>NC_064629.1:925802671-926112578 GCF_023864275.1 Schistocerca cancellata
CGTTAGGCCGTCTTCCGCTCACGCCCCAACATCGTGCAGCCCGCCTCCAGTGGTGTCGCGACAGGCGTGAATGGAGGGACGAATGGAGACGTGTCGTCTTCAGCGATGAGAGTCGCTTCTGCCTTGGTGCCAATGATGGTCGTATGCGTGTTTGGCGCCGTGCAGGTGAGCGCCACAATTAGGACTGCATACGACCGAGGCACACAGGGCCAACACCCGGCATCATGGTGTGGGGAGCGATCTCCTACACTGGCCGTACACCACTGGTGATCGTCGAGGGGACACTGAATAGTGCACGGTACATCCAAACCGCCATCGAACCCATCGTTCTACCATTCCTAGACCGGCAAGGGAACTTGCTGTTCCAACAGGACAATGCACGTCCGCATGTATCCCGTGCCACCCAACGTGCTCTAGAAGGTGTAAGTCAACTACCCTGGCCAGCAAGATCTCCGGATCTGTCCCCCATTGAGCATGTTTGGGACTGGATGAAGCGTCGTCTCACGCGGTCTGCACGTCCAGCACGAACGCTGGTCCAACTGAGGCGCCAGGTGGAAATGGCATGGCAAGCCGTTCCACAGGACTACATCCAGCATCTCTACGATCGTCTCCATGGGAGAATAGCAGCCTGCATTGCTGCGAAAGGTGGATATACACTGTACTACTGCCGACATTGTGCATGTTCTGTTGCCTGTGTCTATGTGCCTGTGGTTCTGTCAGTGTGATCATGTGATGTATCTGACCCCAGGAATGTGTCAATAAAGTTTCCCCTTCCTGGGACAATGAATTCACGGTGTTCTTATTTCCATTTCCAGGAGTGTATCTGCCTCTAAACGTACTTGCATCTACATTAAAGGATGACATACAGTGGATGGATTGGTCGGTTGAGATGGAGTTGTAACGATCGATTTACGATTTAATGGTAGACTAATGATGCATTCTAGAGAGACAGAGAGAGAGAGAGAGAGAGAGAGAGAGAGAGAAAAGTTACTGCAGATCATTTGACCATTTCTTTCCTGATGTTCTGTCAGGATGCATCAGTTGTGTGTCATAGCCTGCGTTTGACTCGTACAC
Organism: Schistocerca cancellata; assembly: GCF_023864275.1. Lineage (NCBI taxonomy): Eukaryota > Metazoa > Arthropoda > Insecta > Orthoptera > Acrididae > Schistocerca > Schistocerca cancellata. Next base: position 925,803,746 of record NC_064629.1, read on the forward strand.
AATCACTTGTTCTATGTGGGTCTTAGAGCAGTGTCTTGTTGCGATCGTTAACATTAAACCTCTCGGTCATCAGAGGACTTCCAGCTTACATGTGATGAAATGTGACACATTCCTCTAAACGAACGAAGATTTATGCGATGTACTCCATTCCCCTGTTGCATCTTAAGTGTAAAATCGATACTTCCCTAAATCGCTCCAAGCAAATACCGGGATGGTTCCTTTGAAAGGGCACGGTCGACTTCCTTCCCCCTCCTCCCTAATCAGATGAGACCGATGACCTCGCTGTCTGGTCTCTTCCCTCAAATAATCCAATCCTACTGCCATCCCCTGTGTAAACATGTGCTTGACAGATGTGCTGTTTACAAAGTTAATGGCGGCACGCCTTGTAATTTCACATGTCTGACACCACCGCTATGTGTTTATCTGTTTCCTTGTAAGAGGTATTCTCCATTACTAACAATCATTTTATATAGGACTGATGTGGGCATGGTATAATTTCTGAACCGTGATCAGATGTGGACAGTGGACGCTATATGTCTCCGCAAACCTATACTGTGTATGTATCACACAGAGCCACTGTTTTAAGGAAGTAGTTTTCTCGTTTTACGGTTTGATACCATAGTTTATCGTAAAGAAACCTGTAAGAAGGATGCATGTCATGAACTGGAAACATATTTCATACATTGGAATATTAACAGCGCTACATTCCACATGACTAATAGGTCAGGAACTTAAGCGAGCTAACATTATAGCCCGTTCTAAGTGGGGAACGTTGCTGCCTTAGGAGTTGCATGTGTTTATGTTCTCTCTTACCAATACTTTCCAGGTACTGATCCTAGACTCTGAAACAATACTTTAGAGTTGATAGCGTAGTTTATTTATGTTAAATGCTTCGAACTCCATTCGTCTGGAGCTCCATCATGCATAAATATCACCCGTTTCTTGTTCTTCTTAACCGTCTGCTATTACATCACAACACTTTCAAATCTACTACTATACACCGATAAGGACTGCTAGCCTCTTCGGCATGGGCACATCTGGAGAAATCTTGTGTACTTGGATGGGCGAGAACTTGGCTAGCTCCATTTATTCACGAGATGTGGAATGTAGCGGTCTGCTTCTGGTCAGCTGCAGATTAAATCGGTAACGGTGCTGCAGAGCGGGCTGGTCATAGACAGTGCTGGGGGGGGGGGGGGGGGGATTTCAGTCTCTAATTTTATCCTAAGGCTGCGAGAATGCTCTGTGATTATGCACTATGCTCGAGGTGATAGAAATATGTAGAGATCTGTCTGGTATACTTTGATGATGTATGTGTTCGACAGTTAACAATGAATGGATGTACTGCACAGTCATCTATCTCAATTCGCAGTGATACTCGCAAAGTAGAGAGGGTGGGGGGGCGGTTTAGCTATGATACTGAAATTGGGAAACAGGCTGTCGCATCATTGCTCGGTGTTTAATTTACTGTAAAATTGCTAAAATTGTTCGCACTATCAAATGTGATGCTTATTATTAGAGTACAGCGATGGTGTCTTTTCCATCGCATCTGTCTACTGGTATGCTGTTGGTTAGCACATCATACTGTAGTTGACTGACATCGCTTGTTTGAGTTGGAGATAGAGTATTGGTGGAGGGACAACACCTACTGGGGATGGATAGCACTGAAACAGTGATCGTGTACATGACTGTAATATAAGGAATCGGTCAAAATGGAACACAAAGCCATCAGCTATTACGTCACTGTGACATGTGAGTTTAAATGTAGAGGTCGTCAAGCACTTTCGGACAGCAGTTTGCAAACTCTCCACAACGCTGCCAAAATCTTCCAGTTTCCTTATGTTGTAACTGTCTTTTATTTAAAATCATCCTGTGTGTGTGGCATGTTGTGGTAGCTGCAGTAACAACATGATTTACATCGTGTGATGTCTAGTTTTCTGTGAGAGGCAATGGATCAGAACGTGTTAATGTGAGTTTGGAACCTGACACAGACCTCGAAGTCGTGGCGGAAAAACAAAATGTATGGTAGTGTGCAAAGCGTGTTACAGCAGAAAAAAACAATGTTCCAAAGAACGAAGCAGGGTCACAGGGAGCGTCTCTTGCAACTTACAGTATATTCTGTGGGATACGGTCATCCTCCTACAGCACAGGTGATGAAACTTTCAACTGGTTTGTGCAGTGAATCAATACCTGTATATATATTTAATAGAATCGTCACATGTGCTCGATGACGGCAGGCATGCAGTATTTGTTTTCGATATATGGGAGGAGAGACATGAGGTAAAAATCTTACCCGAGTTCTCTGTCGGATGAAGTTAGTGGAGCTTTTATAGTTCGTAATTTTTCCCTGGTCAGTGGAATAGAATAACTATTATAGACTGTTGGGGTAATAGATGTGAATGGGCCCTGAGAGACATGGATCATTAGTACCTGCTTCTAGTTTGGAGAAGCACCACAATGCTGTAGTGAAGTCCTCGTCCTTCCCCCAGATCCTGTACTGTCTTTTATACTACTTCATGTTGCAGGAGCAGGCTTCGCTTCAGTCGAACGGTCAAAACACAGTTTTGTCGCCTGTTTCTACACGGGTTTCAGAAGGTGGCAGATATCGCTTTCTCCGACTTGTACTCAGTTCGACTTATATTGGAACAATCACATGCGCAGAGCGGCAGGGACTGTCGGGCAGATTCTGAGGGGTAGTTGCAGGAAGCATAGGGGCTACCTAAAACCATGTTGGAATTTTACTGTAGCAGATAGGTTCGAGAAAGGTGGCTTATTTAGAGATATGAGAGTGCCAGAAATATGATTCACCAGTAGTTGTAATCATTAAAGGACTTCCCCATAGCGTCCAATGCAGGTATGTGGTTGAATGGAAAGACTTGATTCCAAATCACAGACAAACAAAAAATGGTTCAAATGGCTCTGAGCACTATGGGACGCAACATCTTAGGTCATAAGTCCCCTAGAACTTAGAACTACTTAAACCTAACTAACCTAAGGACATCACACACACCCATGCCCGAGGCAGGATTCGAACCTGCGACCGTAGCAGTCCCACGGTTCCGGACTGCAGCGCCAGAACCGCTAGACCACCGCGGCCGGCACAGACATCATTTCTACCGAAAGCGTAGCACTAGAGATCTGAAAAGATTGTGTACATTTCTTACAACCTCAATCAGAACACCATCTACTACTGTTTGTGATCCTTCTCAATCAGTCATCTCCTATAACTCAGTGGATATATCGCAGAACCTCTGACATGGCATCAAGACAGAATGCGTTACAAATAGTGGAGAAATATCTCATAGCTGTGGCGTGAGGGAGTTGCAAATACCTATTTCATACCACGTTCGTTAGCCGAATCACTTTCTAAATTCGGTAATTTTGTTACGAAGGTGCACCGTCGGCGACGTCTAACTGCACTGCTGGTCTGATAATATACACTCTGGCGATCACCGTCTATATTCAGTGTCATGATATTCGTCTGCAAAAACCATGTCATTCGTAGGTAATGCCATATGTGGATTTATAAAGCTGGTACAGCTTTTAAAATTGATACCTGTGTGCACCTGTTAAACCAAGACCACCTGTGTTGGTAATATGGTTGTGTTCTTTTTAACATACAGCCGTTTGTAAGACGATTACGTCTCTCATTCTAAGCCACGGTGGTAGTCTATGAGACATGTTGACCCATCATTGATGTTCGGTCAGTTTTATTTCGTATCGCCAGCAATCAGTTATTGACAAACTATTATACTTAGTACTAAGGGGTGCGTGACAGGTTCACCTTGAGCATCAGGCTTATAATGTATGTGTTTGTATTCCGACATGAGCAAAGGAAATGAAGCCGGCCGGGGTGGCCGAGTGGTTTTAGGCGCTACAATCTAGAACCGTGCTACCGCTACGGTCGCAGGTTCGAATCCTGCCTCGGGCATGGATGTGTGTGATGTCCTTAGGTTCGGTAGGTTTAAGTAGTTCTAAGTTCTAGGGGACTGATGACCTTATAAGTTAAGTCCCATAGTGCTCAGAGCCATTTGAACCATTTTTTTGAAAGGAAATGACTATGCCCTGTCGTAAGGAAGGTCTGGATTTGACGTGGAATACTGTGATAGCAAAGGGAGGAGTATATCAAGTCTTAAGAATGGTACCAATATTTCTATTTCCAGAGCCACAGCCGTCAGAAGGGTGTATTTCCGATACTTCGAATGTCGTTCAACTGAGGCCGCAATCGTAACATTTGATTGTAAGTATAGCGATCAAATGCATATGTGACCGATTTCTTAAGATGATGATTCTAGCTATGTGTGTTTGGGATGCAGCGCAGGTGACTTGTAGCGGGGGTGATTCACATTTCCTGTTAATGGTAGGAGCTGTCCGAATGGAGAGGCTTGTCGGAGTGTCGGAATGTAACTGACTTAATCATGTCCTCTAGACGGCCGAACAGCGAACTAATACTTAGTATTTGTTGGATAGCTTTCGTGATCGCCTGGAAATTTGAGAAGATTCAATATGGACATGTGCTGGCGCTGGACCGTTATTCCTCCCATGTAAATTGTTCAGTTGACTGCTTCTGCACATTTTGCGTCATTATTTAGTTGAGAGAACATCGATTGTGGTGTGTATCTAGCAAGTGAAAGACGGGTGGAAGACACATTTGTTGATTCTCTAGACATGAGAAACACCTTAGTTGACTCTGTAAATTATAGGGGTAATTTGGAATCTGTTAATCACCGACATCGGTATTTGTGAGTGGAAATATCAGTTTCCTCTCTTTTTTTCAAGTTTTCATGTAAAGGACTTTGCAAACGGTATAAGTTTGTAGTTACTCTTTAGCTTACATCACGCTCCACCTAGCTAAAGTTTCAGGTTTTTAGAGAAATAATTTCCAGTCTATGTCTTCGGAGTTATGTCACGCGAGCGATACTTCAATGCAAGCGATATTGCTACATGCTTGATATCGAGAATTACCGCGAAAAAGGATGATATTCTATCAAACCATGTGAAATTATATATGTTCTTGTAATCCCAGACTCTGGAGATGCGTGTAAAAAAGCAAGCAAGCAAGCAGGTCGGGTCCAGAAACAGTAACACGTTTGTGCCAAAGGGAGCCAACCCCAAATTTGTAAAACAGATCTGAGAGTGACTTCCATCCACTGAGGGCGCTCTGGTAACACATTGAGAGTGTATGACCCCCTGACCTCGTGGGAATTACCTAGTGCCGCAAGTGTACCTATGGTGCATGTGCTCATCCTGTCTATCTTCACAGTATATGTACGAATGATGTAAAAGGGGTGATTTTGTATGGCGCAGGATATGAATTGTACGTTTACTACATCGACACGTTACATGGTGATATATTGCTGGGTTGGAGATCGGTTTCACGCTCTACTATTCAAGCTCCTGTCCTCAGTGGGAGAGCAGTGTAATTGAGTAAGAGTCTTTCCGTATTTGACGATATAGGGGCACTCTGCAAGGTTTAATTGTCGGTGCAGTATGGCGATCTGTGTAAAATAGTTTTTTGCCACTGAAAGTCTCGTCTGTAGAAAGAAAAAAAAAAAAGGTGGACGGTGCTTCCATAGTGGTGGCAATCAGTAATTTGGTGGGTAAATTCGATAAGAGCCAATCATAATGCTCCATCCTTTGTGCTGGGATATAGGTGTCTCTACATAGTGGTGAGAACATTAGCATATGTTGAAAGCCAGAAGGGTAACACGTGATGGATGGGGTGCCATATTAGGAATGCTTTCAGCGTTATTCTGCACTATTTTCGTAAACAAGTTTTGTTAGGACAAGTATTTCCATGCAGACAAGCTGCGACATCATAAAAGCTCCTACAAAAGCGACAGTTAACTATTTCTGGGACACTATACAATTTCCGAGAGGTCGACTTGGCTCTTATTTCACATAGCCATGTAACGTCAGTATAGCATTGAGAACATTTTAGATGGTGAGTCGCCATGCAGACGTTTCGCGGTGGTGCATCAGTCACGCTGCGTACGCATGCATGGCTAGATGCAGCTCATATGTCCTGTTAGGTTGATAGAAAGCAGTGAAGCTGATATCGTTATAGGAACAGAAAGCTGGCTAAAGCCAGAGATAAATTCTGCCGAAATTTTTACAGAGTAGTAAACCGTGTTCAAAAAGGATAGATTAAATAAAGTAGGTGGTGGTGTGTTTGTGTATGTTGGTAGTAGTTTATCTTGTAGTGAAGTTGAAATAGATAGTTCCTGCGAATTACTATGGGCAGGGGTTATACTCAACAGCTGTACCAAAATAATAATTGGCACCTTCTACTGACCCCCTGACTAAGATGATATAATACCTGAATGCTTCAAAGAAAACTTGAATCTCATTACAAATAAGTACCCCAACCATACAGTTATAATTGTAGGAGACTTCAATCTACCCTTGATTTGTTGGCGAAAATACATGTTCAAAGCCGGTGGTAGACAGAAAACATCTTCCAAAATTGTACTAAATGCTTTCTCTGAGCATTACTTTGAACAATTAGTTCATGAGCCCACACAAATTGTAAATGGTTGTGAAAACACACTAGACCTCTTAGCCACAAATAATCCTCATCTAATAGAGAGCGTCATGACAGATAAAGGGATTAGTGAACACAAGGTAATTGTAGTGAGGTCAAAACCACATCAACCAAAACCACTAAAAATATACGCAAAATATATCTACTTAAAACAGCAGAGAAAAATTCGCTGGATGCCTTCCTCAGAGAGAGTCTCCATTCCTTCCAAGCTAATTATGTCAAGTGTAGTCCAGATATGGTACAAATTCAAAGGTACAGAATTGACAGCAGTAAACAGATTCATACCACATAAGTTAATAAGAGACGGGACTGATCCACCATGGTACACAAAACACGTCAGAACACAGTTGCAGAAGCAACGAAAAAAGCATGCCAAATTCAGAAGAACACAAAATCACCAAGACTGGCCAAGTTTCATGGAAGCTCGAAATTTAGTACGGACGTCAATGCGAGATGCTTTTAATAGTTTCCACAATGAAATATTGTCTCAAAATATGGTAGAAAACCCAAAGAGATAGTGGTCGTATGTAAAGTACACAAGTGACAATAAACAGTCAATACCATCACTGCGCGATAGCGATGGAAATGTTACTGATGATGGTGCCACTGAAGCGGAGTTACTAAATACAGTTTTCTGTCAATTCATTCAGGACAGAAGACGAAGTAAATATTCCAGAATTCGAAACCAGAACAGCAGTGACGTAAAAGTAGATCTGTTAGGTGTTGCGAAACAACTCAAACCACTTAAGAAAGGCAAGTCTTCCGGTCCAGATGGTATACCAATCAGGTTCCTTTCAGAGTATGCAGACACAATAGCGCCTTTCTTGGCAATCACATAGAACCGCTCACTTGACGAAAGGTCTGTTCCTAAAGACTGGAAAGTAGCACAGGTCACACCAATATTCAAGAAAGGAAACAGGAGTAAGCCATTGAATTAAAGACCCATATCACTGACCTCAATTTGCAGTAGGATTTTGGAGCATATACTGTACTCAAACATTATGAATCACCTTGAAGAAAATTTCTTATTGATACATAACCAACACGGATTCAGAAAATATCGTTCTTGTCCAATACATGAAGTAACGAGTGCCGTCGACAAAGGTTCTCAGATCGATTCCATATTCCTAGATTTACAGAAAGCTTTTGATACCGTTTCTCACAAGCGACTATTAATCAAACTGAGTGCATATGCAGTATTGTCTGAGTTGTGTGACTGGATTCGTGATTTCCTTTCAGAGAGGTCACAGTTCGTAGTGATAGACGGTAAATCATCGAGAAGTGATATCTGACGTTCTGCAAGGTAGTGACATAGGCTCTCTGCTGTTCCTGATTTATATAAATGATGTAGGTGATAATCTGAGCAGCCCCCTTAGATTGTTTGCAGATGACACTGTAATTTACCGTCTAGTAAAATCATCAGAAGATCAATTCCAATTACAAAACGATCTAGAGAGAACTTCTGTATGGTGCGAAAAGTGGCAATTAGCACTAAAAAAAGAAAAGTACGAGGTCATCCACAAGGGCACTAAAAGAAATCCGATAAATGTTGGGTATACGATAAATCGCCGAAATCTAAGGGCTTTCATTTCGACTGAATACCTAGGAATTACAATTACTAGCAACTTAAATTGGAAAGACCACATACATAATATAGTGGGGAAGGCGAAAGAAAGACTGCGCTTTGTTCCAAAACACTTAGAAGACGCGACAGACCCACTAAAGAGACAGGCTAAATCATTGCACTCGTCCGTCCTCTGCTGGAATATTGCTGCACGGTAAGGGATCCTTACCAGGCAGGATTGACGGAGGACATCGAGAAAGTGCAAAGACGAGCAGCTCGTTTCATGTTATCGTGCAGTAGGGGTGAGAGTGTCACTGATATGATACATGAGCAGTCCGCAGCTCGTGGTCTTGCGGTAGCGTTCTCGCTTCCCGCGCACGAGGTCCCGGGTTCGATTCCCGGCGGGGCCAGGGATTTTCTCTGCTTCGTGATGACTGGGCGTTGTGTGTCTTCCATCATCATTTCATCCCCATCGGCACGGAAGTCGCCGAAGTGGCGTCCACTCGAAAGACTTGCACCAGCCAAACGGTCTACCCGACGGGAGGCCCTAGCCACACGGCATTTCCATGATACGTGAGTTGGGGTGGCAGTCACTGAAACAAAGGGGGTTTTCTTTGTGGTGAGATCTATTTACGAAATTTCAATCACCAACTTTCTCTTCTGAATGCAAAAATATTTTGTTGATACTCACCTACGTAGGGAGAAATGTTCGTCATAATTAAATAAGAGAAATCAGAGCTCGAATGGAAAGATTTAGGTTTACCTATTTCCCACACGCCATTCGGGAGTAGAATGGTAGAGAAGTAGTAGTATGAAAATGATTCGGTGACACTCTGACAGGCACATAAGTGTGAACTGTAGATGTAGATGTAGGATCGCTAGGGAGAAAGCAGCCTGTGCTATTCTGGAACAGATTTCCTTAGCGCGATCTGTGACATCAGTATCCATAGGTACAGCGTCAGCAACAGTAAACACACATGCTGCCCAGAGGCATTTCGTGTATGGGACTGGTGTGGGTGTGCCTTGGAATTCTGTGACGTCAGTATAACACTCGAAGAACTCTATCTGTATACCCGAAAACAGATGCGACTTTCTCCTGCTAGCTATATGCAGCAGCAATGTGAGAGTGATGGCTCGCGCTGGTTTGCGTTCAGTGGTGGGCTGTGGCGGCGGCGAAGAGCGCCCACCCTTGGAGCATCTGATACATTTACGACAGTTCGAAAGCGTTTTTACGTGCTATGAGTGTTTCTTATACTACATTATTTCCAGCTGTTTAAGCGTTGTGAGCGTGTTGACAGAGCGTTATATATGCATTATTTCAGTGATTTAGGTGTAGTTTGCAGGTCTGCACATCAGAGTAACACATTATGTAGGTGACTTACAAGTAGTTTTCAGGTCTGTATGCTGTGTACTGCACTATTTTGACAACTTAAGGGTTGTTTTCGTGTCTTCACATCAGTGTACTGCATTATTTACGAGTAGTTTGCATGTCTGTGTGCTGTGTAGTGCATTATTTCAGTAATTTAGGAATTGTGTGCTTGTCTAAAGAGCGTTTAACATGCGTTATTTCGATAATTTACGTGTATTTTGCAGGTCTGTAGACTGTGTGGCGTGACCCCAAGCATGTCAGAGCATGTATCTTATATCAGTGTAATAAAAAACTATGTTAAATCCGTCCCTCAATAAATTGCTCGAAAATAGATAAAGTACACTCCTTCCTCTCTCCAGCAACCCAGCACAGACTGAATCATTTTCCCGCCATTTTTCTGTCAGACCGCCATCTAGGATTATGTCACAGGAAGGATGACAGTGCACTCTGGTAGCAGTATTGTGTACTAGGTCAGTTGGACTCCAGTCGTCATGGTGGACACACTGGATAGAGTTACTGACTCAAATTATTTAAATAAAGACTGTCCTATCCAGAACTGGCTGAGTCAATTTCGCACTATTTTCTCCCACTGCAGACCGCCATCTTGGATTACATCATGGGGGGGGGGGGGGGATGACAGCACAGTCTGGTGGCACTACTGTGTACTAGGTCAGTTGGACTCTGGACCCAATGGCGAACATACTTGTTGGTAGTACTACCTCTAATTGTTTAAATAAAGACTGCATGCAAAATAAAGACTTACGTGCAGCACTGGCCGAGTTCTTTTCTCACCCATTCGTAGGAAGAGATGGCGGTTGGATGACTTAGGTTAGTGGAGGTAGCCCAAGTAACCTATTTTCCCACCATTTTCTTCGGTTAGTGGAGGTAGCCATGGTGTGTTGCATTGTCCTGATGGACTTTGAATTTCCTGTCATTTTCTGGGGAAGGAAGGGGGGGTTAGGTTAGTGGAGGTAGCGCAAGTGACCTATCTTCTTGCCAAAAATCAAACTTCCCGCCAAAAGCCGTCATATTGGATAACAGTACTTGTGTCGTCAGCTGACATCATGGCCGCCATCTTGGATGACGTCATGCGCTGTTGCCAAGACTACAGGCCGCCGTCTTGGATGATGTCATTGCCGCCATCTTGGATACATCTTTCAGCAATGGAGAGTGGGGTGGAATGAAGGTTGTCCCAGTACTTTCGGGGTCATATGGAGTCTTACAGACAGTCGTTTTTGCCTCGCACTATTTGCAAGTAGAATAGGAAAGGAAATGACTAGTAGCGGTGCTAGGGACCCTTCGCCGCTCACCGTATAGTTTCTTGCGGAGTACGTATTCCGGCGTAACGTCAAGCGCCGGCACGTCGGTCAAGGATGTTAGAGCAGAGAGGGCTGTGAGACGACGTCAGCCAACCCCACTCTAGGACGACACCGACCGCAGCGGCCTGTAGGCGAAGAGAACATAAGCGTCGCTACACATGGCCGCAGCCCGAGTTGAAGACTAGCCGTTCCATGAACACTACAGCAGCGACTTATGAACTGTATTGTTTCACTTGTACTAGGAGTTGTACACGCTGAAGATACTTCTTATTTGACTGTCGCCAATTGCTTGCGACACACCATTTTAAATTTCCAAAGTTAAGTATTGTCAATTATCTTATTGTAATAAAATCTCATTAATACGATTTGCTTGGATTGTTTTCGAGCGATCCGATAAAGCAGGTTTCCTAGGCACCCTATATTAGGCGAGTGGGCAGGACACAACTGTATGTATGTGGATGTAGATGGAGAAGAATTTTTAAGTCTGGAAGTTAGGAAAAAGATACGAACAGAATTGAAGGTTTGAGGGTGGATGGCCAGTCGTGCCTGGGTAGCTCAGTCAGAAAGAGCATTGCCCAAGATAGGCGAGGTCTTAGACACAGTTTTAAACTGCATGGTAGTATCATTTGATAATTTCGGTATGTAGATTTCTAGAGATCGGAACACATATTCGCGAGGAACGAGTGCCATAGATTCTTATTTACTACACTCTGATGCCTCCTTTTCGGAACAACTTCCGTGAATTTCTCGTTCGAATTGGTTACCACACTTTACGGAAGTTAAACATTGCACCTCTCAGCAGCACTAGAGTAAGACAGCTTTTAAGAAATTCTTATTTTTAAGAAAATAAGGAAGCTGCCACTCTCAGCATTTACTGTCTGCTTCACGCCTGTACACACTATCGACCCGTTGCTGCGCGCTTAACTGACAACGACGCAAATAACTGTTATTGACGCGCCTCGCGGCTCTACGCCGCAGCGACCGATACGTCGTATTGTGGCTTCCCGCCGGTCGGATAATAAACTGATGTTATCTGCTCTACGGGCTTTTCATCCTAGCAGTCCCTGTGTGTGGCGCAGCAACAGCTGCGCAACGATCGACTTGTGGGACAACTAAACGCTGAGGAAGAAATTCAGTAATCGGCGACGAGAAGTGAAATTATACGAGTAATCTGCTAGGTGGTAGTGAATGTTACATAAAGGAAAAATAAAAGCAATTAAGAAAAATGATACGGCTTCGTATCAACCGCACAGGCAAAAATGATATTCCTGGAAAGAGAAGTCTGCTAGTATCAAACATAGGCCTTACTTAAGGAAGAAATTTCTGTGAATGTACTTTTGGAGCACAGCATTATATAGTAGTGAAAAATGGCCTGTGGGATATCCAGAACGGTGGACAGTTAAAGCATTTGAAGGGTGGTGCAACAGAAGAACATTGAAAATCAGGTGGACTGGTAAGGTAAGGACTGAGGAGGCTATCCGCAGAAATGGCTGTAGAGGGTAAAAACTGTGGAGGAAGACCGAAATTTGCATACATCCAGCAAATTAATTGAGGACGTAGGTTGCAAGTGCTACTCTGAGATGTAAAGTTTGACACAGGAAAGGAATTTGTGGCGGGCCGCAGCAAACTTGTGAAAAAAAGAAAAAGAAACAACATATGACGAAGGTGATTATGACTGCCAGAGAAACGTTAGTATAGTCAAAAAGCTGAAATAAAAATAAACACATACATTTTAGTTGTTGACTTCATGTAGTGTACCGATAACTCTCGCAGGCTTAATAGAGAAGCGCTCAGAAAAGGAAGGTTATAGTTTTACATCACGCCGACGACGAGATCGTTAGAAACGGAAACCGAGCTCGGATTGGACGAGGATAAGGAAGTAAATTTTACTAAGGAACCATTTCCGCGTTGCCTGAAGAGAGTTGAAGACACTGCAAAAACTTAAGTGTACATTACAGGAACGGAAAGGGAGTTGAGTGTTTTAAACACTGGGCCCCCTCCCGCGTTTGCTTATTACAGACATTTCTGTAATACGGTTCGATGGTACTGAAATAACGCGAGGAAGCTATCTGTGATTCAGCGTTTGGTGTTTTGTGGTAGTTGAGATTTCAGGTAATTAATTTGTGGGTGTATTTTCCACTTGAAACTCCTGCCTACATTCGTTTCAATTCCCTATAGTACTTGAAAAAAAGCTTCATAATAAATGCAACAAAAGTGGACAGCGAAATCGTCAGACAGAGAGACCTTACTCTCTGTTGTGTTTATGGCACCGCCCAAGCACTCTTTCCACACATTCTCACTGACAGCACTAGTAAGTTATCATTTTGTCATCAGTTACAAAGTGCACTATGTTTCCATCGTCTAACTCTTACACAGTTATTTTTGGCAACATTTATGAAAACCTACTTTACTATGGTGTATTCTTTTTCGTAAGCGATCCTGTTGTCATTGGGAAGACCCGTTGAAATCACGTTATCATGCTTGCTTGTGTTATCCATTTTAGTTCATAATTCCTTAGTGTGTATTTAATAAAAACTGATGTGCTGTTTTAGCTACCGAAAATTCTAATAGCCGTAACGAGAAGTTGAATAAAGTCGATAGTCGATCTCTCTCCAGATTTTTACTTCGATCTTATTACCGGCATTATAATTTTATCACCAGGTAAATAACATATTTAAATTTCTTTCTCTGGTCCTTGTCTCTCATCTCTAGTTAAATGTAATTTTCAAGTTTCGATTACAACAGTGCTCGAAATTACCTTTTAGTTTATATTGCTCAAAAAATGGTTCAAATGGCTCTGAGCACTATGGGACTTAATTGCTGAAGTCATCAGTCCCCTAGAACTTAGAACTACTTAAACATAACTAACATAAGGACAACACAAATATCCATGCCCGAGGCAGGATTCGAACCTGCGACCGTAGCGGTCTCGCTGTTCCAGACTGTAGCGCCTAGAATCGCTCGGCCACCGGGCCGGCTTATATTGCTCGTTCCATCTTTTTGTACAGTTGTGTATTTCCCCAGTTCAGCAATTTTTGTCACATTTGTGTGGCAGCATTAACTGATCAATAACGTCAAAGTAATTTTCTGTCGAGTCTTGTAATGCTCTTGCGACACCATTCTAGAACGAACGTAAGCCATGTTTTCAACTACATCTGATGGTTATTATACCATCCTTAGTGTGCAACGTAACGAATATGTAAGGTAAACCAAGATTACAAGATGAATATATCAATACACACAGAATTTCTTTCGACATTTCACATTTCAACCACAGTCATTTGCAATATACGATTGCATTCGTATTAAATTAGATACCTCATTGAGAGTGTACAAGTAGCGTAGGCATAAATCGATAAGATATGATAATTTTTATTGTGTTTTGTATATGTATACATACACTGACGAGCAAAAACATTGTTACCACTGCCCACAGCAAGACTGATTGTCGCTTGGAGTCATTGGGGGCACGTGAAGCAGTAAACGAAGTCTATATAAGCGGAGAAGAGACGAATGCTGCGGCCCGCATGTCGTGGTCGTGCGGTAGCCTTCTCGCTTCCCACGCCCGGGTTCCCGGGTTCGATTCCCGGCGGGGTCAGGGGTTTTCTCTGCCTTTTGATGGCTGGGTGTTGTGTGCTGTCATTAGGTTAGTTAGGTTTAAGTAGTTGTAAGTTCTAGGGGACTGATGACCATAGCTGTTAAGTCCCATATTGCTCAGAGCGATTTGAACCATTTTGACGAATGGTGAAACATTCAGGCCACGATACGTGCCAAAAACTGGGAAATGCACATGAGAACGAGCGCTCTGAAAGTGGCCGGTACCTCCAGTGCTAAAGTCGTGAGCATACATGGAAAGTGGTTGAAGGACGGTGAAACAACGAGCAGGCGAGAGAGTGTTGGGTGTCGATGTGTCAGGTCCGAAGCACGACAGCTGCTAGCTCCGACGACAGACTCACTGGCACAAGTGTCCCGGAGCACACTACTTGGTGTACTTATTGAAGATGGGGCACTGCCACACATATTCTTATGGGTTCCCGTTTTTAACCAACAACATCGTCAGTTGCGATTGCATGGGAAACGGGATCGTCGAGACTGGACTGTGGATCGATGGAAACGTGTGACCTGGTGGGATGATCCAGGATTCATGGACGCAGGCCAGTGGGGGAAGTGTTCTCCTACACGGGACATTCACCTGGGGCTCTATGAGACCCTGAGACAGTAATGAGAGCCATCATAACACCTGCGGACTACGTGAAAATTATTTTGGACCATCCGAAACCCCTTGTGCTTCCTGTCTTCCTCAGTGACGATGGAATCTTCCAGCAGGAGAACTGCTCTTATCGTGTTACAGTGGCTTTGGGAGCGTGATAGTGAACTCTCGTCGATGTCTTGGCCACAAAGTGCACCTGATCTGAACTCAATGGAGTACACCTGGGACGTTATCGCTCGGCCGCTCTGCGGTCACAAACAGCCAGCCTGTAATTTACAGGACTTACGTTACCTGTGCCTAGACATCTTGCGCTGTATACGAGTACCTCCGGAAAACTACCAAGCACGTGGATCGTTGAATAACTGGTGTATTGTGTTCCCAAAGTGAACCAACAAGATATTAAGTAGTTTGTCATAATACGTTGTCCAGTCACATTAATGTGATCATTGTCAAAAACCTGAAAAACCACTTTTTGAAGAGCGGACCGCTGCGACACGTACAGTAAGTGTTGCGGCGTAGAAGTCGACCGCCGGCACGACAGTCAGGAACGGTAGAGCAGAGAGGGCTGTGAAGAAGAAAAAAATGTGTGTGAAATCTTACGGGACTTAACTGCTAAGGTCATCAATCTCTAAGCTTACACACTACTTAACCTAAATTATCCTAAGGACAACCACACACACCCATGCCCGAAGGAGGACTCGAAACTCCGCCGGGACCATCCGCTCAGTCCATGACTGCAGCGCCTGAGACCGCTCGGCTAATCCCGCGCGGCGCTGTGAAGAAGATGTCAGCCAATAGTACTCTGACCGACCTCTCTCTAGGACGACAGCGGCCTCTAGGCGAAGAGAACGTAAGCGCCGCGCGGCCTGGCCGCACCCCTGTTGAGGACTAGCCGTTCTAGAGCTCCACAGCAGCGACTTAAGCGACTTAGGAACTGTATTACTTCATTGTATTAGGAGTTGTGTATACTGAAGAGATTTTCCTATTTTGTCTGTCGCCCATTGCTTGTGGCACACCACTGTAAATTCTCAAAGTTAAGAATTATCATTTACGTTACTGTAAGAAAAATTCATTAATATGATTTGCTCGAATTGTCTAACGATACGAGAAAACAGTTTTCCTTGGCAACCGATATTCGACGAGTAGGCAGAACACAACAGTAAGAGAGTCAAGGAGGATCTGAAAGGTACGGACAGGGATGTGGAGCCATGCCGACACAAGTGCCGTGGCCGGCTGCACCAGGTTTTTCGGTTAAGGATCCGTGGCGCGAACAGCCCGATCGAGGTTGTCCCACAGATTCTCGATTGGGTTTAAATCCGGGGAGTTTGGTGGGCAGGAATGTGCGGTAAACACATTCTGGTGCTCTTCAAACCACCCACGTACATTGCGAGCTGTGTGACACGTTGCATTGTCCTGCTGGTGGATGCCGTCGTACTGGTGGGGGTGACGTGGTCCTCAAGAACAGATACTCGTGTTGATCCATTGTGCCTTCCTGAATGACGAGATCACCCTGAGAATGCCACGATAACATTCCCCAACCGTAACGCTTCCTCTTGGTTGCACGGCCTTTGCTTCCAGACGTTTCACACCGTACACGCCAATGACCACCTGTCCGATGGAGCATAAAACGTGATTCATCTGGGAATACCACCTGTCGCCATCAATGGACGTTCAGTTGCGGTACTCGTATGTGGATCCAGCCAAGGTTGCACGTACCAGGTGCTTGCCGTGGAGGGCCATACGCAGTAATGTTCGCTGACCGCTCGTTGAGTAGACACTACTGGTAGCACCTCGGTTCATCTCGACGGTCAGTTGCTATACAATCGCACGTCTATTCGCCTGTACACATCTCCGCAGCCGTCGTTCACCCCTGTCACCTGTGCCTCGGCGCCGTTTTTGGGTAGCGCGAGTTCGTCATGCGCGGTGTACATTAACACGAACAGTTTAGAAACTTAGCCGTTTCGGAAAGCTTCCAACCTTGGCCCTAAAGCCAATGGTCATGTCCTTCTGGACGTCAGATAAATCGATCCACTTCAACATTACGACAACCACTATATTCTTTTCCGCCACCACCCGAAACGCTTTATACAGGGTGTTACAAAACGGTAAGGCCAAACATTCAGGAAACATTCCTCACACACAAAGAAAGAAAATATGTTATGTGGACATGTGTCCGGAAACACTTACTTTCCATGTTACAGCTCATTTTGTTACTTCTCTTCAAATCACGTTAATCATGGAATGGAGACACACAGCAACAGAACGTACCAGCGTGACTTCAAACACTTTGTTACGGGAAATGTTGAAAATGTCCTCCGTTAGCGAGGATACATGCATCCACCCTCCGTCGCATGGAATCCCTGATGCGCTAATAAAGACCTGGAGAATGGCGTATTGTATCACAGCCGTCCACAATACGAGCACGAAGAGCCTCTACATTTGGTACCGGGGTTGCGGAGACAAGAGCTTTCAAATGCCCCCATAAATGAAAGTCAAGAGGGTTGAGGTCAGGAGAGTGTGGAGGCCATGGAATTGGTCCGCCTCTACCAATCCATCGGTCACCGAATCTGTTGCTGAGACGCGTACGAACACTTCGACTGAAATGTGCAGGAGCTCCATCGTGCATGAAGCACATGTTGTGTCGTTCTTGTAAAGGCACATGTTCTAGAAGCACAGGTAGAGTATCCCGTATGAAATCATGATAACGTGCTCCATTGAGCGTAGGTGGAAGAACATGGGGCCCAGTCACCAACAATGCCTGCCCAAACGTTCACAGAAAATCTGTGTTGATGACGTGATTGCACAATAGCGTGCGGATTCTCGTCAGCCCACACATGTTGATTGTGAAAATTTACAATTTGATCACGTTGGAATGAACCCTCATCCGCAAAGAGAACATTTGCATTGAAATGAGGATTGACACATTGTTGTATGAACCATTCGCAGAAGTATACCCGTGGAGGCCAATCAGCTGCTGATAGTGCTTGCATACACTGTACATGGTACGGAAACAACTGGTTCTCCCGTAGCACTCTCCATACAGTGACGTGGTCAACGTTACCTTGTACAGCTGCAACTTCTCTGACGCTGACATTACGATTATCGTCAACTGCACGAAGAATTTCCTCGTCCATTGCAGGTGTCCTCGTCGTTCTAGGTCTTCCCCAGTCGCGAGTCATAGGCTGGAATGTTCCGTGCTCCCTAAGACGCAGATCAATTGCTTCGAACGTCTTCTTGTCGGGACACCTTCGTTCTGGAAATCTGTCTCGATACAAACGTACCGCGCCACGGCTATTGCCCCGTGCTAATCCATACATCAAATGGACATCTGCCAACTCCGCATTTGTAAACATTGCACTGAGTGCAAAACCACGTTGGTGATGAACACTAACCTGTTGATCCTACGTACTGATGTGCATGATACTAGTACTGTAGAGCAATGAGTCGCATGTCAACACAAGCACCGAAGTCAACATTGCCTTCCTTCAATTGGGCCAACTGGCGGTGAATCGAGGAAGTACAGTACATACTGACGAAACTAAAATGAGCTCTAACATGGAAATTAAGCATTTCCGGACACATGTCCACATAACATCATTTCTTTATTTGTGTGTGAGGAATGTTTCCTGAAAGTTTGGTCGTACCTTTTGTAACACCCAGTATATACTCCACTGCTGTTGTTGCCACCTGATTTCTGTGAGTGGATACTGCACGTTTATGTCTAAGGTAGGCGGTGTCACATTAACGTGAGTGGACCGTATGCCTTGGCTATTTAGTGTAGTTTTCTTACAATAAGTTCAGCCTATCACATCTCAATTATATTTCTAATTCCTTTTGTTTACGGGTTACTTTTCTCCAATGATATTTATATTTAGAACAATCGAAGATTATGTTACTTACGCTTCCAAAACTTTCATTTGCATTTAGGATTGTCCATAATGCCGAGTCTGAACAGATGAGCAGCATAACTCCTGTAACTGAACCCAGACATACCACAAGACTTTCCTGTCGGATAATAGCATACCAAAATCCTCTGACAGCACTGAAGTACACTTGTGTGCAAAACTTGAGGACGAAAATAACTTTCACATTACGTGCCACTGCCAAGTAATACTGCTAGATTGAAGTTGGACCATATACAGAAAAAATTGCTAAAGTGTACTACAGAAGGCAACTGAAAGAAATATGGAATGAGTCGTACAGAAATAATACTTTTACACTAAGACAATAACTACACTCAAATCACCGTGATTCGTGACAGTTCCCTGGTCACAATAAAAATGCGGAGCACGGTTCTTAATGCGCAATGTCATCACGGACGGCAACGCATGCTCTGCAAAGTGCTCCCATTCTTGTGGTAGGGTGTTCCGTTCCTGGTAACTGCTACATGGTCGTTGGTGCATGTCGAAGAGCTGTAATACGGCTGACCAACGCATTCCACGTGTGCTCGACGGAATTGGAGTTGGAGAACGTGCAGGCAAGTCCGCTCGTCAAATATGCTCTCGCGCCAAGAGCTCTTCTACCTACGCTTTTGGATGTCGATGCTCATTTTCATCCGTAAAAATGAATTGAGGGCGGAATACAGCCCTGATAAGATGCACTTTGGGAAGGAATACAGTGTCATAATAAAGTTGACAGGTAAGTGTGCCAGCCGTGGTGACCGAGCGGTTCTAGGCGCTTCAGTCCGGAACCGCGAGACTGCTACGGTCGCAGGTTCGAATTCTGCCTCAGGCACGGATGTGTGTGATGTCCTTAGGTTAGTTAGGTTTAAGTAGTTCTAAGTTCTAGGGGACTGATGACCATAGATGTTAAGTCCCATAGTGCTCAGAGCCATTTTGAACCATTATGCGCCAGACGCGACGACACCTGGACCATAATGACGTTCATGTTCGACGATGTTCCTGGGAGCATTAAATGTTCCTACCTGTCACCATATAAGGGTGTGTGCAGTATTCTCTATTGTCAAACATAATTATTTTGTACATCCAGATGTTTGGTGTATGAGGTACGAAGTTGTACTATTTCGATATTGTAGGGTAATTTAGCATATTACAGCATAATCAAAATATAGTATCATTCAACATTAATAAAAAGAAACAGAAATTACTTCTATTTCTCGAAACGAAACTGACACTGCGATAAACAGTGCCGGCCAATGTGACCGAGAAGTTCTAGGCGCTTCAGTCCGGAACCGCGCTGCTGCTACGGTCGCAGGTTCGAATCCTGCCTCAGGCATGGATGTGTGTGATGTCCTTAGGTTGGTTAGGTTTCAGTAGTTCTAAGTCTAGGGGACTGATGACCTCAGATGTTAAGTCCCATAGTGCTTAGAGCCATTTGAACCATAAACAGCTTTCTTCAAGAAGTTGTTGCCAAATACTGGCAACGTGGAGACACGAAAAGAACTGATGACAGAAAACCCGAAGTGTAAAGTATTTGCTACAGTCAGTCACAACGAGTTTAGTTTATTCCCTGTGCTATAAAAAAATTAAAAATAAAAATTGGATATAGCAAATACACCATCACATAAGAGGATACTATACGGCAATCGCTACTCCCTTCGTAAATTCCAGGAGCGTGCGAAATGTCGACAGCGTCCTTCGTGAAGCCCAGCAATCTGTGATTTCATTGCTACTTAGGTAGATCGGCTCGATACTCACTCCGCGGAGAACTTTCCTCACTCGTTGACTGACGCCCTGCGCGTTCAATAGGATGTGAGTTTATTTCTTTTCTGTTTTATACCCATCTCTGCAGCCACGGTTGCAAACGCTGACGCCAGACTCGCAGGAAGCCGGGTCGTACCCAAATGGTGGAATAACTTTTCGACACAAACATCTTGGAGCAGCATCTTTTTTAGGATAGGTAAGACAGAAAGATGTCAAGTTCTATGAGAGGTCAGGATTGAAACAAATCTTCAATTTAGGAAAGAAATTAAACAGCACAATTCCAGCACATTAGATCACCAATCACAGCTACCAATTATAAATTTTCACCAATCACCAGAAATTTTTTCTCCACCAAGTTGTATCTCAGTCCTAGGTAATTGCATTGATGAATTAAAGTCACCCAACCCAGTTGACATAATCTGCCTCTCTGAACACCATGTGACCACTGGTATAGGAACTAGGCCTAAGCACAATGAGAAACTCAGACAGGAGAGTACTGCAAATGTTAGAATAAGGAAAGGTTCTCATAAAAGTATAATTAAAAACAATGTAAGTATATTTCATCAAAATATTGGGAGTTTAAAGAATAAAGTAGATGAGCTTCTGGTTTGTTTAGAAGATTTAGAAGCTGAGAATGAAATAGATATACTATGCCTGTCTGAGCATCACATTGTTACTGATATGGATAAGGTAAATGTAAGTGGTTATAAGCTCTCTGCACATGTAATGAGAGAAAATATGGAGAAAGGAGGAGTTGCCATATATGTCAAAAGTTATCACTGTGCAAAAAGTATAGAAACAAAAAAGTTTTGTGTAGAGAAACATATAGAAGCATGTGCCTGTGAGCTTAAATTAAATAAAGGCACATTTATAATTGTAACTGTATATAGGTCCCCATCAGGAAATTTTCATCTATTTCTGAAAAATTTGGACTCCTTGTTGTGCTATCTGTCAGACAGGGGGAAGCAAATTATTAT
The DNA here is from genome assembly GCF_023864275.1 of Schistocerca cancellata. NCBI lineage: Eukaryota > Metazoa > Arthropoda > Insecta > Orthoptera > Acrididae > Schistocerca > Schistocerca cancellata. The sequence continues at coordinate 925,825,389 of NC_064629.1, forward strand.
TTGTGGGGACTTCAATGTAGATTCTCTGAAAGAGGGTAATAGGAAAAATGACCTTGAAGTATTACTCGGTTCTTTCAATTTGACACCCGTTATTGATTTTCCTACTCGGGTGGTAAAGGATAGCAGCTCACTGATAGATAACTTCTTTGTAGACCAAGATAAGTTCAACCAGATAAATGCTCAGCCTGTTGAGAATGGTCTTTCTGATCATGGTGCACAGCTGGTTACAATATATGACATAGCTCCATTCAGCAATACTAAACAGTCCTCCAAAGTAGTACGTTCAGTCAACGATTTAACAATTGCAAATTTCAGGGAAAGCCTACAGCAGTTAGACTGGGATGAGGTGTACCGTGAACCTGATGCCAATTTAAAATATAATTTATTTCATGACATTTTTGTAAATGCATTTGAAAACTGCTTCCCCAAGAAAATAGTTAAATACACTCGTAAGAAACCTTGTAACAAACCATGGCTTACTAAGGGTATAAAAATATCTTGTAACCGGAAAAGGGAAATGTATCTGACAGCAAGAAAGAGTAGTGACCCAGAAACTATCAAAAATTATAAAAACTACTGTGTTATATTAAGAAAAGTTATTAAAAAATCCAGGAGTATGTGTATCATGTCTGAAATCAGCAACTCTGATAATAAAATTAAAACAATTTGGAATATTATTAAAAGAGAAACAGGTCAACCAAGAGCAGAGGAAGACAGCATTACCATCAAACTGAATGAAAGCTTTACGAACAAAAAGTCAGAAGTTGAAAATATTTTTAATAATCATTTTCTAAATGTTGTGGATATAGTAGGATCCAGGTGTTCATTAGAAGATGCTAGGCTGTTAATGGAAGAGGCCATACCTATGCAATTTGATACAATTGAAATCTCACCCACTTCTCCCTCTGAAATTAAGAAAATAATAAACTTGCTTAAAAGCAAAAACTCACATGGAATTGATGGCATTTCCAGCAAAATACTAAAAGCTTGTTCTCAACAGATAAGTAAGATTCTCAGCCACCTGTGTAATAGCTCTCTGGAACAGGGCATTTTCCCTGATAGACTGAAATATGCTATTGTTATACCTTTGCATAAAAAGGGGGATAGATCTGATGTCAACAATTACCGCCCAATCTCCCTTCTAACAGCTTTATCCAAAATTTTTGAGAAAGTAATGTATTCAAGAGTAGCTTCACATATCTGTAAAAATGAAGTACTAACAAAATGTCAGTTTGGTTTCCAGAAAGGTTTTTCAACAGAAAATGCCATATATGCTTTCACCAGTCAAATTTTGAATGATCTGAATAACCGAAAACCACCCATTGGGATTTTTTGTGATCTCTCAAAGGCTTTTGATTGTGTAAATCATGAAATTCTGCTAGACAAGCTCAAGTATTGTGGCATGAGTGGGACAGTGCACAAATGGTTTAATTCGTACCTAACTGGAAGAGTGCAGAAAGTTGAAATAAGTGGTTCTCGTAACATGCAAAGATCAGCACATTCCTCAAACTGGGGAACTATCAAGAATGGGGTTCCACAAGGGTCAGTCTTGGGTCCTTTGTTGTTCTTATTATATATTAATGACTTGCCATTCTATATTCATGAAGAGGCAAAGTTAGTTCTCTTTGCTGATGATACAAGTATAGTAATCACACCTGAGAAACAAGAATTATCTGATGAAATTGTCAATACCGTCTTTCAGAAAATTACTAAGTGGTTCCTTGTAAACGGACTCTCACTGAATTTTGATAAGACACAGTACATACAGTTCCGTACAGTGAATGGTATGACGCCATTAATAAATATAGACCTTAATCAGAAGCATATAGCTAAGGTAGAATATTCCAAATTTTTAGGTATGTCCATTGATGAGAGATTAAATTGGAAGAAACACATTGATGATCTGCTGAAACGTTTGAGTTCAGCTACTTATGCAATAAGGGTCATTGCAAATTTTGGAGATAAACATCTTAGTAAATTAGCTTACTACGCCTATTTTCACTCATTGCTTTCATATGGCATCATATTTTGGGGTAATTCATCACTGAGGAATAAAGTATTTATTGCACAAAAGCGTGTAATCAGAATAATAGGTGGAGTCCACCCAAGATCATCCTGCAGACATTTATTTAAGGATCTAGGGATATTCACAGTAGCTTCTCAGTATATATACTCTCTTATGAAATTTGTTATCAACAACCAAACCCAATTCAAAAGTAATAGCAGTGTGCATAACTACAATACTAGGAGAAAGAACGATCTTCACTATTCAAGATTAAATCTAACTTTGGCACAGAAAGGGGTGAATTATACTGGCACTAAAGTCTTTGGTCACTTACCAAATAGTATCAAAAGTCTGACAGATAACCAACAAGTATTTAAGAAGAAATTAAAAGAATTTCTGAATGACAACTCCTTCTACTCCATAGAGGAATTTTTTGATATAAATTAAGAAAAAAAAAATAAATAAATAAATAAATAAAAAATAAAAAAAAACACACAAAAAAAATAAAGTTGTTATATTAACTTAAGTATGTTGTTAAATTAACCTAATTATGTCATGTATTGGAAAATTCGACTCGTTCCACATCATTACGAAATATCGTATTCATGATCCATGGAACTAGTATTAATCTAATCTAATCTAATCTAATCTAATCTAACATAGGCCCAGCAAGGGGAGGAGAGGTGGCGGCGTAAAGTTCCTTATCACCAGTCCTTGCGCCAGTGTCCTGGATTAAATTCGAAATCCCTCCACAGAGTGACACCGTTGATGGTGGTCCGTCCATCAGCTGGGAGGATCCATCGGTGCTTTTTGAGAGGAGTGGGCTGTCTACAGTACCACGTTTCACCTTCTCTCTTCTCTCGCCATCGTGCAACAGAAAGATGACACCACACTATACACACACCCATTACAGTCGCCGACACTCAACAGATACACTTAAGGCACAATCTCATACGCCGTCTGGGAAGGGACCATCTTACCCGAAGGAAGGAAATACATTTCGGTAGGGCATCTAAACAATCCTCTCGGTGTCCCCCAGCCAACAATGCCATACAACTCTGTCTTCCTATTTTTTTGTTTTTATTTTGCGACGCTGTAATCGAACATCTTGTTCTCTTAGCGTATTCACTGACTGTGAAACGGATCGCATTTCTGCAGTTCCGCCTTCGTGTGCCCTGCGTTGCCCCCGTGGTTAACGAGTGAAGGGCGGATCTCTTCAGTTTTGGGTGACAGTGATATCTGATAGATTTCTTGAACACTCTGTGGTCGAGTGATTCATCAAAATTTGTGTGCACTTACACAACGTGGCGGGACAGCACGCCATAATTTTCAGATTCCTGTATAAACTGAACATTAACGATTTGTCGATTAAGATAGTGGTGGTAATTTCGTAGTTTTTTCTTACATTTAGTAATGTTTCATCAATATCGGCCCACTTGAATCTGTACTGTAGGTTGTGTGACAGTCAAACGGCACTACATTACAATCCGTTATTGTTTAAATTACAAGCATAAAGTTAATCGTAGAAAAACGAAATGTTTAATGTAAGATAATGGCTGAAATAAAATGCAATGAAATAAAATTAGTATAAACCTCCATCAACAAATAATAAGTAACGCCATCTCGGTAGTACTATTTAATTTCTATACTTTACACAATCAAGGTGTGCTGTGAATCCTAAACTAAGTGATTACACTATATCTCATCTCCTTGGTACCCTCCGACTGTGACGTGTCCGTGCACTGCTCCTATATTCGTAAGTCCGTAACGGTTAGCACTGTTTTCAGTGACTTCTTATAATAACACAGCGCAAAACAACTAAATATGTATTGATAACATTTACATATAAACTAACGTAGCCGGCAGGTGTGGCCGTGCGGTTCTAGGCGCTTCAGTCTGGAACCGCGTGACCGCTACGGTCGCAGGATCGAATCCTGCCTCGGGCATGGAAATGTGTGATGTCCTTAGGTTAGTTAGGTTTAAGTAGTCCTAAGTTCTAGGGGACTGATGACCAAAGATGTTAAGTCCCATAGTGCTCAGAGGCATTTGAGCCAAACTAACGTATATCGCTTGCAAATGTCAGAAAAAGAAGATGCAGAGTTCTATCTTTTAAACTCTGCGTGGATTTGTGTCCCCTGTTGACCATAGTTCTGGGATTTTTAAAACAGTATACAAGTGTTTTGAAGGAACTTGATCCCTAACATTTGCCATAAGTGGACGAACTGATACTACATATTCAGGAGTCTTGACATGTCCACAGTCACACATTTTATAAATCCGCTTGATGATTTTTAAGCAAATATTACTATTAGAGACTATGCCCTGACTTTGCTTAAAGTATTTTGTTGTGGCCTTTCCCTGATATCAGCACTTCCAGCTTTTGAAATTCGCCCCACTCGCAATACCACTCGTTCACTATCCAGTGTTTTTGGCTGCCTTTGTCCGTGGTTATGGAAGCCGTAATTTCATTGACTGTATTCATATTTTGCTGTAGTCAGCACGGCGCAGTCACGAAATACAGTAGTATCGGCTGCGATTATTCCAAGGAGCACAAACAGTGCTGTAAGCAATCTATTCCTGAAAGCTCCGAAGTGTCATAGAACTGTACTCCGATGCGCTCGCCTTCTCGTCTTCTAACAAGGGAACCTCCCCATCGCACCCCCCTCAGATTTAGTTATAAGTAGGCACAGTGGATAGGCCTTGAAAAACTGAACACAGATCAATGGAGAAAACAGGAAGAAGTTGTGTGGAACTGGGAAAAAAATAAGCATAATACACAAATTGAGTAGTCCATGCGCAAAATAGGCAGCATCAAAGATAGCGTGAGCTCAGGAGTGCCGTGGTCCTGTGGTTGGCGTGAGCAACTGCGGAACGGGAGGTCCTTGGTTCAAGTCTTCCCTGGAGTGAAAGTTTTAATTTTTTATTTTCAGACAATCATCAAAGTTCAGGCACTCACACAAAATCAACTTCACTCTCCAAAATTCCAGGACATGTTCAGATTTGCCTGGACATATGCAGGATTTGACGGTCTACACAGAGAAAAATTTGAAAACGTTAAAAACATATGTTTTGACAGGGCACAGGGAAAAGGGTGCGACTGTGAAACTGTTGCATTCATTTGTTGCAGTTTATGTGACAAACTCTTATGTTTTCATCACTTTTTGGGAGTGATTATCACATCCACAAGAAAACCTAAATCGGGCAAGGTAGAAGAATCTTTTTACCCATTCGCCAAGTGTACAAGTTAGTTAGGACGACAACATATTCCTGTCATGTGACGCACATGCCGTCACCAGTGTCGTATAGAATATATCAGACGTGTTTTCCTGTGGAGGAATCGGTTGACCTATGACCCTGCGATCAAATGTTTTCGGTTCCCATTGGAGGGGCACGTCCTTTCGTCTACTAATCGCACGGTTTTGCGGTGCGGTCGCAAAACACAGACACTAAACTTATTATAGTGAACAGAGACGTCAATGAACGAACGTAAAGATCATAACTTTGCGAAAATAAAGAAAGTAAAATTTTCACTCGAGGGAATACTTGAACCAAGAACCATTTGTTCCGCAGCTGCGCACGTTAACCACGGGACCACGGCGATCCTGAGCTCGCTTATCGTTGATGTTGCTTATCTTGCGGATAGACTAGTCAGTTTGTATATTTTGCTTATTTTTTTCATAGTTCCATACAACTTCTTCCTGTTTTCTCGAGTGATCTGTGTTCAGTGTTTCAAGGACTATCCACTGTGCCAACTTATAACTAAATCTGAGGGGGGTGCGATGGGGAGGTTCCCTCGTAAGTAGCAACCGATGTTCCTATTCACTCACTCCGAAACTGACTCTTAGCCTGCGGAAGTAGCCAAAACGTTGGTCTACGAAACGTGGTTGTGATGAGACGAGTGTATACCGTCCTCTACATTAGCAACTGACCACAGACCACCTCCTCGCAGCTATAATAAGAACGCGACCGCATCGGGAAATGATTCGCTCCTAATAGCAGCCCCGAAGTTTCTAGAAAGTGGCAGCAGTCTTCTGAATCGCGGAGCTGGCGCTGTTATATTTGAAAAGCCATCAGTACGAGGCCCACGATGTGTTCCGATCGCGGGAAATACGTTTACGCCGAGCCTCGGCGGCGAATCGTAACGACGTGTCGCGTAGCCGCGGCCGCACGCTGCAATTTCCGAATTGTGCGCCTCACCTGATTTCCGTGAGCCGCGAGCATCCGCACAGCGACACGCGGAAATTGCGAGCGCCTCGCTTCTCTTCCACTCACCATTTCCGCGGCCATCGTTCCGATAGGCTTGTTACCCCACTGCTCGCTGAGTAAGAAATACTTCTCTACCGATCCTAGTTTACTTGTCTTTTCGATATTACCTACGCAATCAATTACTTCGCCTTGTGGCAAGGCATACTTTACGCATCGACATAGATTCTCCGCAAACCGCGGTGATGTACGCTATAGAACGTACATCTCACTGTAGCACGTATTAGGGATTTCTTCTCGTTGCAATCGTCTGTGGAGAGACACGAAAGAATGCTAAATGTGTCTGTGTGCGGTGTAATTAGCCTCACTGGCGTCCAAAATTAAAGCAAAAACTGCTATTTCCCCATCCTGTGTCTAATTCATGATATAATCATACAAACCGTCAACAGATGCTGTTACGATCGTGTTCTGCACGGAAGATGGCATTGCGATCAACGGACAACCGCGCCAGCAATGACGTCAGGGCACCTGTCAAGCGAGGTTGTGTTTGTAGGGTAGTCCCACATCCACAAACCCTGTGTACACAGTCACAGACGGAGCATCATGGTACAGGGAATAATAATAATAATGGCGTGTGACGAGGGCCTCCCGTCGGGTAGACGGCTCACCTGGTGCAAGTCTTTCTATTTGACGCCACTTCGGTGACTTGCGCGTCGATGGGGATGAAATGATGATGATTAGGACAACACAACGCCCAGTCCCTGAGTGGAGAAAAATCTCCCACCCAGCCGGGAGTCGAACCCGGGCTTTTAGGATTGACAGTCCGTCGCGCTGACCACTTTTTTTTAGACGCTACCCATTTTTTTATTTTTTTTATTTTTGTATTTTTTTTTAAGCCGCCGGGCGGATTCGTTCCGGGGCTGGCGCGCCTACCCGACTCCAGGAAGCAGCACGTTAGCGCTCTTTTTTTATTTTATTTTTTTGTTTTATTTATATCATTTTTTTTACCAGGAAAAGGGTAAATGAAAAAAGATCTTTATTGGTACAAACGTAAATACAACAGAAATGCCATCCTTCCGGCGAAAATAACACAAGACAATATACTCGTACAAGGGGAGCAATTTTTTTTATGAACAAGGTGTAGGAAAAAAAAAGGAGAATAATAATTCTGATGTAATCTAAGAGGTGTGAAGCAATATACAGGGGAGTGAGGGAAAGACCAGTGTTTTCTGGGGTAGTGCATTAAAGAAAGGAGGCGCGTTTCCATGCGCCCACTCCACTGTGGGTTACAATATAGAAAGTAGCGCGGGGAGTCTCAGATGTCAGCAGGGGGGGCGGGAGTGCTGTCGGCGTGTGGCACCATCCAACTGAGCGGGGGTGAAGTAAAGATCGCATGTAGGTAATTGGCGAAGAAGGCGCGGTAGCGCGGTCGCTGTTCGACTTCACTGTGGGCGGTTTGTAAGTACTGCCAGAAATCAAGGCGTGATTTGTCGCCATCATTATACATGTAGGTGATCGTCCATCCCTTAACCCATACAATCGCATGATTTTTGGAGGCGGGGAAATAAGTATTTTCAGGATGGATAAAAGTCCGTGGGTCAATCGAGTCCGGCGGAACGCGGAGGGAACAGGCAACGAACTGTCGGGCAAGTTTCCAGACGTCACTGGTGGCAGCACAAGTCAGTTGATGGACATCGTCATCCACGAGGTGGCAAATGGAACAAAGTGGAGAGTCCTTTAGTCCGATGGCGTGAAGGCGATGATTTGTGGCGCATTTTTCATTTGCGACTCGGTACCATGTTGCCCGGACGTTGGAGGGAAGAAAAGGCTGGTGGATGTGACGCCAAACTGTTGGCCACCGCGTGGATGGATGTCTCAGTTCGATATTGTTGCTGGATATGGAACGAAGGAGTGGGGTGTAAAAATCTGTAGGTCGAGGAGAACGCGTGGTCGGTAAGTGTGTGTGAGCATAACTGAAGTCGACGATGAAATCAGAAATGTGCGTCAGATGGTGCTTGATGTGTCCGACTGGTACTGGTGGTGTTATGGTCGCGGGCACAAGAATTTCCAGCAAGCTGCGTGTAAGGGAGATGCCCCCGCGCCACTGTTTGTGCATGGTGGACATGTACAAGGACGCCGCGCGGAGTCGCACATTGACAAGGCCGAGGCCCCCCGCTCGCGGGGGAAGGGTGAGTGTGTCGTAGCGGACCTTAAAGATCGTACCGGCCGTAAGGAAGTATCCGAGGGCAGCCTGGAGGCTGCGTCCAATAGTTGATGGCAGCGGGAGGACCTGTGCGATGTGGACCATTCTGGCCGCCACATGTTGATTGAGGTATTTGACACGTTGTAAAGAATCGAGTCGTCGGAGAAGATTTTGTCGCACCGTCGTGCGGATAGTTTGGAGTGCACGCCGAAAATTGATGGTAGCGGAGCGGCGCAAGGTGGAGGTGAAAATGATACCAAGATATCGTAGTTGTTGTACACACGGGAGAGGTGCTAAGTCGTCGTGTGAGAGGCCGCGTCCAATGGGCATCGCCGCGGATTTAGCCACATTCATGTTACTGCCCGCTGCAGTGCCGTACGTTGATATCAAATCAAGTACCGTGTGTGTTTCACTCCGTGAGCGGATCAAGAGGAGGAGGTCGTCCGCATACGCACGGCATCGAAAACTGTGCTGTCGCAAAGTGAAACCAGAAAGGTGGCTCGTCAGACTCCCGATGAGGGGCTCCAGGCTTATGGCATACAGTAGGGTCGAAAGTGGGCAGCCTTGCCGTACGGAACGCCGGATCGCCACTGGTCCCGCCACACGGCCGTTAACCTGAATCAGCGATTCGGCGGTGCCGTACAGGCGCCGGATCACGTCGATAAAGGCTGGTGGAAAACCCATGCGGTTCATCACTGAGAACAGAAAAATATGCCGCACTTTGTCGAATGCGCTGTCAAAATCAATGGCAACTGCACGCCGCTGCCAGTGCAATTAAATCGCGACATTCTCCTGTGGCCGTTTGTATATTAACTGAGCCGCCCGGAGTTGTCTGTTCCGGGGATAGAATGCTAGGCAGGATCCTGCGGCATCGCGTTGCCGGTAGGCGTGTAAAAATTTTACAGTCTGCGTTAAGCAGAGTCAGGGGACGGTAATGTGCTGTCGTCACACCTGGTGTCGGTTTGTGGATGGGTATAATAATTCCCGTGACGAAGGACGGCGGTACGGCGTTCCCCATCGTCAGCAGTTCATGAAACATCGTTGTCCACCGTGACGCCATTAGTGTGAAGAAAGCGCGATAAAATTCTATCGGCAATCCGTCGACACCAGGTGACTTATTCAGAGCACCTTTTTTGATTGCATCGTGGATTTCGTCACGCGTAATGGGCTCCATCAGCTCGTCCGCATCGTCGCTATTGAGGGTGCGAGTTACGTGTGGTAACACAGACTCCTCAGCGTGGTTGTTGGTAGTCTCCTCCTGGTACATTGTGCGGTAGTGGTCGACAAAGGCACTGACGATTTCGGCCTGGCAAGTGACGTGCTGGCCGCGACAGGTGGTGATCTCGGTGATGAGTTGTTGTCGTCGATGTTTCCTATCGGAGGCGATATGATGCATGGTCGGATGTTCTTGTTCCGCCGAATCTTGACGTCGGGTTCGCACCATAGCCCCCTGCAGTCTACGGCGTGTCAAAGTTTCAATTTGCGCCTTAATCCTGCTGCGTTCCCTCTGGGTGTCGGGGGTGGGCGGTTGGGCGTCCAGGTCGCGGAGAACGGCGTAGAAATAGTCGGTAGTGTGCCGGCGCCACATAGCAACTTCCTTTCCATACTGAATCAAAGTATGTCGAATGGCAGGTTTGGCACATTCCAGCCACCAGGTCAAGGTCGTGCAGTATTTAGGTAAACGACGTTCACAGGTGGCCCATGTCTCGGTAACACGTTGAAGACATTCGGGATCATGAAGATGGGAGGTGTTTAGCTTCCACGGTGCACGACTACGCCAGACCACTTGCTTGGGGAAGAGAATGTTGCAGATGTAGGCACAGTGGTCCGAAAATGCCAGGGGCCAAAGTTCTGCACCTTGGACTGCAGGTGTGAGTTCCCGAGAGACGTAAATTCTATCAAGGCGGCTCGCGGAGTGACTCGTCTGGTAAGTATGTCCAGGCGCGTCGCCGTGCCGAACTTCCCAAGTGTCGCGGAGCAACAGATCTCGGACGACAAGACGCAGTTCTTGACAGGTGTTGTAGTGGGGCACTTGATCTTTAGGGTGCAAGACACAATTAAAATCACCCCCAAGCAAGTAATGGTCGCAGCGTCCAAGAAACAAAGGAGCGATTTCTTCTGAATAGAAGAGTGCCCTGTCGCGTCTGCGGGTGGAGCCTGACGGAGCGTAAATGTTGACGATACGCGTCCCCATGACGGTGACGGTCATGCCTCTGGCAGATGGAAGGTATGTGATATCGGCCAATGGAATGCCTTCTCTGGCGTAGATGGCTACGCCGCGTCCCAGGTGGTCACCAGGAGAAGGATAAGTGTTATATCCCGCGACGTCTGGGAGTGTGGCCAGGTGTACTTCCTGTAGTAGTGCGATATCGACGTCCGACGCCCATATCATCTCTCGCAGCAGTTGAAGTTTCACGGGTGAGCTAATGGTGTTAGTATTGATCGTCGCTATTCGGTAGGTTTGGAGCCGTACCCCGCCGTGGAGGGGAACTCCACCGGCGGAGGATGAAGAGGGACGAGGCAACGGTGAGTCGTGCCGTACGCCACCTGACGGCATTATCAGCGGCGTAACGATGCTTCCGTCTGGGGTAACTCTGTCCCCAGCGTGTGGTCCGGGTCCTCATCGACGTCCTCACTCCACACCATTGAAGGAGTTGTCGTTGTGATGGTCGTACGTTCCACTTCGGTCGTAGGGGCGGAGGACGTCTCGGCGGCAGTCGCATCTGTGGAGTCCATTGGTTCAGGAGCACCTGAGCGAGCCAGTAGAGTAGGAATCGACGTATCCACAGTCGGCGTCATGTTGTCGTCATTCGTATCGTCGTGTAGGTTCTCCGAGGCCTCGTCGGGTCGGACGGCCTCTGGAGCATCAGGGGGAGGTGATCCGTCTCGTTCCGAGACCATACGGCGCCTCCTCTTGCGCCTCTTAGGTGAACGTTGTTTGCGGGTTCGTCCCTCCGTGTCGGAAGACGGAAGGGAGTCGCGTCGCTCTGAGAGGAAGGCCGTCGCCGGAACGTCAAGTGAAGGGGCGTCCATATGTTCAGGCGGGTGGGTGTCGGAAGTCGTCGCTGTTCGTAGTGGCGCCGGAGTAGCGTCAGGCTTTGAGCGCGACGCGTCGGCCCCAGCGGTATCCGTAGCAGCTGGAAGGGTCACCGGTGCATGGTCCGATGGGCGGCGGCCGGTGGGAGGAGAAGAGAGCGCCGATGCGTAGGTGATCGGTAAAACCGTCGTCGGTGCCGGAGGTGCCACGGTAGCCGCTGGCAATTGGGTGATTCGTCGCTGAAGACACTCAGATCTGAGGTGGCCTTCCTTGCCGCACCCGGAACAGGTCTTTGGTTGGCCGTCGTATATGACAACCGCGCGGCACCCGCTAATTTGCAGGTAAGATGGCACGTGGCGATGGAGGTCGATGGTGATCTGCCGTACACCGTTAAGAACAGGGTACGTTTGGAATTGCGCCCAGCGTTCGGCAGTGTGGCCATAGGGGCGGAAAGCCGCGATAACGTCTTCCGCCGGAAGCTCGAACGGGAGTTCGAAAACTCGTATGGTGCGCATTCCTAAGCCGGCATGGTCGACAGTGACCGCTCCGACATTGCCGTCGGCGTGGCAAAAGCGTAATCCATGGTTGGTGTCACGAAGTATTCTTTCACATACCGCGTCATTGACGACTTTGACGTACACAGTACTGCTTAATATGGACAAATGGATGCCCAAGATGTCAAAAGCTGGGATCTTAGCAACGTCGCGTAGGAAGCGTTCCACTTCCAGGGCCTTTGGTCGTGCGTAGTCGTTGCAGAAATTGAATCGTAAAGTTGATTTTCGAAAACGGTTGGCCATGATTCTAGTACACGTAAGCTACACGTAAGTGACGGCCGCTGAAATGTAAACAACAGCGAGCGCGCGCGCTCCGCAGGCGGAAACAACAACACGTCCGCACTGCACGGCGGCGAAAGCCGGACTGGGGACCACTCAGCTACCGGGGGCGAACATGGTACAGGGAAGACGCCTACAGTGTCTCTGTTCTGGAGAGCCATAGGCAGAATGAAAGCAGGAGATGGCTTAATGTGAATCGTTGTGTTTTTTCTCAGATGAGGTGACAGTTTATAGAGACCGAAACTGTATTCCGGAGGGCCGTGCGGGATTAGCCGAGCGGTCTCGGCGCTGCATTCAAGGACTGTGCGGCTGGTCCCGGCGGAGGTTCGAGACCTCCCTTGGGCATGGGTGTGTGTTTTTGTCCTTAGGATAATTTACATCAAGTAGTGTGTAAGCTTAGGGACTGATGACCTTAGCAGTTAAGTCCCATAAGATTTCACACACATTTGAACATTTTTTGTATTCCGGAGGCCAGGACAAGACCGACCACACGTGAACTTCATATTGTCACAAACTAATTAGATCTATATAGTTGAATGAGTTGAGCTACTCCAGTCTGATATCCTCACAAATTTTTACACTCAAGAATTTATATAACATGACAAGGTTCCTGTTGTGACTCACTGATATTATACGCACAGGATATAACTTTTTCTCATTTTGGTAGGTGTACAATTTTAAAAGTGTAAACAGAAAGAGTGGACCGTTATTTGGCTGTTAGGGTACGACGTTACCGGCTTAGTGCTGGCAACGTCTAGAGTGGAGCCGTCAACATGCCACCTGGACAGTCAAACGTGGGCCAATGTTCTTTTTACAGATGAGTTCCGATTTGGTCTGGAGAGTGATTTTCGACGGATTAGCACCTGGAGGGCACGCGGTGCACGATTTCGTGACCCAAACATTGTGGAAAGAGACCGATATCGAGGAGGATCCTTGATGGTGTGGGTAGCGATTCTGTTCACCATTCGAACGCCTCTTCATGAAATTGTACTGGTGAATCAGCACGACTTAACTGCTATCACGTGCCGTGAGGAGATCTTGGGATCTCATGAGCGGTTGTTGCGAGGCGCTTTGGGCCCAGATGGAGATAATGCTCGACCTCATAGAACACGGATGGTTGATACTTTTTTGGAAACGGAAGATATTGCACGCATGGCGTGGCCTGCTCGCTCCCACAGAGCATGTCTGGGATGCACTAGGGAGACGGGCTGCATCACATCAGCATCAACAAACCACTCTCCAAGACTTGCGAGCAGCTCAGCAGAAAGAATGGGCATTATGGCCTCAACAGGAGATTGATGACATTCACAGCATGTCCCGTCGTTGTCAGGCCCGTATTAATGCCAGAGGTGGCCATATCCCTTACTGAGCACATAAGTCAGTTGTCAGAATGTGTGTGCAAATCCGTTAAGTTGGATAAAAACGAAGCACATTTTTGTCTACCGTTATGGATGTCGCAGTTGATTACTTTCTGTATCCTTTACATTGTTTCCACTTTTCTGTCACCTGTTTGTTCTGTTTTGTGGCAAAATAAACGCAATCTTGCAGAATTTCCGTCTGTTGCTTTAATTTTGTATACCAGTATATTTAACGCACCTTAAGACAGGTAACCCAGCTTACATCATCTCCAGCGGCAGATCATGTAAACTGGGTTGCCTATCTTAAGGTGCATGAAATATTTTTCGGACGAGTTTTATTTTGCTACTTTATTTTCCTATAATCTTCACGTATTACTGGCTTTTATAAGATGGCTTTCGCTATATATTTGGTGTATTTCTTTAACTGCCTGCCGGTTAATGTTTTTGAGCCTTTCTGTGACACTCTCGCGTGACACGAACAAAACTCCCGACTACTCGTGTTGCCCGTTGCCAGTATCCTCTTCTTGTCCTATTTAGTATAGGTTGCACACACTCGAGATGCATTATGTGATTTGTCGCACAAATGTTTTGTGTGCATTATCCTTTGTAGACTGAATAAATTTTCCCAGTATCCTACAAATGAACCGAAGTCTACCAGCTGCTTCACCTACAACTGTGATTATGTGATCATTCATCTTCATATCGTCACAAACTGTTAGATCTATGTAGTTGTATGAGTTAAGCTACTCCGATCTGATATCCTCACAAATTTTTACACTCAAGAATTTATATAACGTGACAAGGTTCCTGTTGTGACTCATTGATATTATACTCACAGGATATAACTTTTCCATTTTGTCAGGTGTGCAATTTTAAATGTGCAAACATTTAACGCAAGTTCTTAAATTTTGCACCACTTCGAAATCTCATCAATATCTGGCTGGATGTTTTCCGTGTAGTGCTTCATCAGTGATACCAGCATTATCTGCAATGACGTCTAAGACGGCTACTGTATTTATATTCCCCAGCACTTCGTTGATATACAGGCTGTTTCAGAATTCATGTTGCAGATTTATAGAGATTGTAGAGGGGTCTTAGTAGACCAAGTTTCACACGAGAACCTATGTCTGGAAACGTCATCCAAGGACGCTACAGAGCTTCAAAGTTACAGAGACCGCCGCCTGTAAACGTGTCTACACAAGGTGGTTCAGTGATAATGTTACACACTTTCTAGGATAATTGAGAAGGATAAATGCATCAATCTGAAGCAAGGGCCCTCTACTGGAAACGAACGAGTTGAGTTCTGATACCTCTGACAGTGCATTACATGTACTGGTACGATAGTGCAGTGCCTGTGTTATTCCGAATTACGATGGAAAGTTCCTTCGGACACGCATAAATATCCAAAGGAACAGGCACTGCGACTATTACAGCTTTTGTGAAATACATTGAACATGTCCGTAATGCCGAATATGGACACCATCAGCTGTAGAATGGAATGACGACAATGAAAGTTTGTGCTGCACCGGAACTCGAATCCGGATTTTCCGCTAATGGCGAGTGATTGTCTTATCACTTGGCTATCCATCACGGCCTCACCCAAACTACTGCTGCGCTAGTATTAGTCTTAGTCGCAGGAAAGAGGAAATTTTATCAGAAGTCAATGAACGCGCGGCTGGACGATGGAATCTGGGGCCGCTGGCAGAGTGTTGAAACAGTGGACAGGTAGTAGGCCAGGAAACGCAAACACGGCACTCGCGAGCGCAGTGCTGCGACGGCGCTATTGCGCGCACGAATTCCTTTATGTGGAGCAACAACGAGGCAGCAAACCGTTGCGTTGCTCGAAGTTATTGCGATATGAGGCGAGGAACTAGGCCAGAGCCAATTGAAGAGTTGTAGATGGCTGACGTTTGGCAATTTATCCCTGCCATAGTTTCTGTCTCTCTCTGACACTACGTCAGAAGCGAGGGGAAAGGCAGTTTAAATAGTGAGGTACTTTTACCTCGGGACAGAGTGTGCCAGGCCAGTCGAGCGTCGGGACGGACCTGTGCTCGTCTACGCTTATAGGGGCAGATGACAGTGATGTTGTAAATATTCTGTGTAAATCTGAACTTTATTTCTAAGTATTTATTCGGGCTGTATTCCGCCTCCAGGGGCGCAACACCTGGGCGGGACGAAACGGCAACCAAGTAGTCGGACATTGCACAGTCTGCCTGAAGGAGGGCAGCGACAGCGGTCCGCAGTGGATCCAGGACGGGCCACGTTCGCTTCCCACCTGGCGTAACGGGGTCCGGGCGAGGCGTACGCTGCGGGAGGCGCAGCAGTGCTGGAGCAGCACCGGAGCCGGTGGAGGGTGTGGCCACCCGGCAAAAACCACTAGCGGCACAGCATCCAGTAGGGCGCGGGTTCGAGTCCGGTCCTGTCCTGGGAGCAGCAGCGGCCGAGGGCCACGGGTGACCAGTACAACCACCTTCGTCCCACGGTCTGAGGACCGGGGACTGCAGCAGTCTCCGGAATAGCGGGCAGCGGCGCGGCGCCAGCCGGGAGAGCGGCGATCGGCCCGTTGTTGCCACCAGCAGCGGCGGCGGCGGCGGCATGCCACGAGTTGCTGAGCCGGCTGACTCGCGGGGCACGCCGACGCTCCGCTTCACCCATCGAGTATTGTAAATTGCTTGAATAAACAGATGTTACCGAATACCGCTGTATCACTCTGCACTGCCCCTCGACGCTCTTGAACTTGTTCGGCCTCCTGACGAAAGACGGCGGTGCATCACGGCTTCAGCTCGGCCATCTGGAATCCCGGGTTCGACCATCCCGACAATGCCGCAACAGTGGTGTCAAAAGTGGTGCCGGTTACAACGCTGGTACCGGATTTCCACTCCCACATTTTATGTCGAGCAAGCAGCGTTGAGGTGTGCCTGTGTAGAGAGGTAGTTGAGGTGTTTGGTTGCGTTCGTGACGGCGGGTGGTCGTACACTTCTTAAGAGTTACGTCTTGTCGTTCGGGAAGTGTTCCAAAAAAAAATGGTTCAAATGGCTCGGAGCACTATGGGACTCAACTGCTGTGGTCATAAGTCCCCTAGAACTTACAACTACTTAAACCTAACTAACCTAAGGACCACACACAACACCCAGCCATCACGAGGCAGAGAAAATCCCTGACCCCGCCGGGAATCGAACCCGGGAACCCGGGCGTGGGAAGCGAGAACGCTACCGCACGACCACGAGATGCGGGCGGGAAGTGCTCCTCCGTACCAGTATAGGGAAGAAAGCGGGACTGTCACCTGCGCACGATCACGATGGGGAAGGGTGAGTGACGTTTGATCTGTCGTTCATGTGACATTTTTTTGTGTTTTAAGGGGTTAAGTGTCCCTCCTAATTGTCTTTTTGAATGTGTCTTTTGTAAGGCCGGAAGAGCCTGTAGATTTATCTGGATTCAGGGGAAATGGGGGCCATGACGACATAGCGCCTAAGCGATGTAATGTTTGTAACATGTCAGGCCACGGATTACCGTGTACAAAGTGGGTGCCAGAGAATTGTTTTATTTGTAAGAGATTTGGACAGCCGCACGGGATTAGCCGAGCGGTCTCGGGCGCTGCAGTCATGGACTGTGCGGCTGGTCCCGGCGGAGGTTCGAGTCCTCCCTCGGGCATGGGTGTAAGTGTTTGTCCTTAGGATAAGTAGTGTGTAAGCTTAGGGACTGATGACCTTAGCAGTTAAGTCCCATAAGATTTCACACACATTTATAGGTACAGAAAGCTGGTTGAAGCCAGAGAAATTCTGCCGAAATTTTTACAAATGTACAGACGGTGTTTAGAAAGGATAGATTGCATGCAACCGGTGGTGGAGTGTTCGTTGCTGTTAGTAGTAGTTTATCCTGTACTGAAGTAGAAGTGGATAGTTCCTGTGAATTATTATGGGTGGAGGTTACACTCAACAACCGAGCTAGGTTAATAATTGGCTCCTTTTACCGACCTCCCGACTCATCAGCATTAGTGGCAGAACAACTGAGAGAAAATTTGCAATACATTTCACATAAATTTTCTCAGCATGTTATAATCTTAGGTGGAGATTTCAATTTACCATATATAGACTGGGACACTCAGATGTTTAGGACGGGTGGTAGGGACAGAGCATCGAGTGACATTATACTGAGTGCACTATCCGAAAATTACCTCGAGCAATCAAACAGAGAACCGACTCGTGGAGATAACATCTTGGACCTACTGATAACAAACAGACCCGAACTTTTCGACTCTGTAAGCGCAGAACAGGGAATCAGTGATCATATGGCCGTTGCAGCATCCCTGAATATGGAAGTAAATAGGAATATAAAAAAAGGGAGGAAGGTTTATCTGTTTAGCAAGAGTAATAGAAGGCAGATTTCAGACTACCTAACAGATCAAAACGAAAATTTCTGTTCCGACACTGACAATGTTGAGTGTTTGCGGAAAAAGTTCAACGCAATCGTAAAATGCGTTTTAGACAGGTACGTGCCGAGTAAAACTGTGAGGGACGGGAAGAACCCACCGTGGTACAACAACAAAGTTAGGAAACTACTGCGAAAGCAAAGAGAGCTTCACTCAAAGTTTAAACGCAGCCAAAACCTCTCAGACAAACAGAAGCTAAACGATGTCAAAGTTAGCGTAAGGAGGGCTATGCGTGAAGCGTTCAGTGAATTCGAAAGTAAAATTCTACGTACCGACTTGACAGAAAATCCTAGGAAGTTCTGGTCTTACGTTAAATCAGTAAGTGGATCGAAACAGCATATCCAGACACTCCGGGATGATGAAGGCATTGAAACAGAGGATGACACGCATAAAGCTGAAATACTAAACACCTTTTTCCAAAGCTGTTTCACAGAGGAAGACCGCACTGCAGTTCCTTCTCTAAATCCTCGCACAAACGAAAAAATGGCAGACATCGAAATAAGTGTCCAAGGAATAGAAAAGCAACTGGAATCACTCAACAGAGGGAAGTCCACTGGACCTGACGGGATACCAATTCGATTCTACACAGGGTACGCGAAAGAACTTGCCCCCCTTCTAACAGCCGTGTACCGCAAGTCTCTAGAGGAACGGGCAGATGCGCAAAACTATAGACCTATATCTCTGACGTCGATCTGTTGTAGAATTTTAGAACATGTTTTTTGCTCGAGTATCATGTCGTTTTTGGAAACTCAGAATCTACTATATAGGAATCAACATGGATTCCGGAAACAGCGGTCGTGTGAGACCCAACTCGCTTTATTTGTTCATGAGACCCAGAAAATATTAGATACAGGCTCCCAGGTAGATGCTATTTTTCTTGACTTCCGGAAGGCGTTCGATACAGTTCCGCACTGTCGACTGATAAATAAAGTAAGAGCCTACGGAATATCAGACCAGCTGTGTGGCTGGATTGAAGAGTTTTTAGAAAACAGAACACAGCATGTTGTTATCAACGGAGAGACGTCTACAGACGTTAAATTAACCTCTGGCGTGCCACAGGGGAGTGTTATGGGGCCATTGCTTTTCACAACATAAATAAATGACCTAGTAGATAGTTTCGGAAGTTCCATGTGGCTTTTCGCGGATGATGCTGTAGTATACAGAGAAGTTGCAGCATTAGAAAATTGTAGCGAAATGCAGGAAGATCTGCAGCGGATAGGCACTTGGTGCAGGGAGTGGCAACTGACCCTTAACATAGACAAATGTAATGTATTGCGAATACATAGAAAGAAGGATCCTTTATTGTATGATTATATGATAGCGGAACAAACACTGGTAGCAGTTACTTCTGTAAAATATCTGTGAGTATGCGTGCGGAACGATTTGAAGTGGAATGATCATATAAAATTAATTGTTGGTAAGGCGGGTACCAGGTTGAGATTCATTGGGAGAGTCCTTAGAAAATGTAGTCCATCAACAAAGGAGGTGGCTTACAAAACACTCGTTCGACCTATACTTGAGTATTGCTCATCAGTGTGGGATCCGTACCAGATCGGGTTGACGGAGAAGATAGAGAAGATCCAAAGAAGAGCGGCGCGTTTCGTCACAGGGTTATTTGGTAACCGTGATGGCGTTACGGAGATGTTTAACAAACTCAAGTGGCAGACTCTGCAGGAGAGGCGCTCTGCATCGCGGTGTAGCTTGCTCGCCAGGTTTCGAGAGGGTGCGTTTCTGGATGAGGTATCGAATATATTGCTTCCCCCTACTTATACCTCCCGAGGAGATCACGAATGTAAAATTAGAGAGATTCGAGCGCGCACAGAGGCTTTCAGACAGTCGTTCTTCCCGCGAACCATACGCGACTAGAACAGGAAAGGGAGGTAATGACAGTGGCACGTAAAGTGCCCTCCGCCACACACCGTTGGGTGGCTTGCGGAGTATAAATGTAGATGTAGATGTAGATGTAGATTTGGTCATTTGGCGCGCAATTGTTCAGAATCTAGATGGGCGATGATTCGCCGCAAGGAGTGAGTTAAAAGAGTGTCAGAGTGAAATTAATGGCAACAGTGGAGCTATAAGCAAGAATAATGAAAACACGCTCAGCAGCTGCAGTGACTACAGCAGAAGCTGTAGCCGCTCTAACAGAGCAAATTCGGGTATTATCAGAGGCGGGGATACGTGACAAAGAAAAATATGAAGAATTAGCAGGGAGATTTGAAGCATTGCGAGTAGGGGAAGGGACGTAGAGTGAAAGCAGATTACAAGTCGTGGATTGTCAAAGACCGTTTGACCCAGCAATCGCAGCATTGATTAACCCCTTTTCGGGTAAAACAACGGTGGATGTGTCGGTATTCCTTAATGACATTATCACAATGGCTGAGGTGAATGAGTGGTCGGATGTTGTAATGGTGAGAGTGGCGAGGTTACGCTTGATAGGTGATTCCAAGTCGTACGTACTGTACCATGAAATGTTGAACACTGTGGGGACGTTTGCAGAGCTAGAGGCTGGATTACGCCAGAGGTACCAGAAACAGAATAGTACCAGGTTTTTTCGGGAAAAATTAAGTGCGTTAGTTATGAGAAGAAATGAGACTGTGGAGGTTTTCTCAGACAGGTTCAAATGGCTCTGAGCACTATGCGACTTAACTTCTGAGGTCATCAGTCGCCTAGAACTTAGAACTAATTAAACCCAACTAACCTAAGGGCATCACACACATCCATGCCCGAGGCAGGATTCGAACATGCGACCGTAGCGGTCACGCGGTTCCAGACTGAAGCGCCTAGAACCGCACGGCCACACCGGCGGGCTTTCTCAGACAGGATTCGAAATCTGAATGCACAAACGTACGAACTATCACAGAATGGGGAGACTAATAACGTGCTGTTACAAGAGGCCGAGAACAGGGCGTTAGATGTGTTTTTGCTGGTAGTACCGCCGGAGAAATCACGTCAGGTGAGAATGGAGAATCCAAGTAATATTGCGGCTGCTTTAAGGATTGCCACATACTTGGAGGAGGTAGATTATGCGACGAGGCAAAGGGTGGAGCATGAAGTTCTGGCAGCGGAAATTATGTGTTTTGGCATTGCGCAGGTGGGGCATATTAGGAGGCAGTGTCCGCGTCAGTTGCGGTGTTACTGATGTGGGAAAATGTGTCACCGGGCAGTGAACTGCAGGAGTAAAAGTAGAGCGGAACCTCGGCGACAGCAGCCGTTAAACGAGAACGAGACTGCTTCAACCGTCGGAGGGCGGTCCCAGTGAAATTAGGTAATGCGCTTGTAGGTGCACAGACGGAATGCTGCTTATTAGGCTTGGTGAACGGAAGGGAACAGAGGTTTCTGATTGACACGGGGGCACACGTCTCTGTTATTAGTCTGAACCTGGTTAGCAGGAGAAGGCTTGAGCCACCACGTTATAGGTTACGTGGGGTGGGAGATAATAAAGTGGAGTCATTAGGTACGACTGTACTTCAATTTGTGTTCGCAGGAACTAAGTTTAGTGAGCAGGTAGAGGTGTTACCATGTGTGGGTGAGGGGTATTCGGTGATTCTCGAACTGGACTTCCTTGACAAACATCGTGCGAAGATAGACCTTTGGCAACAAACAGTGGAACTCAGTGGAACAATGTTTCGCATGGGGGAAACAGTTGCAAATGGACGAATGTCGCGAGGTGCACTTAATATGAAGGTGACGCCAGCTAAACTGCGAACGGATTCATTAAAGATCGATCAGCCGGATAACATACCGGCAGGTACAGGAAGGTAGTCCGGGTTTCGATAGATACGGACTTAACAAAGGAGACGTTGTACATGGTGGAGCCACTCTCGAGTAATGAGGAGTTGGATAATGCGCACTGTTTTGTGCGGACGAGTTTATCTCACGCAAGTTACGTGGAAGGAGAGTGTAGGGTTCCTGTAAGTATAGATAATTTCGGCAGAGCGGATTTTAGCTTGTCGAAAGGGTTGTTATGGGCCACATTGGGGGTTATTGATGAAGATTACCTCGATAGGGAGGATTTAGAGGCGAGCCATAAGCAAAACGTCGATGCAGCGCACTGAGGGGAAAATTACAGCATTTGCAAGGAGACGACAGGTCGCGTTGGAGGAATTGTTATTGACATTTAGCAATTTATTCGGAATGGAGGGTAGGTTACCGGCAACACCGATTACGAAGCATCACATACCAACAGAGGACAATACACCAGTGTTTAGGAAACCATATAGGGTAGCACATGATATGCAATCGCTACTAGAGGAGTTAATAGAACAACAACTACGGGATGGAATCATGGAGCATAGCAATAGTCCGTATTCAAGCAATGTAGTTCTCGTACCTAAGAAGTCGATGGATGGTACAAGGAAATATACGTTTTGTTGTGATTATAAGTTTCTGAATGCGAAAACCATTTCGGACGCATATCCGATTCCGAATATCACGGACACACTGGATAATCTGGGTCAATGTAAGTATTTCCGAAGATGGATTTACGAAGTGGATACCATCAGCTGGAAGTAGCGCCAGAGGGGACAGCTTTTACTGTTCCCGGTGGACACTATCAGTGTATACGTAAGCCGTTCGGGTTGAAGAATGCACCGGAAACTTTTCAGCGATTATTAGATGGGATTTTAAGGGGATTGAAACCAAAGACATGTATGGTTTACCTAGATGACTATTACCTAGATGACATTATAGTATTTTCAAATTATATACCAGAGCATGTATCACGCTTAAGGTAAGTCTTTAGAAGATTGCGGTCGGCACGGTTAACATTAAGTTTAGAAAAATGTAATTGTGCGCAGACGCAGGTCAAATAATTAGGTCATATAATTAGTGAAAAAGGGTTAAAACCGATCCTCGGCTAACAGAGGCAGTTCAAAATTTCCCAACACCACGTACAACGAAGCAGTTACAATCGTATACTGGGATATGTTCATATTATCGTAAATTTGTAAAAGATTTTGCTAAAATAGCCGAGCCGTTAACAAAGCTTTTAAAGAAAGGGGTTAAATTTCAAATGGTTCAAATGGCTCTGAGCACTATGGGACTTAACTTCTAAGGTCATCAGTCCCCTAGAACTTAGAACTACTTAAACCTAACTAACCTAAGGACATCACACACATCCATGCCCGAGGCAGGATTCGAACCTGCGACCGTAGCGGCCGCGCGTTTCCAGACTGAAGCGCCTTTAACCGCTTGGCCACCACGGCCGGCCGGGTTAAATTTCAGTGGACGGAGGAATGTCAGGAAGCTTTCGATGAATTACAAATGAGATTAGTTTCTGGACCAGAATTGGTGTTTCCGAATTTTGAAGAAGACTTCATCTTATCGTGTGACGATTCAAATGGCGCAGTAGGATGTGTTTTGGGACAAATGGTGAATGGACAGGAGCATCCGGTGGCGTATGCTTCCTTTCCACAACGGAAAGGATATGTTGGCTGTAATATATGGAGTAACGTATTTTAGTTGTTACCTTTATGGTAGGACGTTTAAGGTCGTGACAGATCATGCAGCGTTGAGATGGTTACTGGGACTCAAGGATCCTCCTAGTCGGTTAACACGGTGGGCTCTAAAATTGAGTTTGACTTTGAAGTAATTCATAAGCCAGGGAAGAAATAAGGGAATGCAGATGCATTAAGTCGCAAGTTAGACGCATTAGAAGTAATGGGTAAGAGTGTCGCGGAATGGCAAAGGGCACAAGCAGAGGATGAGGAGTGCCAGGGTTTTAGAACTCAACCACATTTCATTGTGGAGAGAAATTTGTTGTGTAGAGTTACCAGGTGTGGACCACGGGTAGTGGTACCAAAGACTTTGAGAGAGGAAGTCTTAAAGCAGGCCCATGATCATATGCTTTCAGGGCACGAGGGTCGTCGAGCAACGGAAAGACGTGAAGCAGGACGATTTTGGTGGCGCACTCGGAGAAGGGATTTGGAACAATACGTAGCAAATTCTGTACCGCGTGCGCAGCCAGCGCATGTGACGCGCAAGAATTCCATTGCAACGGTTACCAGAGGCTTCCAAACCTATCGAGTTCATCGGACTTGATATCTGCAGGCCATATAACGAAACACCGGCAGGGAATCGTTACGTTTTAATTATAATTTATCACTTTTCGCGGTTTCTAGCCATGGTCGCAATACTAGACCAACAGGCAAGTACAGTAGCACAAGCTTTAGTCAATAACTGGTTATTGAAGTTTGGGGTACCTGATACCATAATTACGGATCAGGGAACGAACTTCATGTCCGAATTAATGTCACAGTTGTGTAAGTTATTAAGAATTAAAAAATTACGGACCAGTCCATTTCATCCGCAGGCGAATGGTCGAACGGAGCGAGTACATAAGACAATTTCAAAAATGCTGAGTTATCATGTGAATGGAAACCATGATAACTGGGAGGTTTACCTCCGTACGTGGTATGGAGTTATAAAACCAAAATACATTCGGGGGTTTGGAAATTCGCCATTTGAGATGGTCTATGGAAGAAAGATGCCATTACCATTTGACGTTCTATGTCAGAAAACGGGAGCTAAAGGGGGCGCAGGAAATTTGCTCGGACAATACGGGAAGTCTGGAAGAGGGTACAGAAGGCCAATACGAAAGCGTTGGAAATGCAGGAAGAAGCGAATAAGCGGTTGGGACCTTTACCACAGTACAGGGTAGGTCAATGGGTACTGATCATGAATCCATATACACCTAAGGGAAAGACGAAAAAATTCTTGACGAAGTGCCACGGACCATACCAGGTCGAGGAGATGACTTCACCTGTGAATGTTAAAAAAAAATCCATTATGCAAGTGAGTAAAGTAAAGCCTTTTAAAGGAATGGTGGACGGATTACCTCAATTACAAGGAAGTGACCCAACTGCAGACGCTAGGCAAAGCAAACGGAAGAAGAAGGTCGCGGCGGAGGGACAACAGCGGACGCAAAACGTTCCGTATGCGTTACGGTCACGGAGGGAGTAAATTATTGTATGTGCAATATTGTATGGCATGTTTACATTATGTGTTTTGTATCAAGGGATAATTTGCGTTTCTTTTGTGTTTTGGTGGGCCAGATAAAAGTTGCGTTTTCTTGTTTGTTGTTTCAGTTTTGTCATTGTATGGGGGAGGATGTCGTACAATGTTGTAGTGACCTATAGTGGGAAGGGGTTCTGAAGATATTACCAATGCAGAGTCTGACATATTTAAACTCCTCGTTAAATACAGAGTTTTTGGAAACGTTGCATTCCTTACCAAATGGTAAGGTGAGCGCTCGAGATAAGTGGAAAGTCCAGGTGCAAGTCCCGGTCTGGCACAAATTTTCCTGTCGTTATTCCATTCTACAGCTGATGGTTGTCCACATTCGCAGTTGCGAACACGTTTGATGTATTTCATAACAACTGTAGTCACCGCAGAGTCTGTTCATTTGGACAGGCATGCATGCATTTCCACAGGAACTTTGCTTCGTAACTGAGAATAATACAGACACTGCAATATCGTATGAACAGTGATGGTCTTGACACACTTTCCCGGGGGACATCTGATGTTCCTTTTACATCTGTCGATGACTGTCCATTCAAGATAACGTGATGCGTTCTTCCTAACAGGCAATTCTTAGTCCACTATTTTGTTTTACTTGGTAACCCATATTACCGTGCTTTTACTGAAAGCGTTTTCAGAACTCCAGGAATACTTTATCCACCTGTTTACTCTGTTCATTAAGTTATGTGAAATGGCAGCGAGTTGTTTCCGGAATCCATGGTGGTGGACATCGAAGAAATCGTTTTCTTCGAGATACCTCAATTCGTCAGCGCAACAGTGAAAGATTAAAGTTACGCCTGATTTTAAAATCTGTTACATGGCTGGAGCAGCAGCCTCAGAATGAAATCTTCGTAAAGAAATAATAAACACCCTATCACCTGCAAAATAGAATGTTTATGTAAACCTCTTGACCATGGTTTCACCGTTTACGAAAGCGTCTTCTCCCGAAGGAAAATAATCAACCGGAACAGGTTAAGATATATATGTTCTGTGTAATAATTAAGACAGTCATTACATGCAGTTTTAAAAACACCAGAGTTGCTGAAACAATCTTCTTGTTTTCTGATAGTACGATTAATGTTTGTTTTAGACTATCGTTCGCAGAGAAAGCAACTCTGGAACAATATTTATTGTTCTTATGTATGTTTGTAGTATGTATGTATGAATTTTTTGTTTTTACGTAATTAGTATACTCAGCGATAAAGAGTGAAGATGAATGATGAACTTACTGCGTTACCTGATGAACTGATTTAGTAGAGTGAACTGAAAATAACGAACGGGTGGACACTGAAAGAAAGAGATATGTGAATGTGAATACATTAGACTTCAGCATGTTTGTTCGCAAAAGCCGAAAAACTGTGAAAGTGCAATCAAGTTTTTTTTCGACTCGGATCTTCGCTAACAATGAGGGAAACACTGTGGACTTCAAAACATGTGGAAAAGAGGAAACAACACCGTAAGTAAATTCTATGTCAAATTTATAAAAAAACTGTTTTTAATCAACAAATAGCAAAATGTAGAAATTTATTATGTGTATTATATTAACGAATGACATCTGAAGACGCTTTGTAAATAAAATCGAAACGTACCTGCTGAACACTTTCTTGATTATAGTATTCTTAGGACGAAAAACAGAAATAACAATTGATACATGGCGTCTGACTTTATTTGTGTCATCGAATGCCATATTTGGACTCAAATTCACAAACGGGCATGCTACAGCCAATGTTGTCTGCCAATTCTAATCTAAAGTAGCCAGACATGGACCTTAAACGCGTAAACAATGAACAAAGAATTTTGGCACTAACGAGAGGAGTCAGATACACTGATAAATGGGAAATAAAGGAGATTAGGGGATCGTATTGACTCAGATGCACGAAGCATACAACCAGACGAACTTGGAAAGTTCTTTACTGCATTGCTCATCATGAGAACCGACCCTGACGGGGATCTAATGGGAAATGGTTAGACTACATCAGAAAAAGGAAGAGCTTACTTCAATGGGTATATATGTTAGTCGGAGTAACGAAAAAGTACCGAGCAAACCTTCATCCATCAGGGGCTAACAAACTACTTTTTCTTTAAAAAAAGGGGGTGATTCAGAATTTCTATAACTGGCTTCTAGGGGCTGTAGGGGGGACCTAAAAGGTGACGTTTTGTTAAGGAATCCATGTCCGTAAATGTACCGTCTGGATATAAAATAAGTTTGAAGACCACGCCACTGTACGCACACAAGCTGAGACGAGGGCGCCGCCGTCAGTCCCTGTTGTAATTACGTCACATAACACCTCTGTGCGACTGCTACATCGGCTGCGAGAAATTGGTACGTTCGAAACCAGGAGGACTGGCTGTGGTGCTCTGTGGACGAGCCGCTCTCCCGCCTTTTGAAGAGGACGCCCTTCGCCACGCAGGAGAGAACCCGAGGCCAAGTACTCGAAACGATGCCGATGTCTACAGCACACAGGTCAGAGCTCTTCGTCTCCGCCGTGTGCGCACAGTGAAACGGGAGATTTGGAAGCGATCCAGTCCCCGAACTGATTTTACATCCAACATTTCTGGATATGGGTTCCTCATCAAAACTTCATCTACTGAATCCCCTCTACAGTCCCTGCTCCTGTAATAGGAATTTTGAATCACCCTGTGTAAAAACATTACAACACCGTTTGTAATTCATGTGTTGGACGCCTGTGTGTTAAAACTGTGGGTCAATAATTGTGAAATGGTCTCATGTGAAATAGGCAAACAGTGTATGCGAAATGAATCATAATCAGTTATTTGAATGCCAAGTAATTTCTCTGTTTAAATATCTTACAACGCAACGAGAATTAACGAGTAAAAAACCGTAATACGGGAAAGCAGGCATTCAGCATTAACTCCTCCTTTCTTCTATCACCGATTTTGGCAAGTAGAACATACAGTTGATCTTTTTAGCTAAATACGATTATATGGACTGTGTTTGTACATACATGACCTAAACGACGGAATAAATATTTCCTTCGCAGTGCAACAACAGACGAGACACGGTGCTAACTCCGGAGCAGGCCGTGTTTTCAAATAGCGCGCTGCTTGTTACGCGGCCACATGTGGCCAGGCATTGTTCTGGTGGGGCTGCCTGAAGGAAGGTTAGCAGTTTGTGCTCTAAAACCTCCGCTTGGTTGTGGCTCTTGTTCAGGCTTTCTGCAATGCGCAGGAAACGAGGTCGCCTGTTACATGCTGATAATTTTGCATTAGCCGTTCCTTCCCAGTGTGGCCTTCCAGCTTGCAGTCCCCACTGGAGCCTCTCACAAATCTTCAGGGATTTCATTATGTCATGCTAAAGTGTGACTCTGAGAAGCGGCATGCCACTCTCGTTGCCAGTCAGATTAACATTCATATTTTAGGTCACGATCTCAGTGTTCGTCAGCACTGCGTTTGGTATGTGTGATTTATGACTTTTTTATATGGGGAAATTGTGGGCAGGATCTTCTTATAGCTGCATGTGTAATGCCCCATTGTGGCTGGTTACTGTGCCCCCACCGAGAGAATCTCTGCTCTTGTAGACCAACACCTTCAACTTATTACCCAGAACCTATACTCCTATATAAACGATACCAACTATTTCCTCCATTGACTCTCCACAGTTCCTGTCCCTTTACCACACGGTGCCCCACTCGTCACTATTGATGCCACCTTCCTGTACACTAACATTCATAATGTCCATGGACTTGCTGCTATCGAACACTACCTTTCCAGACGCCCTGTGGATCCCAAACCAACAACCTCCTTCCTAGTCGCCATGACCAACTATATCCCCACCCACAATTACCTCTCCTTTGAAGGCATTACCTACAAACAAATCTGGAGTACGGCTATGGGCACATGCATGGCACCATCCTATGCCAACCTATTCATTGGCCATCCAGAGGAATCCTTCCTAAAAACCCAGAATCCTAAACCCCTCACCTGGTTCAGATGCATTGATGACATCTTTGCTACCTGGATTGAAGTTGAGGACACCCTATTCACATTCCTCCACAACCTCAACAACTTCTCCCCCATTTGCTCCACCTGGTACTACTCAACCCAACAAGCCACCTTCCTAGATGTTGACCTAAACGTCAGAGATGGCTACATCAGTACCTCTTTCCATAAAAAACCTACTAACCACCAGCAGTACCTCCACTTTGACAGCTGCCACCCATTCCATACCAAGAAGTCCCTTCCATACAGCCTAGCCACCTGTGGTCATCGCATCTGCAGTGACGAGCAGTTCCTCTCTAAATATACCGAGGGTCTCACTGAAGCCTTTACTGACCGTAATTATCCTCCCAACCTTGTACAAAAAAAAAAAAATCTCCCATGCCTTATCTTTCCAGTCTCCCACCACCTCCCAAAGTCCCACAGTCCGACCATAGAGGAGCATTCCCCTCGTAACTCACTACCATCTGGCACTGGAGTAACTGAATTACATTCTCCGCTGGGGTTTCGATTACCTCTCCTCATGCCCTGAAATGAGAAATGTCCTGCCCACTAACCTTCCCACCCCTCCTACAGTGGTATTCCGCCGTCCACTGAACCTACACAATATACTCGTCCATCCTTACACAACCCCTGCTCCCAATTCCTTACCTTATGGCTCATACACCTGTAATACACCTAGCTAAACTGCGACTACTGTGCTGCATTCTATGTAGGCATGGCAACCAACAAGCTGTCTGTCTGCATGAATGGACACTGACAAACTGTGGCCAAAAAAACAAGTGGACAACCCTGTTGCTGAACACGCTGCCAAACATGGTATCTGTCATATCAATGACTGCTTCACAGCCTGTGCCATATGGATCCTTCTCACCAACACCAGCTTCTTTGAATTGCGCAGGTGGGAACTATCCCTGCAATACACCCTATCTTCAAGTAACCCACCTGGCCTCAACCTTCAAGAGCAACTGTCCTCACCCATCCAGCAACCTCCCTCTTCCCTTTCCAACACCACACAGCCGTCATTTTACCACGACATCCATTCCTTTAATTTCTTTTTACTTATCTCCTTTCTGCTACTTCCCCGCCCCCCCTCCCAAACTTCTCTTCTGTCCTCCATCTAAACTGCAGCACTTCACTGTCCTCCACCACCATCATAGTATCCCTCCCCCGCCCCCCCCCCACCCCAGCCAGCTCCTTACCCCAACACATTCACCACTCCCATCATGCACTGGCGCTGCTGGTAGCAGTGTGATTTCAGTTGTCTGAGACTGCAGATGTGTGTGGAAGTTGCGTTTGCATGCATGTGTGTATGTGTGTCTATTTCTGACAAAGGCCTTAATGGCCGAAAGCTATAATTGTATTTAAATTTATCCATGTTATATGGATGTTGTTTGAGGTCTGCGACTGTATTATAAGATTATGTGGAATAATTTATACTGCTACAGTCACTTTTTACTAATATTTTATTAGCACAATGCATTTTGGCAGCATGCTGCCACCTTAAGCTGCATTAGACAGTTGCTTATACATCAGCCGATAGGTTATGTACATTACCTGTGTGTGCCAGTGGGATTAAGAATCGAAAAATAAACCTGTGTGGAAGGATAAATTTGTTACAGTGTGTACATTATGTGAATAGCATGATTAGGTAATATATTAATACGTTTACTTACATTTCTGTTGGCGAAGTCATTTTCTGGTACACAGAGCACAGTAACAGGCAAACTACAACATAGCATTTTCACAAACATCTGTTTACATCGTTCCAAAGAGTTTTAAAATCTAAGATAAACAGCTTACAATTTCAAAGACTGTTAACATCTTTCCAAGGAGTTATAAAACCTAAGCTAAACTACTTACCATTTCAAACACAGTAATATATACGGGTAGTGAAGATGAGGACTTTTATCTAGATGTTTTGGCAATATGGAGAATGTTACATGGATACTTCATGAAAACTATTCTGTCAATGAAATAAGCATTTAATGTTGGAGTAGTTTTTGGAGAAGATGACATTATTACTTGCAAGCTTATCATTTAATAATACAGCCGCGTGACCGCTACGATCGCAAGTTCGAATCCTGCCTCGGGCATAGATGTGTGTGATGTCTTTAGGTTAGTTATGTTTAAGTAGTTCTAAGTTCTAGGGGACTGATGACCTCAGATGTTAAGTCCCATAGTGCTCAGAGCCATTTGAACCAATAATACATCTCCATGTGCTGTGCCATGAATTAAGATTTCCAGTTCTTCATATAAGTCCATTTGGTGTCCCTTATTCTTATTATGTAATATACGAAGATCATTTGCAAAGTCTGCAGGGGTGACAGGATGAGCTGTGTATGGTGGCATCTGTTGTTGTTGCCTTTCTGTAAACTTTGAAGATGTGTGAGTTGTTTTCTTTACTGATATTTAGATCAAGGAGATCTATGCTACCATTGCTCTCATATTCCACTGTGAATTATATAATTCTATCTTGTTTATTGAGTGTGTCGAGTATGTTGTTAATATCATTTGTATCACCATCTATCAGGAGTAATGTAATATCAACATAACGTTTATAGTAAATGATTTTATCCAAGGCTTTTCATAGCGCTCTGAGATATAAATGTCTTTTCGTTATTGTTTAACTTTGCTATGTCTGTGGAATTTTTTGTTGCAACATTAATATCTTTTATGATTTTTGGGTTTAGTTCAGGTTGTACACTGTAATTGAACCCTTTCTTTAGAAAAGTTGTTTTCTCTGTCTGTGAATATATAATGTGCACACTGTAACAGATTTATCCTTCCACACAGGTTTATTTTTCGATTCTTAACCCCACAGGCACACACAGCTAATGTATATAACCTATCAGCTGATATGTAAGTAACTGTATGATGTACCTGAAGATGGCAGCATGCTGCCAAAATGCATTGTGCTAGTAAAATATCAGTAAAAAGTGACTGCAGCAGTATTAATTATTCCATATAATCTTAAAGTACAGTCGACTACCTCAAATAACATCCATGTAATATGGATAAATTTACATTTATCAAGCCAAAGAAGTTAATATACAGTTACAGAAACATGAAAATAAAGCTCCTTATAACTACCGCTAACTTACAGTTCAACGAGGAATGCAAACAACTAAACATCACTCCCAGTTACATCACGATTAATGTTGTAAACAACATCTCTACCACAAGCTGAAAAGCGAAACAAAAAGCTGAGAAACAGTGGCTGGAATCTGAAATCAAGTATCTTCACAAAACGAAAGGCCTGCTCAACAGGAAACTTATGAACATACACCTAGAATTAGCTAATTATTTTAACAACTACACCCTGTTAATAATTATAGATGAAATAACCATTCCTGTAACTAATGAATATATGAAGATCACTCGTAAACAGTCCCACAAAGTAGAAAAATTAAAAAATGTGCAGTTACACAGGCATAAAAAAATTATAATGCAATACACACACATAATTTTAACGATAGGGTTATCAGGCAGAGATAATATTCACAGAGAGAGAAAACAACTTCCTAAACCAAGGGCTCAGATATAATGTACAACCTGAACTAAACCCCAAAATCATAAAAGATATTGTTGTCATTAAAAATGCCAGAGATATAGCAAAGTTAAACAATAACGAAAAGACAGTTATAGCTCAGAAGTCTATGACAGCCATAAATAATGAACCAAACAAAAAAGAAGCAAGTTATAAAGCTCACCAAGAGGACGGAAAACCACTCAGAGATATAAACAGAAATCTAAGTAACCATAACGCTATAATAACTAAAGCAGACAAAGGAAATATATTATGTATATTGAAAAAAAAGTCAAACATTAGATTTCTTTACTGAAAATGGCATCACTAAAATAAAAACATACCCAAGAAAACATTCCAGACAAAACTCAAATCACATCTAAAAATCACAAACATCCTGCTAACTGACAGTGAAAAGAAATTTAGCACTATCATCAATCCTTGAGCACCAAAGCTGTGATCAGAACCAAAGATACATAAAGAAAGGTGTCGATTTCATCCAACTGTGAACTCAAGAAACAGCCCAGGTTACAAACTTACAAACAAAACTTAGCCAGATTCAAATCCAAATGGCGCTGAACACTATGGTACTTAACTTTTGAGGCCATCAGTCCCCTAGAACTTAGAACTACTTAAACCTAACTTACCTAAAGACATCACACGCATCCATGCCCGAGGCAGGATTCGAACCTGCGACCGTAGTAGTCACGCGGTTCCAGACTGTAGCGCCTAGAACCACTCGGCCACTCTGGCCGGCTAGCCAAATTCAAACTAAGACATACACATACACTAAAAATTACTCAATAAAAACAATCAGTAGCTAATAGACGAAATTAAAAACATCATTATTCCCCATCCAGTCCAACTTGTATCATTTGATATTACAAACCTATGCACTAACAACCCCATCCCTGAAACACTCAAAATCATCAGGTCAAACTTCATAAAACATCAAAAACTGTCATTGTCCGAAATTATTGAATTCTTGGACCTCCTTGAACTAGTACTAAACTACAACTATTTTACATTTAATAATAAAGTCTGCATACAACATACAGGTCTTGCAATGAGCTCAAGCATAGCTGGTAAAATTGCCAACATATGTATTAACCACCTTGATCAAAAAACTCTTGCTAAAAATCAAGTTCTATGCATGAAATCATTTGCTATAAACTTTATGTTGATGATACATTACTCCTGGTAGATGGTGATACAAATGATATTAACAACATACTCGACACACTCAATAAACAAGATACAAATATAAAATTCACAGTGGAATATGAGAGCTATGGTAGCATGAATTTCCTTGATCTAAACTTCAGTAAAGAAAGCAACTCACACATCTTCAAAGTTTAAAGAAAGACAAAAACAACAGATGCCACCATACACAGCTCATCCTGTCACCCCTCAACACACAAACTTGCTGCATACAGAGCACTAGTTAACAGACCCAACAATATACAAAAGGATAAATATGCACATCTTGATGAGTTCAGCATAATAAAACAAATAGCTTCAGTAAATGGCTATAATGAAGCATTAATTGATAAACTTACAAAAAAAGAAAAAAAACAATAATAAACCACCCTCCATGTATGAAATAAAAAAGAAACCCATGGCTTGCATACCTTTCACAGGCAAACCCTCCTACAAACTAGCAAACATTCTCAGACCATACGACATTAACATTGCCTTTACAACACACAAAAAACTGCAACACTCACTGAGATACAATATATACACACAGACGGATATACACTCACCATCAGGCATCTACAAAATGGTTTGTAACACCTGCAGATCCCTCTATATAGGCCAAACTGGGAGAGACTTCCAAACGAGATTTAATGAACACATAAATGCTTACCACACAAACATTTACAATAGATCAGCAAAAGCCACCCACACAAGAAAGATAGGCTACCCATTCCATGATATTGCAAATGATCTCCATGAATTATGTAATAAGAATGAGGGACACCAAATGGACTTACATGAAGAACTGGAAATCTTCATTCATGGCACAGCACATGGAGATGTATTATTAAATGATAAGCCTGAAAGTAATAATGTTATCTTCTTCAAAAACTTCTCCAACATTAATCGTTTACTTCATTGACAGAATAGTTTTCATTAAGGATCCATGTAACATTCTCCATATTGCCAAAACATCTAGATAAAAGTCCTCATCTTCACTACCCGTATATATTACTGTGTTTGAAATGGTAAGTAGTTTAGCTTAGGTTTTATAACTCCTTGGAAAGATGTTAACAGTCTTTGAAATTGTAAGCTGTTTATCTTAGATTTTAAAACTCTTTGGAACGATGTAAACAGATGTTTGTGAAAATGCTATGTTGTAGTTTGCCTGTTACTGTGCTCTGTGTACCAGAAAATGACATCGCCAACAGAAATGTAAGTAAACGTATTAATATATTACCTAATCATGCTATTCACATAATGTACACACTGTAACAAATTTATCCTTCCACACAGGTTTATTTTCCGATTCTTAATCCCACTGGCACACACAGGTAATGTACATAACCTATCGGCTGATGTATAAGCAACTGTCTAATGCAGCTTAAGGTGGCAGCATGCTGCCAAAATGCATTGTGCTAATAAAATATTAGTAAAAAGTGACTGTAGCAGTATAAATTATTCCACATAATCTTATAATACAGTCGCAGACCTCAAACAACATCCATATAACATGGATAAATTTAAATACAATTATAGCTTTCGGCCATTAAGGCCTTTGTCAGAAATAGACACACATACACACATGCATGCAAACGCAACTTCCACACACATCTGCAGTCTCAGACAACTGAAATCACACTGCTACCAGCAGCGCCAGTGCATGATGGGAGTGGTGAATGTGTTGGGGTAAGGAGCTGGCTGGGGTGGGGGGGGAAATGATAAGTAGTTTAGCTTAGATTTTATAACACTCTGGAAAGATGTTAATAGTATTCGAAACTGTAAGTTGTTTATCTTAGATATTAAAACTCTTTGGACAGATGTAAACAGATGTTTGTGAAAATTCTAACTTGTGGTTTACCTGTTACTGGGCTCTGTGTGCCAGAAAATGACATCGCCAGCGGAAATGTTAGTAAACGTATTAATATATTACCTAATCATGCTATTCACATGATGTACACACTGTAAAAGATTTATCCTTCCACACAGGTTTATTTTTCGATTCTTAATCCCACTGGAACACACAGGTAATGTACATAACCTATCGGCTGATGTATAAGCAACTGTCTAATGCAGCTTAAGGTGGCAGCATGCTGCCAAAATGCATTGTGCTAATAAAATATTAGTAAAAAACCCCACTGGCACACACAGCTAATGTACATAGCCTGTCAGCTGATGTATAAGTAACTGTATAATGCACCTTATGATGCCAGCATGCTTCCGAACTGCATTGTACTAATACAATATTAGTAAAAAGTGACTGTAGCAGTATAAATTATTCCACGTAAGCTATAATTGTGTGAACCTTTTTGTTGTGCCTATCGCGACTCAGCGTCTTCGCTTTTCAGTGAGTAGGAACTCTCCTTCTCTAATGTTATTACATGGCATCCTGGATGTTCCATTGTTTGTTTAACATATAGAGAACTTGTACCCGAGGGGCCGTAGTGGAGGCGACGGAGAAGTGGAAGAGAGGTGAGTTGAGGGCCATAGATGGTGAATGCAGCGACCTGGATGTACACTACTGGCCATTAAAATTGCTACAGCACGAAGATGACGTGCTACAGACGCGAAATTTAACCAACAGGAAGAAGATGCTGTGATATGCAAATGATTAGCTTTTCAGAGCATTCACACAAGGTTGGCACTGGTGGCGACACCTACAACGTGCTGACATGAGGAAAGTTTCCAACCGATTTCTCGTACACAAACAGCAGTTGACCGGCGTTGCCTGGTGAAACGTTGTTGTTATGCCTCGTGTAAGGAGGAGAAATGCATACCATCACGTTTCCGACTTTGATAAAGGTCGGATAGTAGCCTATTGCGATTGCGGTTTATCGAATCGCGACATTGCTGCTCGCGTTGGCGAGATCCAATGACTGTTAGCAGAATATGGAATCGGTGTGTTCAGGAGGATAATACGGAACGCCGTGCTGGATCCCAACGGCCTCGTATCACTAGCAGTCGAGATGGCAGGCATCTTATAAGCATGGCTGTAACGGATCGTGCAGCCACGTCTCGATCCCTGAGTCAACAGATGGGGACGTTTGCAAGACAACAACCATCTGCACGAACAATTCGACGACGTTTGCAGCAGCATGGACTATCAGCTCGGAGACCATGGCTGCGGTTACATTTGACACTGCATCACAGACAGGAGCGCCTGTGATGGTGTACTCAACGACGAACCTGGGTGCACGAATGGCAAAACGTAATTTTTTCGGATACAGAAACGTTCGCCAGCTGCCCTGGCCAGCACAGTCTCCAGATCTCTCACCAATTGAAAACGTCTGGTCAGTGGTGGCCTAGCAACTGGCTCATCACAATACGCTAGTCACTACTCTTGATGAACTGTGGTATCGTGTTGAAGCTGCATGGGCAGCTGTACCTGTACTTGCCGTCCAAGCTCGTTTGACTCAATGCCCAGACGTATCAAGGCCGTTATTACGGACAGAGGTGGTTGTTCTGGGTACTGATTTCTCAGGATCTATGCACTCAAATCGCGTGAAAATGTAATCACACGTGAGTTATAGTATAATATATTTGTCCAATGAATACCCGTTTATCATCTGCATTTCTTCTTGGTGCAGCAATTTTAATGGCCAGTAGTGTATATGTGATTCTGGGAAGCAGCGCTCAGTGATTCTATTTGCAGAGGGACCTCTGACCAAAGGCCTCTTACTTCCACTTAGGGTTGGACAAAATGGCGCTGGTTCACAAAACATTTTACGCGGGCCAGGTAGCAGTCAGTTGCGAAGGTGGCCAGTTAGCAGAAAGTGGGTGGAGAAAGCCATGTAAGAGAGACTGCAGTAAACTCAGTTTTTGTGCAAACGGTGGGACGATCATAAAACTTTTTGCTTTCTCACGTTAGAAGCAAGGACGATACGGACAGAGCGGCTGGTGTATGTGGTTAGTGGAGACAAGACTGGACACAACTTTCTGGGAAGCTTAACAGCCTTCTTTAAGAAATTGGAAATGATCTGCCCAAAACGATTAGATCTCTCCATAAATGAGGGACTGTGGTCCCAGCTAGCTAGATGTCTTTTACCAAAATAGGGCCGTGCTTACTGTGAAAACGACGACTCCATAGTCTAAAATCTTCTTTTTTTCAGACAAGAGAGATTTGTAGTTACTCATTGGCGCCTCACAGGTTACTCAAAGTGGAGGCTTGCTCCCCCAGCGTGAGAAGCCTGGTGCTGTGTCTGGGTTGGCTACCAGGTCGACAGACCAGTGAAGAGGGGAGATATAATGAGTCGAGGATAATTTGGTTGGTTTGTGCAATGTGGGGGCAGTTTCGTTTCTGTTAATTCGGCTCTCGTACCGGGGTTGGTGGAAAGTGTTCGTGATTCTTTGCCTTCTTCGCCTTCTGGTCCTCCCCCGGTGGAGAACTTGAAATCTTTCCCTAGTGGGTGAGACTTGTGATCTGTATTTTGTGGTGGACTAAGAGCCAGTGGCAGTTTCCAACTGTACCAACAGTGGAACTGCATGTCATCCTGGACATATCGCGTGTCACGAGGGTCAGTTTATTCATCTTGATCAATTGTCTGACGTTTGATAATCCTAACATGCATCATCGTGCCTGTGAGTCAAATTGGTCGGGCCAGATCAGCGAACGGGTGCACCTCACACCGAAATCTGCCGGGATTTCAGGGCTATGATAGGGAAGTTTCCCACGTTCTGATAATCAGAACGCCAGACTGCGTAGTTTACAAATTTTCGTGGACGCGTCATAACATTGCAGCTGCCGCGCTGCACCGCTCCTCGCCCACAGCGCGCCGTTTTCTGCAGCCGCCTGAGTCAACGTAAAAGGGTAAAATACTACTGCACAGACGTATGGTTGTTAAATGATATTCACAGCTCTCTGTTTTCAGGTGAACCATAGTTTGTGGTTACTTGGTCATACCTGACTCCATTAGAGTAGATTTGGGCCTCACGGTAGATTCATGTAAACAAAGGCAGACTGCGATGTAAAATGGGTCAATTCAGGGAAGAATTTGTATCGCTTCTACCCCAATGTATGCTTTGCTAATCAAACACCAGCCATTTTCTGATTTGTGTTTGTCATTTTTGTGTAAAATTTATCAGCTACATGTAGTTACAAAAGGATTAATAAAACTCATTTTTATTTTGTAAACTTAAATAGGACACTGTTTTCATTAATTATTCCTGAGTTATTGACTGATTTTATTTTATTGTGGTGGTATATGCTTACACTAGCAATTTAAGGTTCAATCTTATTAAATTAATTAATTTGATTACTAGCTTGAGTTCTGATAGTGACTATAGGCACAGGCAACAAAAGTATCATGGTTAAATTCAGTAAGTCATACATAAAAATGAAGGATACACCTCACGATTTGAAGATTTGAAGATTACTGAGAAGATAATACTGTTAAAAAAAATTGTTCAAATGGCTCTGAGCACTATGGGACTTAACATCTGAGGTCATCAGTCCCCTAGAAGTTAGAACTACTTAAACCTAACTAACCTAAGAACATCACACACATCCATGCCCTAGGCAGGATTCGAACCTGCGACCGTAGCGGCCGCGCGGTTCCAGACTGTAGCGCCTTTAACCGCTTGGCCACCACGGCCGGCTAATACTGTTCTTTATTTAAAAATAATAACATTTAACATCACTCAGACATATATTTACGATTAAAGCAAGTGACAGCTTGCAACTGTACTTCTTGTTGGGAACGGAATGACAAAACTGATAAAAGGATAATCTAATGCATTCTTTATTTATCAATTAAAACGCTAGTTTTAGTAACAGCGTAGTTTTCGCATAGAAAGTACCGGATAATGCACGATTTCCTAATATGCCACAGAGCCGTACGGATATGGGAAATGCGTGCAGTAAGAATTGTGTGTGCTTGCGAAACAACTGTGATTACATACAAGGGAAGTAGGACTGAGTAGTGTTTCAATGAGTTGTCAGAATTCCGGCACGGATTAATCTCCATCATGATGTGTTAAATTCGACTCACGCGAATCTGTGACTCAATCATCAGATGTACTAATGATATCATCTTATAATGGTACATACTACGTACAATTTGATTAATGTAAAGCATATGGTTTGTAAGTGATTTGTACATACGACACACATTCTAGTCGCTTTCTATCAAATGTTCTGAACTGATTCAAGCCGACGCATATCACAGGGTGATGGAGCAGGACATAAGTTCAGTTTGCGAAGATCATAATTTTTGTTTTCTAGGACGGGGAGGGGATGAGGACAACTGCTTTTTCCTGTCTTCGCAGGTTATGCTCTTTATAACATTAATATCGCGAATGCCTGTAAGAACAGTTGTACTGTGATGATACTGTCACATATTGTTATGCAATATTAATTCATTTTCTGCCTCTTTTTCATGGTTATTTTAGTGAAGATGCTGGAGGAGTGTGTTTGGAAAGGTAGCCTTACACCCACCACACTGGGGTGGTATGATGCTGCTAACGTTTCTGTTGTTGTAGTCTTCAGTCCTGAGACTGGTTTGATGGAGCTCTCCATGCTACTCTATCCTGTGCAAGCCATTTCCCAGCACCTACTGCAGCCTACATCCTTCTGAATCTGCTTAGTATACTCATCTCTTGGTCTCCCTCTACGACTTTTACCCTCCACGCTGCCCTCCAGTACTAAATTGGTGATCCCTTGACGCCTCAGAACATGTCCTACCAACCCATCCCTTCTTCTAGTACAGTTGTGCCACAAACTCCTCTTGTCCCTAATTAGCTGGCCGGTGTGACCGTGCGGTTCTAGGCGCTTCAGTCTGGAACCGCGTGACCGCTACGGTCGCAGGTTCGAATCCTGCCTCGGGCATGGATGTGTGTGATGTCCTTAGGTTAGTTAGGTTTAAGTAGTTCTAAGTTCTAGGGGACTGATGACCTCAGCAGTTAAGTCCCATAGTGCTCAGAGCCATTTGAAGCATTTTTCTCCCTAATTCTATTCAATACCTCCTCATTAGTTATGTGATCTATCCATGTAATCTTCAGCATTCTTCTGTAGCACCACATTTCGAAAGCTTCTGTTCTCTTCTTGTCTAAACTATTTGTCGTCCATGTTTCACTTCCATACATGGCTACACTCCATACAAATACTTTCAGAAACGACTTCCTGACACTTAAATCAATACTCGATGTTAACAAATTTCTCTTCTTCAGAAACGCTTTCCTTGCCATTGCCAGTCTACATTTTATATCCTCTCTACTTCGAGCATCATGTTATTTTGCTCCCCAAATAGCAAAACTCCTTTGCTGCTTTAAGTGTCTCATTTCCTAATCTAATTCCCTGAGCCTTAATTCGACTACATTCCATTATCCTCTAACGTTTCTATGGTCGCTTTTATCGGAATAAGTCAATCAGTGAATCCCTTTAGGTCAAGAGGGCCTCCTCTGGTGTTATGAGCAGTTTCACGGAAGCCGGGAAGCGACCTGCACTGTGACTGTTGACCGCTCGTCGGGAGTGTGCACCCCCTGTCTTCAGTGAACGCCGCAGCTGCCCCACAGCCCCCAGAGAATAACTGAGCACGACGTAGTTGCCTCTCTGTGCATACTTTAAAGAGCCAGACGCCGCGGCACCATCCGTCCTGTGTGGAAGAGTCAGTCGCTTTCGCTCGAAAAATTAGGTTCAGACAACAGCATTTCGTTTCTCTGGACTGTGTTCTTGCCACGTAAGTTTGACCGATAATGAAGATACTGCTTTGACCAGTACCAATCTCATGTTTAAAAATGTACGTCTTGCATGCAAAAGGAGGGAAGTTACAAGTGCTTTCGACTGCTTTTTCATGTATTTAGCAACAGTTCTTGCCAGTTGCATTGGAAAAAGGACGGGGTCATCCCATCCATGTAGAGTCTTTCTTCTTTTTTTAAAGTAAGGAGTTGAGGGCTGTGAATACAGAGAGAAGGTCATCTCCAGCCGCCGTCTGGTGCTGATCGGTGCATGCTAACTGTTTAGGGGAACGTAAGGGTCGCGATTGCCGTAGTGCGATCCACATGCTGTGAAGCTCGTAACTTGCTTAATTTGTCACGCAATTTGTATTGCTTTATTTGGTTATGATTTGTGGCTCCTTGTTGTAACACTAGCATGGACTTCACGAGCTGCCGAGATAAGGAGGTCTTGTTGCTCTTACTTCATACAGTCTTCCACAGTTTTTGATACTACCCCACAAGGTTAGCGGCATTTTATGGTTTGATTTGTAGAGCTTTGTTAACTATTAACTTTTAATTGTGATACGCCAGTGATTAGCGCAAGTAAACTGCTGTAAGTCTCAGTCTTGACTTAGATTTTAAGAACTTTTAACTTGTCCTACAATTCTTCCTGGTTTTGTGACCCCATAAAACTAAATTAAGCCTGTTGTATACCCAACAGGTTCACTTGATTGTGTCATGGTGTTCCATGTCCCCAGAGACCAACTGCAACGATAATCTACTTATTATGTTGTGAAAGCAATGAGCATTGCACTCACTCGTCCTGAATCACTACGATTTGTTTTTACGTGTTAACTTGCAACAGCAACGAGCATTGCACTCGCTGGTCTTGTATCACTAGAATTTTGTTACATTAACAAAGCGGAAAGGAGCTTCATTGCGATCATGAATTATGATATTACTTTTCGTTTCTTTTGAGTATCCCTTTGAGTTCTGGGCCACAAAAATTTGTGACGACCATTCTGTCCTGTTTTTACGTTTATGTATGCTTGAACGAGCAGCTGTAGCATAGGACCGTTTGGCGCATGTAGACTTTTTGTCCTGTATTAATTTGTTTTGTACGTATCTGATATTTTCAGTAATTTTTTTTCTTTGTTGCTTTTGAATGTATTTGTCCTACTGCATGTAAGATTTTTGTGTTATCTGTGAAGAGAGGTTCAGCGAGAACACAGCCTAGGTAAACAACGTGTAACAGTTTTATTGAAAAGTACATAAACCAAAATATTCATCCTTTTTAGAAAAGTTAATCACTACAAGATTTGATAGTTCGTGATTAGCATGGATTTATAAATTTCCCATTTCAGCTGAAGGCCAAAATGTTGAAAAAGTGAAAGTTAAGTTAACCTTCCCTCAGAAGTAGAACAAAATAGCATAGTAAAGGTCGAGGTCGACGGCCGATACTAACTTCCTGGATGTATCTGTTATGTCAGATGGCCGTTTGTTACGACTTCTGCAGTGCTTGTTAGCAGCAGACACAGTGGCTGCGCGAAAGACTGAGACGGCGTGGAGTTTTACAATTATTTATTGAGCTTTCTTTACAATTTCTCCCTCGTCGTCGCTGCCCAGCCCTGCGGATCCTTCAGCTTGGCTGCTGGTGTGTAGATTCTCCGACAACGTGCGCAACGCGCGCCACAGTGCTCCGCTGACCTCAAGATGCCCTTTAGTTGAGATGAACTCGTCGCCGCTCGGCAACCCAGTATGGCACCCCCACGGAGCCGCGTCGCCGTGAGGTCAGCTGCCGCCGCCTGCTGCACAGGCGGCTGGGAAGCCGTCAGTCGCGATGTCCGCGAGCTCTCGTCATGGATGGACCACGCGCCAGGGGGCCGGGTTGCCGTGGAGTCCGGGCGTCAGTCCCCGGCGGCGCCTGTGTCCAAGACCGCGCTGCGGTCCTGCTGGCAGTTCTCGCTGTAGTTAGTCATCCATGGTGCCGACCGAACTCGGGCCGACCTCCAGAGCTGAAGTTGACATCTGGCGGCGAAAGGATGACTCTTGAAGGTGGAACAGACTTCCGGAATCGTCACCAACGAAGATTGAACATTCGGACACGGACCAAGTCCGTCCTCAG
Organism: Schistocerca cancellata; assembly: GCF_023864275.1. Taxonomy (NCBI): domain Eukaryota; kingdom Metazoa; phylum Arthropoda; class Insecta; order Orthoptera; family Acrididae; genus Schistocerca; species Schistocerca cancellata. The sequence continues at coordinate 925,868,935 of NC_064629.1, forward strand.
ATCCTAATGGCTTCTGCCCGTTGCTGCCTGCGCTCCACTATTTATATCCAGCAGGAGGACGTTTTCTACCCTCGGTGGCAGCTTCTTGTTGTTACTCCCGCAGTATATTGCAGCGTAGCTTAGCGTGCTGGCCTCACTTCCCTTACTCAGCACTCTCCAGGCTTCGCTCGGCGCTCGGTGTGCGTGCGTCCTTGCGTCAGCCGGTTGGTAGACTGCAACTGTCAGCAAGGCTATGTGTGCCGCGCTTACTTTGCAATGCCGTGATCGCCGGCTGTCTCTGTTTTTCCATTCTCCACTGCGTGAAGCAATGCTTACTACATGTGGCCGCAACATATCCGATGCGGAAGCCAACTAGAGCAGGCAGACGCTGGTGGCTCCGTCTGTTGGGGGTTGCTGTTGCGACGGGGCATCATGCGTAGTGAAGAAACAGATCGAGGCTCTAACTGCCTGTGCACGGCCCAGAGCTCGACGGAAGATGGCTCAGAGCGGCTTTGCACCGCCCTAAATACCCAGGCCATGTAGAAGTACTAGAGGTCCTCTTTGTGATCATATGGCCTGCGGAGGGAAACAGGTTCATGGGGCAGTGAGCTCAGACGGCGCTCTCACTGTTACATGCTGGCCTACGCGGCATGCAAGGCTGAGCTCTGTCGTCTGCTGATGCAACCCCTTTGAGAGTAGGCCACTTGGTATACCATTTCTGTGAAAAGGGTTGCTGCTACGTAAGTTGTACAACCTGTACATAGAATCCTTTCCTCACTCGAAGAGCAAGGGGGTGCAGCACATCTCAGCATCTAAGGAACCTGGTGCTTTTTAGTTGGCCACCTGTGTGACTGGTGACCCTCATGGGCTGAGGTCGATGTCTATCGGATCTGGTGTCAGGGCCAGGGATGGCTTGACCTCACCAAAGTTTAGAGAGTGTGACTGTGGTGGTTGTGCTGCGTTGTCTCAGGAGGGGGGACGTCCGACTCTGGAACAAACGACCATGATAATCCATTGCTAGGAGGCATCATTGTTTTCGTGGGCATACCAGGTTGAAATGCTTGCAGAAAATAAAGCCGCTGTGTCGTCGTACTTCCACTACAGCCTGTCCCAGTAAGTGCGTTACTACTGGCGAGGTCCATCGGCAACGATATTTGGAAAAAATCAACGCCAAGACGCCATCGGTGACATAATAACGGTGGCTTTGAGACTGTCGGTGGGGATATGGAGTTCTCGTAGTATGAAAGATGGAGAGTTTGGGCAGGTTCTGCCATCCACAGAGTTTTTGGCAGGGCTCATGCCAGTCTGAAGGGTGGGGTGATAAGACGCCAGAAAACAGAGTGGGGGCTTCATCTATACCCTGATGGTGGTATAACTCCGCTAATTGTGTCTTAAATGTGTGAACAACGTGTTCTACTAATCCACTGGCTGCAACATGAAAAGGCAGGCACGCATAAGGGGTATACCACTGGAAGAATAAAAAGAGATAGATATAGAAAATACGATCTGAGGCCCATTGTCAGTTCTTATGGTTTTTGGGAGTCCTTATACAGAGAAAATCCATACCAGAACCAGGTAAATCTGTCTTGAAGACGTTGAAGACAACCAAGAAACACAGTGCGTCAGATTTCTGGGTCGACCACGATAAACCAAAAATAACAAATGAAGGGACCTGCAAAGCCTAAATGTAGTAGTAACCAGGACAATGAAGCATCTGGCCATGGTAAGTATCTGTGAACAGGTACTGTCTGTTTGCTTTGGCAGGTTTCGGATGCCACCACCATCTTGACAATATCTCGTCGCCAAAAACGTGTTGATGGGCCAGCCATTTCTCGAGGACAACTCTCCACTGGCTGTGGAGAGGACAGGACGCTTTGGCGAAAGGGGGATGGGACTGTAATACAGGTGTGACAATTTGTGCCTTGCAACAAAAGGACTCTATTGAGGGTGGAGAACTCGTGGCACCTGTGCCAAAATGCTTGGATTACCGGATTCACAAACTATTTCCAGTCCATTGGCCACCCTTGAAGCACTAGATGGAGTATTTCCCAGATAACCAGGTTGTCTGGAGAGTGAGAAGTGATTGCTTTTGCAGCCAAGCGAAGAGTGGCTATGGCTTCTTCTGCTTCTGTGTCCATGTGGCAACATATCTCTGGTTCTGCACCGAATTGTATGTCCTTTCCCATTGGTAACACAGAGAATTTCGGCACTGACATGTTGCATATTGTTTGATTTCGTATGAGTAGCTCGTCAGTAGTAGGGCTACCTATGTTTCACCCCACTCTCCATTGTTGCCAGATGTATCCAACATGGCGGCGATGACATCATCCAAGATGGCGGTGTGTAGACTTGGCAACAGTGCATGACGTAATCCAAGATGGCGGGTTATGGGGGAAAGATAGGTCAAATGGGCTACCTCCACTAACCTAACACCCTCCCCTCCCCTCCCCTAGAAAAATGGTGGGAAGTTCAAATTCCAACAGCATAATGCATCACACCACGGTTATCTCTTCTAACCTAAGAAAATCGTGGGAAAATAGGTCACTTGGGCTACGTCCACTAACGTAAGTCATCCGACCGCCACCTCTTCCTAGGAATTGTCAGGAAAAGGACTCTGCCTGTGCTCGATAGGATGGATGTAAGTCTTTATTTTGTAGGCTGACTTTATTTAAACTATTTGAGGCAGTAGCTCCATCCAGTGTGTTCTCCATAAGATCCGCACTCCAACTGACCCTGTACACAGCACCACCACCAGAGGGCGTTTTCGTCCATTCCGTGACATAATCCAAGATGGCTGCTGTGACGACAACTGATGACGCGAGTACCATTAACAAAGATGGCAGGAAACAATGTGTTCACCACGAGGTATGGGTCTAGTACACAGTACTGCCACCAGAGTGCGCTGTTGTCCGTTCTGTTACGTAATCCAAGATGGCAGCCATGATGTCAGCTGATAATGCAAGTCCCATTATCCAAGATGGCGGGAAACAGTGTGGTTGTCATGGGGTCTGGATTCCAAGTAACCTAGTACACAGTACTGCACCAGAAGTACTGTCATCCGTTATGTGACATAGCCCAAGATGCGCGTGTGTTCCCTCTCTCTACCTGTAGTCCGGCGAAGAGCTAATTGCCAAGCGACGCTGCAGAAATACATTCTAGAATAGCACAAGCTGCTTTCTCCCTAGCAATTCTAACGGAACATGTGTGACATGTGGCTGACTCATCGCCGCACACAGCTACATACCATCGCAAGCGCATCTAGCAACTTTCTCAATGTTATACTGAAGCTACATGACTATGTAAAATATTAACCAATTCGAACTCTAGTAAATAGCATAGTGTCCCAGAAATCCATAACGTGCGATTTTGTAGGAGTTTTCGTGATGTCTCAGCTTGTATGCACGGAAATTTCTGCCCTAACAGAACCTGTTTACGAAAATAGTGCAGAATAACATCAAATGCAGTCTTCCTAGCGGTCCTAACGTGGCAAGTTGTCCATCACATATTACACTTCCTGCTTTCAACGTACACAAACGTTGTCACTACTATGTAGAGATTCTTATATCCATGCACAAAGGATTGCTTGTGAATGAATGGGGGATTGTGATTGGCTCTTATAGAATTTACCCGCAGAATTACTGGCGCCATCAGTGTGGAAGCACCGTCCACCTTCCTTTTTCCTTCTGCAGACAAGACTTTCAGCAGCAAAAAACTATTTTACACTGATCACCATATTGCACCGACAACTAAAGCTCGCCGGCCGCGGTGGCTGTGCGGTTCTAGGTGCTCCAGTCCGTAGCCGCGCTTCTGCTACGGTCGCAGGTTCGAATCCTGCCTCAGGCATGGGTGTGTGTGATGTCCTTAGGTTAGTTAGGTTTAAGTAGTTCTAAGTTCTAGGGGACTGATGACCACAGCAGTTGAGTCCCATAGTGCTCAGAGCCATTTGAACCATTTTTTTTTAACAAAAGCTTGTAATGTGCCCTACATCAAATATAGAAAGAGTCTTACTCAATTACACTGCCTTCCCACTGAAAACAGGAGCTTGAATATTAGAGTATGAAACCGATATCCAACCCAGCAATATATCACCACATAACGGGTCGATGTAGAAAATAAACAATTCATATCCTACGCTATACAAAAATCGCAGCTTTTACATCATTTATACACATACCGCAAAGACAGACAGCATCGTTGATATTCTCTCAGCACTAGATAGTTTACTGCAAGGTCAGCGGTCATCCACTCCTGACATGTGACCAGAGCGCACTCAGTGGGCCGAAGTCACTCTCAGAACTGTTCTACAAATTGAGGCCCGTTCCCTCTCGACACAAATGCGTTACTGTTTCTGGTCTGGGCCTGCTTCCCTGCTTCCTTTTTTTCTACGCCCATCTCCAGACGGTCCAGCCCAAACGCACCTCCATATTCAATCTTCTCAAATTTCCACTTGATCACGAAAGCAGTCGAACACATACCAAGTATTAGTTCTCTATTATGTCGGATAGAGGACAACATGGTTAAGTCATCGACATTCCTACACTCCTGCAGGCCTCTCCATTCTGACAGCTTCTGTCGTTAGCTGGAAACGTGAGTCATTCCCACCACAGGCCACGTATACATGGTATCATCCTAGAAAACCGGTCTCATAAATATATTTGATCGCTATACTTACAATTAAATGTTACGATTGAGGTCTTCGACAATGAACGAAGTATCGGAATAATACCCTTCTGACGGCTGTGGTTCTGGAAATACAAATATCTGTACCATTGTTATCACTTTAGATACTCTTCCCTTTGCTGTCACAGTGCTCGACATCAAATCCATACCTTCCTTTTTGCACATGTCAATACTCAAACATATACTTCATAAGCCCCTCCGCTGGTGGACCAATCTTCGAACATAGAATACGTGTTCAGACGTAATGCGGGGTTGGTCCACATGCGAATCCTATCACAGATGTGACATGTTGTGGATCAACGTCTGAACATCAGTCCGGATATATAGCCCGTAGAAGATCCACACTCGACTCTAACATGGATCTGGTATATTGTGAATCTGCATTCCTACACTGCTTCATACACTGTGTGTGGCAGATCTACCTTCAGACCCTAGCTTCAGTCTGGAACCGCGCGACCGCTACGGTCGCAGGTTCGAATCCTGCCTCGGGCATGGATGTGTGTGATGTCTGTAGGTTAGTTAGGTTTAAGTAGTTCTATGTTCTAGGGGACGGATGACCTCAGATGTTAAGTCCCATAGTGCTCAGAGCCATTTGAACCATTTCATACCCTAATCCGTGTGTGGCATATTGTGGATCCACATCCCATCACCGCTCCGGATATAATGTGCAGGGGATTATCACTATAACGCTAACTTGGGTCTACTACGGGTCCTGGGAGCCTTCCACAACACATACATGTACACAGACATACAAAAAACAGGGCAAACCGCTCTCCAAATGTGGAGGTGGCTGAATACGATCGAGTACAGTGCTATACTATGCATTTGAGTAGGTGTTGGCAGCTGTGCTACATTTAAAAGCAGTTTTAGAACACAGAACAAGAGGTTATGTCATGATTGCATGGATAGAACTGACATTTAAAAAAATCGATAGAATTGCGAAAAAGACTTGGAATTGGTATAAATTGACCGAATATACACTGAAATGTGGGGGAATTGAGGATGTACTTGCGTATCTTCCGGTTCGCGCAGAAAAATTTGCACATGGGGACAAGCATGCGCCAGCAATAGAAATCCGTGAAAATGTCGACATGGAAGCGAAGGGAATCAGGGAAGCAGTCAATTTTTTCTCCGTCGAGGTAGCATTATACTGTATGTCTATTGAGATGCCAGTGATGCAAGCTAGTTGACTACAGTATTTGACGCTTTTCTGGGCGACAGCGAACCATCCACCTCTCAACTTACTTGCACCTACGTTAAAGGATAACAGAGAGTGGACGAGGTGATCGATTGAGATGGAGCTGTAACGAGGTACGATTTAATGGTAGACTGATGATTCAGTCTAGAGAGGGAGAAGTTGCTACAGGTCAATTTCTCTCTGTTTTGTCAAGATCCAACAACCTCGTGATATAACCTGCGTTAGACTCGTTTACAGCCACGTCTTCCGTATGTGATTTAAAGCACTGTCTACTTGCGATCATTAACGGCAAACCTGTCAGTCATCAGAGGACTTCCATCTCATGTGTGATGAAACGTGACACTTTCCTCTAAATGAACTTTGATTTATGCGATGTACTACATCCCCCTGCCGCATCTTAGATGTAAAATCGAGACTTCAGCTTCATAACTAAGTTAGCGATAGGTGGTTGTGAGGCACTGCAATCCCCTAAATTTGCCTGACAGATGTGGTTTTTACAGAGTTTGTGGTTGAATGACTTGCAATTTTCACATGTCGGACGCTGCTGCTGTGCATTTATATATTTTCTTGTAAGAGGTATCCCCCATTACTAGCGATCATTCTATATAGGGCTGAAGCAGGCATCGTATTATTTCTGAACCTTGATCGGATGTGAACTGTGGATGCTATACATCTCCGTAAAGTTATATTATGCTCGTATCACCCAGAGCAAATGTTTTACGGAAGTAGTTTTTTCGTTTTACTGTTCGATAACATAGTTTATCGTAGAGAAACCGGGAAGATGTATGTCATGCGTTTGAAACATATTTCTTACATTGGAATATTAACAGCGCTACATTCCATACGGAAACGCAGGCGATCTAACATTATAGTCAATTTTAAGTGCAGAACGTTGTAGCCTTAGGATTTCGTGTGTTTATATTCTCTCTTCCTAATACCTTCCAGGTCCTGATCCTAGGCTCTGGAATAATACTTTAAAATTGATAGCTTGGTTGGTTTACATAAAAATGCTTCGAACTCTGTCCATCTGGCGCTCCGTCACACATAAAAATCATCCGTTTCTTGTTCTTCTTAACTGTCTACTATTACATCACGACAACATCACGACACTTTCAAATCTGTTACTATAAATTGACAAGGAGTGATAACGTCCTCGACATGGGCGCATCTCGAGAAATCTTGTGCACTTGCATGGGTGAGGACTCGGCAAGCTCCATGCATTCACGAGACGTGGAATGTAGCGCTCTTCTTCTGGTCGGTTGCAGATTAAATCGGTAACGGTGCTGTATGGCGGGATGGTCAATGACAGTGTGAGGAGCGTCTTTCACTCTCTAATTTTACCCTAAGACAGCAAGAATACTCTGTGACTCCCATATGCAGTGAGATAGACCGCAAATTTAAGCACTATGCTCGAGGTATTAGAAATATGTAGAGCGCAGTCTGATATACTTTGATGGTGTGTGTCTTCGAGAATTAACAATGAATGGACGTACTGCACAGTCATCTATCCACGTTCGCAATGATACTCGCAAAGTGGAGAGGGGTGGTTTAGCTATGATACTGAAATTTAGAAACATACTGTCACATCATTGGTCGGTGTTGAAATTACTGTAAAATTGTTCACACTATCAACTGTGATGCTTATTATTAGAGTACATCGATGGTGCCTTTTCCATCCGATCCGTGCACTGGCATGTTCTTGGTAACCGCATAATGATTGACTGATATCGCTTGTTAGAGTTGTGGTGGATGGACAGCACCTTCTTGGGTGGATAGCACCGAAACACTGATCGTGTACACAACTGCAATATGATGAATCAGTCGGAACAGAACGTAGAGTCATCAGCTATTCCGTGACTATGACAGATGAGTTTAAATGTAGTTTGGACACCTACGCCAACGCCGTAAAACTCTTCCAGTTTCCTTATGTTGTAACTCCCTTTTATTTAAAATCCTCCAGTGTTTGTGGCGTGTTATGGTAACCACAGTAACAATATGATTTACACTGTGCGGTGTCTAGTTTCGCTGCGAGAGACCACGGATCAGAGTGTCTTGATATCAGTTTACGACCTGACACAAACCATGAGGTCGTGGCAGAAAAACAAATGGTATGGCGATTTATGAAGCGTACTACAGTAGAAACAGATGATGCTTCAAACAACGAGACAGGGCCACAGGGAGCGTCTCTTGCGATTAACAGTATAGTCCACGGGATATGATCATAGTCCTACAGCACTGGCCTCTGCAGTGGATCGAAAGCTGTATATTTCATAGGATCGTCCTACACCAGCAGCAGTCTGAGGTGTAAATGCAGTGAGGGACAGCGTGTTCCATTAGGAATGCTAGGAGCGATGCACGCTGTGCTATTCTGGGAAGCATTGTAAAATCTCTCTCTTTGCACTGGACAGCACTGCAGCTATGCGTCATCGCGCGAGCAACGGTGCCTAGATGAATTCTATATCAGAAGAAGTTAGTGGAGATTCTATAGTTGTTAATTTTTCTCTGTTGGGGGTAGAGATTAACGATGATAGCATGTTGGGCTGATAGATTTGAATGGACGCAGATCTGCTTCGGAGTGTAGTATCTGTATCTAGTTTGGAGACGCACCACCGAATGGTCAAACCACGATCCTGTTGGAGCAGCTCAGGTCTTTCTGTTTCAATATGGATTGCAGAAGGCGGTGGATATGGCTTTCTCCGACTTCTGCTCATTTGCGACTTAAATTGATGCGATCACATGTGCTAAGCTGTAGAAATAGGATCAGTTGCAAGATGCGTAGGGGGTGACTAAAACCAGGTTCGAATATTACTGTAGCAGACAGGTTCGAGAAAGGTGTCTCGTTTCGAGATATGAGAATGCCAGAAATGTGATTCACTTGTGGCTGTGATCCAACGCAGGTATGTGGTTGAATGGGAGGACTTGATTCCAAATCATAGGCATTATTTCTAGCGGATAGCGTAACACTAGACATCTGAAAAGCTGGTGTACATTTCATATGACCTCAATCAGCACACCATCTACTGCTGTTTGTGATCTTCTCAATCAGTCATCGCCTACAACTCAGTGGTTATAGTGCAGAACCTCTGACATGGTATCGAGACGGAAGATGTTACACACACTGGAGAAATATCTAGCTGTGGTGGTGTGAGGGATTCGCAAATACCTGTTACATACCACGATCCTTAGCTGAATCACTTCCAGAATTCAGCGGTTTTATCACGAGGTTGCATCGTGGGCTACGTGTAATCGGACTGATGGTCTGATAATATACACTCCAGCGATCACCGTCTCGGGATTTGTCCGGAAAAACCACGTCATTCAGAGGTAATGTCATACCTAGATTTATGAAGCAAGTATAGCTTTCAACATGGATACCAGTATGCACCTGTAGAAGCAAGACCGCTTGTGACAGTAACATACAGTAGTTGTTGTGATCGGATTTTTTAACATATGGCCGATGTAGATTTAAAAGAGCTGACGAAGATTTTTAATAATCATTCTTTCCTGTGACAAAAAATTTTCATGTGTAGAGATAACATAAAATGGTTCAAATGGCTCTGAGCACTATGGGACTAAACTTCTGAGGTCATCAGTCCCCTAGAACTTAGAACTACTTAAACCTAACTAACCTAAGGACATCACACACATCGATGCCCGAGGCAGGATTCGAACCTGCGACCGTAGAGGTCGATAACGATTTTAATAATGGTCATTGCAATATGTACAAGAATTATATATGTTGTTATTGAGTATCAAAAGTAATTGAACATGATTGTTGTTTATCACTTGACCTCTGAAAGCAACAGTTGATAAATTGTATGTAGAATAAAAAATGGAATAGCTATGTTGTCATTCTACAATAGACCCCAAACATTCACTTTTATTAAGTGATGCTTTCTAGGTATGTGACAGCATTTCTAATGATATTTGTTACGATCAGCACCTGATATTAGCTGCCTTACAGGGCTAGGGTCATATTTATTTAGAATGTGTGTGTGACACCCTGGGCTTGAGAAGACAGTTCAGATGTTTCGTCCATTTGCTCGCTAAGTGGCAAGCTAAGTTTGCACACACTAGTACACTCACTGTGCAGATACAAAGGTCGAACGTATGACAAAATGGTAACCCTGCCAAGATGCAAAATTACAGAATTCTGATAGGGATTGCTTTTGATAAGTACAAAACACATAGACCTCCCAAACAATAAGCTGACGCATATTGGAGCAAAAGAATGTAAATGTAAATGTGACTCAACTTTGTAGTAAGTGTAGATAGAATTATATCCATGTATTTCTTATTTGCTGGCGCATCACGTCGTTGAATTGGGTCGTGTTGAGTTCTGACTCAACTCCAGTAACGAAAAGGCTGTATAAAAGACGAGGAAACGGGATCAAATATTTAATATAGGACTGAGGATGATATTTTGTGGTAGAATCAAGTCTTATAATCAGATGTTAACGCGTAGTCAGGTTCGGAAAATTCGCGAACAGCAACACTTAGTGGAACGCTCAAAAATTACAGAAAATAATGGATTAAGACAAAGAGAAGTCATGGAAGATGTTGACAGGATCGAGCTGGACATGCAACAGGTAGATCAGTGTGAACAACACGAGACGGAACACGTAGAAATACCGATTGAGACCGAAAATGTAACACATGATGTTCAACATGGTCCAAAGTATGGGCATGAGAACGGCGTTGCAGATGAATCAGATGCTGAGTCTATAGATATTGATTTACAGTATATTTAACCAAACGTAATCATATTGAATCAGTCAGCCTTGAAGTTGCAATAAAGAACGAGTGTTACTGGTCCTACACCATGTTCGGAAGTGAAGGAAACGGCTCACGATAAACGAGACAGAGAACGGTTGCATCAGATGGCAACTGGCGAAAATGATGTAGATGGAAACGCCAACATATTTGGAATGTTGCAGCGTTTATTACAACAATCTCAGGAATCAGAAAAGCGAATAGAGGGCCGCATAACACATCATACAACACAGTTTAAAGAATCAGAAAAGCGTATAGAAGCGCGCATAACACAAGGGGGAATAAAATTAGAAAGGCACATAACACTGAGACTGAAAGAAACTAACAAGGAAATACAAAAAAAATCGCGTGATAATATTCAAGACCAGTTAGATCGATTGATAACTGAAGCTAAAGCCGGCCGGGGTGGCCGTGCGCTTCTAGGCGCTACAGTCTGGAGCGGAGCGACCGCTACGGTCGCAGGTTCGAATCCTGCCTCGGGCATGGATGTGTGTGATGTCCTTAGGTTAGTTAGGTTTAATTAGTTCTAAGTTCTAGGCGACTGATGACCTCCGAAGTTAAGTCGCATAGTGCTCAGACTCATTTGAACTGAAGCTAAGGAAGCGCATATCAAGCATCAAACGCTCGTTATAGGGCACAAAGAATTGAGAACAGACATTGACACTGTCCGAACATATATGACTACTTTACATGAAAATATGCAACAAAGTGTCAAAAAGGTTGAACAACAGGGCCAAGCTTTTGCCATCAAAGCGACGACGAAGGCGAAACATGTTATTGCTGAGACGACGTCTCATAAAAGAACGACAAAAGCAGCATTAAAGAAATTCGATGCTCGTATTTTAAAGATACAGGAGAAAAACGAACACCAGTTTCAACGGCTGAGATTGGAAGTTTTACGTTTGATCGAAAGTCTTGTTGACGTAGAAAGCGTTAGTGAAGAGTCGTAGACGGCGACAGAATCCACTTTAGTGTGGGTAGATACTACTGTGAATACTGCAAAGTCAACAGTTGCCAATAATACGACAGAAAGGGGTACACAAAATTGCGCGTGATGTAAGACGGAAAGGCACATGTGGGTGCTAAACGGAAACCGCAAACCGCGAATGTGAAATTAGTCCAAACCAGCGAATGCGAGAACATCACGGTAACCGTAGAGAACAGTATGGATCGCGACCACTTGTTCAAGAAAGAATAACAGGTCAATCTGGAATACAAGAGCGTGGTTTACAGTAAGGTTCAGTATGTCAAGCATAAAGCGTGACATGCGCTGATCAAACCATAGTGACACATTACGCAACGCCACAATTGTAGTACGAATACCGACGAGTTACAGTACGCCGTCTAACGAGGCAGAATTGCCTACACGTAAAGATACAGAGCCGGTAGCGGGCGTTATGCACGCATATTGCGCAATGAGACCTGCAAGTGATTCTACGGCAGAAATGTCACAGAATGAACCAAGTTTCACACAGTTGCGTAGATTTGACGCAAACCAAGGACAGAATTCCAGTCTTCAAAACCCAGTAGGTATATCATAGAGAGAAGCGAGAGGTTTTGATGATAACAAATTTCTTACAGTGTGGGAATACCAGCACTATAAGGAAGATGCAAATATTCTCCACCCCCCACAAATTTATTGACCAAGTTAACGTAGGAATACTGACACATTGGCCAATGAAACATAAGTTAGATTTTATTTGCGCACATATGGAGGGAAGTGTTGCTGAAACTATGCAGAAGATAGCAGAAACTTGCGATTCGTATGTTTCGTTTAGAGCTGCCTTTATAGCAAGATATTGGTCTCCTGAGGCACAGATGAGAATAAAATATGGAGTATTACAAAATGTCTCACTCGAAAATTCGAGTGAGAAAACAGCAGTCAGATTCTTTGAGGATATGGTTAAAAGGAACCAATACTTAGATAACCCATATATCGAAGGAGAATTGATTCAAATATGCAAAACTAAACTGCCAATGCAGAATCAACAAGTCTTGAAAGGACGTGAGGGCGATAATGTAGAAACTTTCAAAGGTGTATTGAGAGAAGTAGAATTGCTGTATGAAAACGACGCTCAAAGACGTCGTGATTCAGGACAGAGTAATTCTGAAAGAACACGTGATAGTAAGGAGAACAACAATAATGGTAGCGATGGTAGGTCAGTATTGGGACTGAATTTTGGGTGAAATGGGAGTAATTATGGAAGTCGCAGTAGTGGAAACACTAGACCACAGCGTAATGGATATGGTTTTAATAGTGTCTGATGCGGAATATAGACGAAAACAGGACTGGATCTGGATAACGCGGGATAACCGACAGAATGACTTTAATAAGCGATATCCAGTTCCACGGAGAGAAAGTAGATGGGGAGATGCGAGAACGCAATCACAGGCAAATACTTCGTGCAATTACCGGAGAAACGAACCACAGATGGAGGTTGAATTACGACCACAAAATCCTGGGAAGCGTGAGGATTGACTGACGTTAGGTGTTGCAGGAGTTCAAGCAGGTAACACACTTTCTGCAGAAACGGATGACAAGGCGTCCGCAGCAATAAGTAGGTTAAGGTGTGACGCACAAGAGTCGTAATTGGGAACAAGAACGACAGAAAGATCATCAAAGGTATCCGTAAGATACTACATTTACGGAGGAAGTCACAACTGAAGTGTTGGGACGAGATAGGTTGGACTGACACTGACGATGAGGATGAACTCCCAGCATTACCCAGTAATGAACCATTTGCTTATGGTTCAGATGTTTGATTCTGTACAGACGAAAAATGATTTTTAGCAGGATAATACATACCCTACTGTAACCTGTGACGCTACGATTGATCAAGACGATAGTATTAACCGACAAAATACGGCTAATACAGATCATAGAAAAAAGAAGGAAGTACGGATAAGTACACCTGATCAAAATATCGATACGTTACAGGATCTACTAAAATCCTTCCACAAAACTTTGGAAGAAAAGCAGAAAGAGTCTGAGGTATTGTGGATTGCGGGGCTCGAGCAAAATCGGGAAGCCCAAGTTGATAATACAGAGGAAAATGACAGGGAAAATATTCCGTCGGGATCGTAAAACGAACCAGATTATAAAGTATGTGAACAGTCTGATAAATCAGATTCAAATGTATACAATTTTGGCCCATACGAGGAGATAGTACCGCAGTATTACTGAGACTATGTAATCATCACAACAGACACAGAAAACAGCGTAGTAATAAATGACGACACAGCTGAAAATTTGAATCTGCAACTCTCAGTGGCAGATAACAAATATGATACCGAGTTGAATCAGGGTGCGGGTACAGACCTACTTAACGTGGAATCTGACGACTTAATGAATACTTGCCAGCCTCTAAAATCAAAATTAAACAAGATTACACAGATGTGTGACGAGGAGACACATTTAAAGGAAGTAGCAAGGTGGGAAAATGAGGATTTAAAATCCAGATTGGTTACTTTAGAAGGTGATCTAGAAGCAGCGAGACTAAAGTTGGACAATTTAGTTCTCCCCAAACTCTCGATGAAGACCTTGTGGATGACATCGGAAGTTCACTGAGGCTTTTTGCGGATGATGCTGTGGTATATCGAGAGGTTGTAACAATGGAAAATTGTACTGAAATGCAGGAGGATCTGCAACGAATTGACGCATGGTGCAGGGAATGGCAATTGAATCTCAATGTAGACAAGTGTAATGTTCTGCGAATACATAGAAAGATAGATCCATTATCATTTAGCTACAAAATAGCAGGTCAGCAACTGGAAGCAGATAATTCCATAAATTATCTGGGAGTACGCATTAAGAGTGATTTAAAATGGAATGATGATATAAAGTTGATCGTCGGTAAAGCAGATGCCAGACTGAGATTCATCGGAAGAATCCTAAGGAAATGCAACCCGAAAACAAAGGAAGTAGGTTACAGTACGCTTGTTCGCCCACTGCTTGAATACTGCTCACCAGTGTGGGATCCGTACCAGATAGGGTTGATAGAAGAGATAGAGAAGATCCAACGGAGAGCAGCACGCTTCGTTACAGGATCATTTAGTAATCGCGAAAGCGTTACGGAGATGATAGATAAACTGCAGCGGAAGACTCTTCAGGAAAGACGCTCAGTAGCTCGGTACGGGCTTTTGTTGAAGTTTCGAGAACATACCTTCACCGAGGAGCCAAGCAGTATATTGCTCCCTCGTACGTGTATCACGCGAAGAGACCATGAGGATAAAATCAGAGAGATTAGAGCCCACACAGAGGTATACCGACAATCCTTCTTTCCACGAACAATATGAGACTGGAATAGAAGGGAGAACCGATAGAGGTACTCAAGGTACCCTCCGCCACACACCGTCAGGTGGCTTGCGGAGTATGGATGTAGATGTAGATGTAGAAGACCAGATTGGTATATATTACATAAAAGGAGTTCCTTTTGAAAACTACATAACAACAGCTTTCTGAAACATTTCAAACGAACAGAACAAAGACTCAGAGGTGTTAACGGTCAAACATAAGTGGAAAGACAAGAACTCGGTTGACATTTGTCAGCATTATTTGCTGGAGAATGACGTGATATTCTACAGATAAGACCAAAGTACAAGTTTATGGACAGTATGTGTTCCTGATGAACTCGTGAACAAGTACAGGGCTATTACAAATGATTGAAGCGATTTCATAAATTCACTGTAGCTCCATTCATTGACATATGGTCACGACACACTACAGATACGCAGAAAAACTCATAAAGTTTTGTTTGGCTGAAGCCGCACTTCAGGTTTCTGGCGCCAGAGCGCTCGAGAGCGCAGTGAGACAAAATGGTGACAGGAGCACAGAAAGCGTATGTCGTGTTTGAAATGCACTCACATCAGTCAGTCATAACAGTGCAACGACACTTCAGGACGAAGTTCAACAAAGATCCACCAACTGCTAACTCCATTCGGCGATGGTATGCGCAGTTTAAAGCTTCTGGATGCCTCTGTATGAGGACATCAACGGATCGGCCTGCAGTGAGTGAAGAAACGGTTGAACGCGTGCGGGCAAATTTCACGCGTAGCCCGCGGAAGTCGACGAATAAAGCAAGCAGGGAGCTAAACGTACCACAGCCGACGGTTTGGAAAATCTTACGGAAAAGGCTAAAGCAGAAGCCTTACTGTTTACAATTGCTACAAGCCCTGACACCCGATAACAAAGTCAAACGCTTTGAATTTTCGGCGCGGTTGCAACAGCTCATGGAAGAGGATGCGTTCAGTGATGAAGCAACATTTTTTCTTAATGGTGAAGTGAACAGATACAATGTGCGAATCTGGGCGGTAGAGAATCCTCACGCATTCGTGCAGCAAATTCGCAATTCACCAAAAGTTAACGTGTTTTGTGCAATCTCACGGTTTAAAGTTTACGGCCCCTTTTTCTTCTGCGAAAAAAACGTTACAGGACACGTGTATCTGGACATGCTGGAAAATTGGCTCATGCCACAACTGGAGACCGACAGCGCCGACTTCATCTTTCAACAGGATGGTGCTCCACCGCACTTCCATCGTGATGTTCGGCATTTCTTAAACAGGAGATTGGAAAACCGATGGATCGGTCGTGGTGGAGATCATGATCAGCAATTCATGTCATGGCCTCCACGCTCTCCTGACTTAACCCCGTGGGATTTCTTTCTGTGGGGTTATGTGAAAGATTCGGTGTTTAAACCTCCTCTACCAAGAAACGTGCCAGAACTGCAAGCTCGCATCAACGATGCTTTCGAACTCATTGATGGGGACATGCTGCGCCGAGTGTGGGAGGAACTTGATTATCGGCTTGATGTCTGCCGAATCACTAAAGGGGCACATATCGAACATTGGTGAATGCCTAAAAAAGCTTTTTGAGTTTTTGTATGTGTGTGCAAAGCATTTTGAAAATATCTCAAATAATAAAGTTATTATAGAGCTGTGAAATCGCTTCAATCATTTGTTCAAAAATGGCTCTGAGCACTATGGGACTTAACATCTATGGCCATCAGTCCCCTAGAACTTAGAACTACTTAAACCTAACTAACCTAAGGACATCACACACATCGATGCCCGAGGCAGCATTCGAACCTGCGACCGTAGCGTTAACGCACACATATTGTAACGTTACGCGTAGTTAGGCGATTTATTCGGCCACCTGGAATTAGTGCCAGGCGAGGTGAATTTTCTTGTGATGTTGAGCACTGGTGGACAGCTGCCAAAGCGCCGCTACCGGTCTAGCCGCAGGGATCGTTGCTCATGGGAACGGGTGCGCGTGTATAGGCGGAAACGAGTAATCCGCAACTCTGAATATGGACAGCCGTCGGTCGCTTAGAAGAATGCGGAATGAACCAACAATGGCGGACATCCAGACAAGCTGGAAGATGGCTTCTTACAGTTCTTTGAGACACTACGAAGGACGTTCAGTAAGTAATGTAATAATTTTTTTTCTCGGCCAATTTCGGTTGAAAAATGCAGAATTTTTTGTGGGACATCGCGGGATATTCCCGCTGCATCCCCTATAGTTTCTTGAAAGTCCGATGGGTGGTGACGCCATACATACCCCTGAAAATGGCGTCTGTAACAGAGGGGTGTTACAAGCAGAGAGCTGTTACTCAGTTTCTTTCGGCAGAATGTCAACGGAGACCCGTCAGTGAACAAAAGCACGCTGAGATGTTGTGCGGGGTATCTATAATCGCAACGAGATCATGCAAACTGTCCGATTTCCTGCGTGGTTATCACTATCTGATCAAAAGTACCCAGACACCCCCCAAAACATACGTTTTTCATATTAGGTGCATTGTGCTGCCACCTACTGCCAGGTACTCCATATCAGCGACTATAATAGTCATTAGACATGGTGAGAGAGCAGAATGGGGAGCTCCGCGGAACTCACGGACTTCGAACGTGGTCAGATGACTCGGTGTCACTTGTGCCATATATCTGCACGCGCCGCGCGACGTTAGCCGAGCGGTCTAGGGCGCTGCAGTCATGGACTGTGTGGCGGAGGTTCGAGTCCTCCCTCGGGCATGGGTGTGTATGTGTTTGTCCTTAGGATAATTTAGGTTAAGTAGTGTGTAAGCTTAGGGACTGATGACCTTAGCAATTAAGTCCCATATGATTTCACACACATATGAACATTTTTTTGTCTGTACGCGAGATTTCCTCACTCCTAAACATCACTAGGTCCACTGTTTCCGATGTGATAGTGAAGTGGAAACATTAAGGGACACGTACAGCACAAAAGCGTAGAGGCCGACCTCGTCTGTTGACTGACAGAAACTGTCGACAGTTGAAGAGGGGCGTAATGTGTAATAGGCAGACATCTATCCGGACCATCACACAGGAATTCCAAACTGCATCAGGATCCACTGTAAGTACTGATAGTTAGGCGGAAGGTGAGAAAATTTGGATTTCATGGTCGTGCGGCTGCTCATAAGCCACACATCGCGCCGGTAAATGCCAAATGACGCCTCGCTTAGAGTAAGGAGCGTAAACATTGGACGATTGAACAGTGGAAAAACGTTGTGTGGAGTGACTAATCACGGTACACGATGTGCCTATCCGATGGCAGGGTGTGTGTATGGCGAATGCCCGGTGACCGTCATCTGCCAGCGTGTGTATTGCCAACAGTAAAATTCGGAGGCGGTGATTTTATGGTGTGGTCGTGTTTTTCATAGAGTGAGCTTGCATCTCTTGTTGTTTTTGCGTGGCACTATCGCAGCACAGGCCTACATTGCTGTTTTAAGAACCTTCTTGCTTCCTACTGTTGAAGAGAAATTCTGGGATGGCGATTACATCTTTCAACACCATCGAGCACCTGTTCACAATGCACGGCCTGTGGCGGAGTGGTTACACGACAATAACATCCCTGTAATGGACTGGTCTGCACAGAGTCCTGACCTGAATCCTACAGAACACCTTTGGGATGTTTTGAAAGCCGAGTTCGTGCCAGGCCTCACCGACCGACATCGATCCCTCTCCCCAGTGCAGCACTCCGTGAAGAATGAGCTGACATTCTCCAAGGAACCTTCCAGCACCTGACTGAACGTATGCTTGCGGGAGTGGAAGCTAAGGGTGGGCCAATACCATACTGAATTCCAGAATCACCGATGGAGGGCGCCACGAGCTTGTAAGTCATTTTCAGCCAAGTGTGCGGATACTTTTGATCACATAGTGTATATTTATTATAAAAGTTCTGAGTGTGAACGAATGTGTATAACATTTCTCTAGTTACAGTCAGTTCTACAAGAAAGTGTACACCATTATCTGTGTGAAATAAAAGACACTATTATAAAGATACGTTTACAGGAAACAGATGTTATTACTAATTGCACAATTACCTAATACTTAATGCAATCATCGCCATTATCGATTATAGCTTAGCACTTTTTTGTTATGCTTTTCATATTCTCTCGGCAACAATCTCCATATCCTCCTGATTTTATATCACAGCCGCTTCGAAGTATAGGCTTTCCTTTAAGCTTCATCTTAGTATATAACCAAGCATTTTCGATCGGTTTTGCATCCGGTGACATTGCGGGACAATTCATCGTGGACACCCCATTGTCTTGTTTCCCCGCTGTACAGAGACGGCTGCGATGTTTCTGATCATTATCCTCTTGAAGCACCCGGTTATCCTCGTTCAAACCAAATAGCTTCTTAACGGATATCAGAAGAAATTTTTGATAAATATTACAAATATTTTCAGCATTTAAATTGGCTGTAAATGAGTGCAAATAGCCAAAACTACAGCCGACAAAACAGAATATTCAACTCTCACACTGTTTATCTACACAGTGTGGTTCAAATGGTTCAAATGGCTCTGAGCACTATGCGACTCAACTTCTGAGGTCATCAGTCGCCTAGAACTTAGAACTTATTAAAGCTAACTAACCTAAGGACATCACACATATCCATGCCCGAGGCAGGATTCGAACCTGCGACCGCAGCGGTCGCTCGGCTCCAGACTGTAGCGCCCAGAACCGCACGGCGACGCCGGCCGGCTACACAATGTGCAAAAGCGCATTGAGTACAAATTCGAGACCACTACCAGAAATGTCGCTGCGGACGTTACATTTAACATTATGATGTACACTTTCTTGTGGAACTGACTGTAAATATTGTTGTAACGTATTAGCTTAGTCCAGAAAGTGGTCAAGTTGAGTCAAATCATGTCTGTAGAACTTAAGAACGACGTACGGAAAAACAGGCAGTGACAGTACACCATTGGAGTCATTCGGAGTCAGAAGTTTTTTCGTGTGATACGCTCAAGGGAGAGATCTCGAGCACTTTCCGTTTACATCTTGAAGAAGACTGTTTTCCGTTCGTTCTTGAAGAAGGCAGACATGCCTGTCATATAGTGCGTCATTCGGTCGTGTGGGTGATAGATTCTGGGCGCTATGAGACTTTAACTTCAGAAAACACTTTAAGTCGACTTCTCGAAGATGGTCGACTTGCCTGCGGTGACGTGAGTTATTCGGTCGTACAGGTGATTGATGCTGGGTGGTGAACGGCCGCTACATACTCCAACTTTTCCGACTGCATGACGGAACTAATAATAGACAGAGTATGAGTTCCTGCTCGTCGTCTGGCATGTGTTAATTTGTAAATCATCATATTGAACTCTGAACCATTTTGAGCTGGTGAATATTTCGTGAACTGTGATCACGAAATGGACTTAGCTTTTTCACATTTTTGACGATTATTTAGCTTAGGGATTCTGCTACCATTCTCGTAACGTGCTCAACACAACTTTACTGCATGTCATGAGATTATTTTTGTCTATATTTTTACTGAATAACATAGGACCACTTTCTGTTTAATTGAGATATACTTTCTTGAATAGACATTATTCAACATAATTATATGTCGTCTGCATCAATTACTGTAGTTATAACAGAACCCTTTTCATTACGTTTTTCATTTATCTTTTCTTTTATATTTCTGTGTATTTTATTATTTCGCAGTTCTAGCCCATGACTAGACTATTTGACTGCAGGATCGAAGTTATAGATCATTGTTTGCAGCAAGTGAGCTACTGGGCATGAAAGCAGATGTGCGTGACTTAACCCTATGACTACATCGAGCTATTCTGTTTAAACAGAACTGTGCAATAGCCCAATTACCTAAGGTAGAAGCAACATCAGGTATAGTCGCGGCTGGTCTGCTCTTATGGAATGGTGGTTAGAGAGCAACTATTCAGCAGGAAATAACCGCTAGGTAAAGCCGTAACACTTAGGTGAGGGCAGTGGCCGGAGACTACTGAATGGGACAATGATGATCAGTTTACAGGGTGACTGCCATTCAGTTTGCAGAGTTTCAAGGTGACTTTTAAGGGCACGCACGAATTCGGGAACTTTTAATGAGTACGAGAAGGGCATTGGAAAAGGGTCAGGTGTTCCTTCTCTCGAATTCGGCCACTCTGCACTCGGCTAGCAGAACGGCCGATCCCTCGGAATGAGTCACCAGGGCTCTAGTTGTAAATATACCTCGTCACTTCCGTGGTTGCCACAACAAACTGGCTAGCATCAATGCAGGCTTATATAATGTTTCGTTGTGTTCTTCAAGTTAAGGTCATAGTCATATTTTGCGACCTGTTTATAGTAAACGTGGTAATGCACATTTAATTTGTGATGGATATAAATTCAAACCTTACAGAAGCGTTTTAGAATATGAAGAACGTGGATGGCGATACTGCGGTATCAATTCGCGGTGCTCTGTGAAATTGTTCACTACAGGCAGTGAAAACTTATTTCCGCGTTTATGAGAATGTTACAAAATTCTATTAAAAGAAAAGGCGAAGCTTTGGGTGAAAGACTATCAAGGCTTATTCGTGAAGAAGGAGGTGACAATCCATCAACAGGAAACACTTTAAATAGAACGGATGTAGAGTTTACATACAACAACATTTCCCACTCTCGTTTGAACAATATGCCGAAACTGCCAAAATCTGCGGTGGAAGTTCAGATTGACTTACGCCAAATGGAGGTAAGAACTACAAAAAGCGAAACTTTTATCCTCAATAATGACACAGAAAATGGCAATGTTATTTCTCCTACCGATTCAAATCTCAAATTTCTGTGTCAGTAGGAGGCTGTATTGATGACTGATACTTTTTAAAATACAGCAAAATACAGGGCGTTCGAAACAAAGTGTCGAATACTTTGAGGGGCGGTAGTATTCATCGAAACAAGAAAAATAATTTCTATAAACGTGGGTCTGGAACTGTATACTTCTGAGATAATCCAATAAACATGGGTCCGGAAATGCATACTTTCTGCGATAAACACGTGTTTACAGGAGGAATTCAAATTAGCATCCATTCATGACAATGCACCCCTCTGCCTTCCGGCTTAAGTCATGATGCACCGTTTGAAGTATACTCGGTTGTTGTTGTACCTGCAGGCACCACTGAATACGCCGCCCTGTAGTGTTCGTACATCATTGATTGGCGTGGCGTTGGCCAATTTCTTCAAGTGTCCCCATAACAAAAAGTCTAGGGGTTCGAGGTATGGGAAGGTGTGCCTCCCGCGCCCCTTTTCACGACCAATCCAGCGATCCTGAAATGTCTGCGTCACATGTTCACGCACATTGTGACGAAAGTATGCTGGTGCGCCATCATGCATGAACCACATTTGTGTTCGTTGCTGCAATGGTATAACGTCCAGCAAGATAGGCAATACATTGATGAGAAAGTCCAAATAATGCACCCCAGTTAGCCTTTGTGGTAGCACATATGGCCCTATTAATCTATCGCCAAGTACGCCTGTCCATATGTCGATCGAGAATCGGTGTTGATGCCCTCTTTCCTTAATTGCTAGGGGATTTGCATCTGCCCATACATGCTGGTTATGGAAATTCACAACACCATCTCTTGTGAACCCTGCCTCATCGGTAAACAAAATTTTGGAAGTAAACAGTGAAACAGTGGATCTGTGGCACGCTTTTGCAACAATCATTGACAGAACCGCCGTCTTCCCTGATGATCCTGTGGCCTTAGGGCTTGAAGGCACTGTGGATGATATGGGTACAACAATTGTTCATAAAGTGTCGCCCCCCCCCCACTCCCAGATGAGAGAGAGAGAGAGAGAGCCACGCCTTCTGCTGCTTCTGTTACTAGTCGCACACTGGTTCCAGGGGTTTCTTCCATCGAAAGTAGCACACGCTCATCCATGTCAGGCGTGTGGACTGTGCGGGTGTTCCACCGTCAGTCTTCCGAGAAGCAAGGGTACCTGTGTCCTTCAGACGCTGGAAAAGTCTGCCGAACAGTTTATCGAGGGCACTCCATTTCGCTTGTCGAGTAGTAGGCTTCCATTGCTAGCAAGTGGTAGAAGAGAGAAAATGTAAATGTACTACACCATTTGTACGTACAAACAGCGCAGTAAAAGCAAACACGTAAGTGAATCCGCGTTTGGAAGAAGATAAAACAGCATCATACGTACCCAGGGTTGACAGTACTGCACAGTAAAGCACAGAAACATGACGGAAACTAACATAGCCTACAACACGACTCGAACCACACAACTGACTGCAGACCACCTAATGATAGGTAGAGTACTGTGAATAAGACATCATTAATATATTGCCTACACATTTTACTTAGCGCCAGTGCAACGACTGTGCTAATATCCGCAATCATGCGTTGCGAAGCCCTTTCTATAAACATGTGTTTATCTCGGAAAGTATGCGTTTCCAAAGCCACGTTTATTAGACTTATTTTTCTTGTATAAATGAGAACTACCATCTCTCAAAATATTCGACACTTGTTTTTTGAGCATCCTGTATTTTCTTCAGCTGTTTGCAATACACTGTTTCTCTGAAGGTTCTTACATACCATTAGTACTCAGCCTCGTGAAAGATAAGATGAAGAAAACCTATATGAAGATTCTGAAATGTATTCATGGTGAATGCGAGAAGAGACAACTGTCTTTTAAACCAAAAACATTGGTCATTGATGTCGAAAGATTAATCCGTGAGAGAGTGAAGACTGCTTTCCTATCAGTCAAGATTGTTGGGTGCCAGTTTCATCTGAACAATAAACGGCCATAAATTATGCAGAATGTTTATGGAAACTTTCAGGACTCGGAGGAACATAGACAAATTATGAATTGAAACACACACTCCTGATGTTTGTGGAACGGTAATATCGTGTATTTCAATTCATAAAATAGAATGTTATTCGCCCTTTTCAACTCCTGACGAAAAAACAAGCGGTGTTGCAAGTCTGACGTGCCTTTGTGCGTGTCTGGCATCAGAGCTGGTGAACCAATGGAGCGATTTTAGTGCAGTCTGAAGACTGGTTTAATCGGGATGGCTCTGAGCTATATTTTATGACAATCTGTTCACTCGTTTAATTATCATGAGCTATATAAAGTAAAAAAGAGTACTGGCAGCGCAATACCCTGCCTAAATAATGAGAGATGCACCAAACTGTGTATTGTCGAATTGTGGGTATAAAGAGTATCCGAATAAAAGTAACAAAGTGCAGATGTCTAACTCTTACTGCTGAGTCACAATAATTATTTTTCTGTTTTGCAGCTGCGCACCAGGCAACTTGAAAAGACGAAAATGGTCATAGTGGATTAACGTCGAACTCGATAACTTCTGTGTAGGTCTTCTAGGGCTCCACAGTCTGATAGTATGTAATGTGATGTTACACTTATAGTTTAGGAAGCAATTGCAAAAGAGTGCACTAGCAACAAACTTCCAGACGTGAATCGCTGTTATAGCCATGCATATTTCCAGTTCTGTGAAATTGGGAAAATATACATTCACTTTTTATTCCTAAAGTGATCTAAAACAAGGCGACTTCGGCGCCTTTTCTGCTCAGCGCTACCAAGGATAGCGACCATTGCTTATGTCACAGCCCTTACATTAAAAAAAATTTTTCTCTTTTAAATTTACAGAACTAATATTTTATTCTATACGTTTCAAGTGGTGAGAAATACAAAAACTTGGTTTTTCGTCGTTGTACAAAGACCAGAACAGTGGAAAAAGACAATGGCTGCACTACACCTTTGGACTTATTTTACTTAAGCCCCCAAGATGTTCTTGATGTTTTTGTCGACCTGGTCAG
The DNA here is from genome assembly GCF_023864275.1 of Schistocerca cancellata. Classification (NCBI taxonomy): domain Eukaryota; kingdom Metazoa; phylum Arthropoda; class Insecta; order Orthoptera; family Acrididae; genus Schistocerca; species Schistocerca cancellata. Next base: position 925,893,636 of record NC_064629.1, read on the forward strand.
CATACAGCCACAAGACGAAAAGTTCACGATGTTTGCAGACTACGTTGTGGAAAATTACATGGATGAGGAAGAATATGTATTGTTTCCTCCATACATTTGGGCAGCACATTCCACGTCCTTGTGGAGGAATACTAACGCTTTTGAGAGTTTTCATTCTCGATTCAATGCTTCATGTGAGTCCCCTCACCCATTAATCTTCAAATTTTTGAAAACGTACATAAGAATTAATTCTGCCAAAAACGGCCACTCACGACAGTGGATGCAAATACCAAAAGGAGGCAAGCTTTCGTACAACAAAAATTAGTTACTAAAAAGTAAAGAACGTATCATACAAAGCAGCCACAAGTTGAACATGAGCACATACAGTTGTTTTCGTCAAATACTCTAGTATATGTAATGTTAAAAAAAATTTCCTTTTATGTACATTTTTTTACTTATATATCTTTCACTGTCCCGCTGGTTTCAGTGTTCTTTTAAAAACACTACAAAAAATGGCAGTACGTACAAGTTGCCGAATTCGTGGGTTCCATTCGATGACTGATTTCGGAAAGTTGCCGAATTCAAGGTTTTGGTTTGCCACCACCAGGTAGAAGTTGCCGAATTCGTGTGTGCCAGCTTTCAATGATGACGACGATGCCTCTGACAGTGCAGCAACAATGGCAAACTTACTGCAGATAGTTATTGTTCTCAAGGAACTTTGTGCCACAATTTTGATGGAAAATATTTTCCAGTAAAAATACACTCCTGGAAATGGAAAAAAGAACACATTGACACCGGTGTGTCAGACCCACCATACTTGCTCCGGACACTGCGAGAGGGCTGTACAAGCAATGATCACACGCACGGCACAGCGGACACACCAGGAACCGTGGTGTTGGCCGTCGAATGGCGCTAGCTGCGCAGCATTTGTGCACCGCCGCCGTCAGTGTCAGCCAGTTTCCCGTGGCATACGGAGCTCCATCGCAGTCTTTAACACTGGTAGCATGCCGCGACAGCGTGGACGTGAACCGTATGTGCAGTTGACGGACTTTGAGCGAGGGCATATAGTGGGCATGTGGGAGGCCGGGTGGACGTACCGCCGAATTGCTCAACACGTGGGGCGTGAGGTCTCCACAGTACATCGATGTTGTCGCCAGTGGTCGGCGGAAGGTGCACGTGCCCGTCGACCTGGGACCGGACCGCAGCGACGCACGGATGCACGCCAAGACCGTAGGATCCTACGCAGTGCCGTAGGGGACCGCACCGCCACTTCCCAGCAAATTAGGGACACTGTTGCTCCTGGGGTATCGGCGAGGACCATTCGCAACCGTCTCCATGAAGCTGGGCTACGGTCCCGCACACCGTTAGGCCGTCTTCCGCTCACGCCCCAACATCGTGCAGCCCGCCTCCAGTGGTGTCGCGACAGGCGTGAATGGAGGGACGAATGGAGACGTGTCGTCTTCAGCGATGAGAGTCGCTTCTGCCTTGGTGCCAATGATGGTCGTATGCGTGTTTGGCGCCGTGAAGGTGAGCGCCACAATTAGGACTGCATACGACCGAGGCACACAGGGCCAACACCCGGCATCATGGTGTGGGGAGCGATCTCCTACACTGGCCGTACACCACTGGTGATCGTCGAGGGGACACTGAATAGTGCACGGTACATCCAAACCGTCATCGAACTCATCGTTCTACCATTCCTAGACCGGCAAGGGAACTTGCTGTTCCAACAGGACAATGCACGTCCGCATGTATCCCGTGCCACCCAACGTGCTCTAGAAGGTGTAAGTCAACTACCCTGGCCAGCAAGATCTCCGGATCTGTCCCCCATTGAGCATGTTTGGGACTGGATGAAGCGTCGTCTCACGCGGTCTGCACGTCCAGCACGAACGCTGGTCCAACTGAGGCGCCAGGTGGAAATGGCATGGCAAGCCGTTCCACAGGACTACATCCAGCATCTCTACGATCGTCTCCATGGGCGAATAGCAGCCTGCATTGCTGCGAAAGGTGGATATACACTGTACTAGTGCCGACATTGTGCATGCTCTGTTGCCTGTGTCTATGTGCCTGTGGTTCTGTCAGTGTGATCATGTGATGTATCTGACCCCAGGAATGTGTCAATAAAGTTTCCCCTTCCTGGGACAATGAATTCACGGTGTTCTTATTTCAATTTCCAGGAGTGTATTTTTTTCGCTCCTTGCTTACACCGAAGTGAATGAGCATACATTTCATCAGTTTTCACTGTCATTTGTTTGTACAAGCGTTTACACTAAGGAGCACGGAAGAGAACATGAGCATAGCGTATGAACGCTGTGTTATTCATTTTTTTATGCTAATACTCAGCAATGCTATATAGTTAGAGCCACGATGCAAAGTTCTGAATTACTACAATCACATTTTCGTTCCCTTTCATGGTTACAGATAAACAGTGCCTCATATGTTCCCAGATTACAGCAAAAAACCGTAACAATTTGCCCTAGCAAAACGTTGCAACAACATAAAATTAATATGGATTGTGTCTGCCCTTTGCCTCTGCGATGGCCTGAAGTGTGCTGCGATGATTTACAGTGAGACATTTGAATGTCTGTGGAAGCATGGTGGCCCAGTCTTCCTTAATGGCCGAAACCCGAGAAGATAGCAACAGTGGCTGCTGAGGTCTGCCAGTGTTCTAACTCATCCCAAAGAATTTCTGTCGGGGTCAGCTCTGGACGCAAGTCCATTTCTCGAGTATTATTCTCCACAAGCCATTGGCTTGACATGCCACATGGTTATGTTGATACAAATAATCATCGTGTCCTCTGCTGTACACAGTACATAATACTGTAGAATGTCTATATACCTCGAAGGAAAGACACACAGCCAGCGTGGATTCAGAAAACGTCGTTCTTGAGAACATACGAGCTAATGAATGCTATCGAAATGAGATCTAAGGGTAAATTGTCAAATAGTTAAATGATAAAACAGTAAAATAGTTAAATGGTAAACGCTTGTCATTTTCCATTTAGTAAAGTTATCAGAAGGCCAGTACGAATTGCAAAATGATTTGCACAACGTATCTGTATGGTGCGAAAAGTGACAATTAACTCTGAGTATTACGCTCACCTACCAAGAGAATCTCGTTTGCTGATGCTCATTTACTTGTGTAAACCAGGCTTTAGGATCCAGACTTGAGTAAGCCTCACCCTCTGAAATTCTTTGTGTGGTGTCTGGATGCTTCATTCATGTGGATTTCGTGCGGTTTGATTGTAATGCAAAGAAATGGCCTTGTTGGATCCAGTTCACTACGATTATTTTTTTGTAACATAAAATTTAAAGCACAGCACGTCCTCTATTTGAGGCTGGAGGCTGCAAGCAGGAGCCGACCACAGTAAGACTGCAGAATAGCGGCAGAGTTTCCTGTTGCTTGAAACGTGGAAGGGAAAGACGAGGATCTACCTGTCGTAACATGTCTAATGAGGAAGTTGGCGTTTCACACGAGATAAAAACATGCATGCGGGTCTCTGATTCAACAAGAATTCATATACATGATAAGTAATCCCTGATGACTCAACAGAAAGTTTCGGAAGTACACGGTTAAAACGTTGTGGGTGGGGAGGGAGGGAGTTATGGAAGCTGAACTTCAGCTCGAGGAAGGCATAGACGTCGCATCATCACAGCTGTCAATGGCGTTTTATTTTAAAGAGCTCGCGTGTGACATGAAAAACGTAAGCCTGACGGATGTATATTTTACTTTTAACAATGTTACATATTTAATTTACAGGTAACTCATGCTTCGTTCTTTCATTCACTGTAGCAGTTTGTGTAAGCAGCTGGGGAGGGCAGAGTCATGTATCAACAAAATACAACGAAATCCGACAAACATAGCAACGCCTTATTAAAAAAAAAATGTGAGTCCGAGATCTTCCACATACTACTGTGTGCAACATATCACTTTTTTTAAAACCCGTAACTGTCTCCCATTGCATTACGTAAGGTTGCAATCTGGCTCAAAGATGCCTACAGTCTTCCTATTGCACACCAGGCAATCCGGAATAGATGAGCAACAAGTCAGAATATAGCCGATCACCATACTGCTGCTGCTTCTGGGCGAATGGCGTTGGCACGAACAGTTAGACAACGACTGAAGGAACAGCACATTCGTCCTCACATGTCAATGAGGGTCCCCACTTTGACACGTGCACATTGTGTTGGCAGGGAGTTTGTCACGAAGCACGTGCTGAGGGGTATGGAGCGTTGCCATCGGATATTCTTCACGCATGAGCCACGCTCGTCCACAGAGGATCATCAAGGCAGAACCCGTGTTCGGCGTCACGATGTGGAAGCAAGGGATCATCCAGACATCGTTTCCCTGTACACTGTATTTTGGGGCAGATCTGTCATGGTTTGGGGAGGCATCAGACTCAACAGGAAAATGCCCTTCTTCGTCGTGCCATCTCTAGCGTTGAATGTGCATTGCTAGTGGGATGATATGGTGGAGGCATACATCATTCCGAAGGCTTCAAACTGATGCAGGATAACACAAGGCCTCACACCACCTGGGTGATTAAAGATCGTGTGAATACAGCGGTCATCACGGTGATGTAATGGCCTGCCAACAGCCAAGACTTAAATCCAACTGAAAATGTGTGGGATTACATGGGACGAAGACTAAGGCGCATACATCCCCAGCCAGGGACAGTCGGGGAATTTGCCGATGCCTCACAAACCATCTGGACCAACATCATTTAGCACTACTTCATTTTTGTGATCCACAGCTGTTGTCACCACTGCCAGGCCGTTATTACTGTTCGAGATGATGCTATCTGTTACTGAACATTCATTGTAATCAAATCAAAATGTACACCTTTGTTTTCCCTGAAAATGATTTCCTTGTTCATCAAAACAAAATAGCGGAGTTGGGTTACAACTCTGCTCCAGCATTTGCTGGCTGCCTTTACCGTTAGCGTGCAGGTATCACTGAATGGTCTGTCTCTGTGGTGGTACATTTTAAACGTTATCAGCTTAGGTTCGCGGATGGCACAGAGGGTGTTGCTGAACTGGGGGTTGTGGAGAAACAGGCTACGGTTTCACTCACGCATCTCTCAATGTCGCAACTCCTCTAGATTTCGCCACATGACGGTGCGAAACAGGAGGGCTGAAAAAGAATAAACGCAGTATGCTGTTTTAGGTACTTCCAAATGTCTTCGAATAGTTCAACGGTCGCAAGCGGTTCAGTCCTGTACAACAGGGCAAAAATTTCAGTCACGCTGCACTCCATAGGCCTGCCATCACGTTCACTGGGGCTGCAGGTCCACGATGTCCTTAGAGAAGGGTTGAGTTACACGGAGTGTTGAGGGTTGTCAGGAATGTCATGCTGATGGTCATCTACCTGCGAACTGTCGTTTTCGACTGCGAAATGTGTTGGAATCAACGCCCCAATGGATGGAGTGGTTTCATTGACACGCTTTATGCTACCTACTGAGGCGTTTTGGTGTCGATTCTGAGGAATGGTGTCGTAATTTTTCCTCGGTTACCCGTAAGAAAACCGAGTGATTCCAACGCTGGGCGCCGCCGCTCTGCCTTTCATCGCAGCGGTGTCAAAATAAGGGGTGAAACATTAATAAGAAGATGTTCGAAGACCTTCTCATTGTGTGACACATCCACAATGGCGTTTGTCTGAACTGCGACGAAATTGGTGCCAGTGTGACATAATTAATCCAACTTATACCTTACATGAACTTCTGAGCTCTGGCCTTTCTTTCACATTTGTCGACACTCCCTGAGCCGAGTAGCGCAGTGATTAGCACGCTGCACTCGCAGTCGGGACGACGACGGTTCAAACCCACGTCCAACCATCCTGATTTAGGTTTTCCGTGATTTCCCTAAATCGCTTAAGGTAAATGCCAGGATGGTTCCTTCGAAAGGGCACGGCCGCTTTCCTTCTCCATTCTTCCCCAATCCGAACTTGTGCTCCATCTCTTTGTCGACGGGACGTTAAACACTAATGTCCTCCTCCTCCTCTGACGACGCTTTGCTGTTTGTGTGTCGCCGAGCCCAAGGGTGACGTCACAGGGCTCATGATTTTGCACCGTGACAGAGGAAGATTGTAGGAACCTATGAGGCAACATTTCAGACTTATGCGTCGGAATGGCAGACAATTACGGGGTTCGAAAATGCGGTCCTCGAATTGTGTTGCACAATGCAACTCTTCTGATTATAGAGTCTATGTTTCATTTACATGTCATCTCTGTGAATGTAACTCAGATATGCTCTTTCTCATTCAGTATTAAAGAATTTTCGAGCAGCAGTGGTGAATCTGTGGTTTATTACACCTCTTGATAGAGCAACGGAGAATCTGCACAGTGGTAGAACAAGAAGATCCAAGTCTCTTTATTATGGCTGAACTTCATCGACTAACCTAGTAATATTATTGTAATGGGTAAACCAGCAACAAAATGCATTAAATTAGATGATCTTGAATCGTCGGTTGCAGGTGAGTCTGCATTTAGAAGTCGAATATGTTCTGGTGTGATATTGACTGGAAATTTACGTCATTAGCTTGGAACAAGTCTTGGTTGTTTGTTTTCTGCTTCATCGCTAAAAAGACTAACAAAAGCCGAACTGTTGTGATTTGGATATATTTGGCCGAACAGGACCGTAAAAAGCCGGAATGTCCCGCTAAAGCCGGACACCTCGTAATCCTAACTGAGAAAGAAGTTAAATTCCGTAACGAGTAGCAGGAATCATTCGATAGTGACATTCAGAATTTCATTCATTTGTGCTGATCTTAATCCGTGTGACTTCTGGCTGTGGGGATATCTGAAAGATGTTGTGATCAGTGTTCCAATTGCAAACTTGCCTGTATTGAAGGCACGCATTGCGCAACACATTCTGAACGTGATCTCGGAAACACTTCGATCATTTGCGGAACATGCTGTTTCCCGATTTCAATTTGTTGCAGAGAACGGTGGGCAGCATATTGAGCATTTTTTTTTTGCGCCAGTCACACGGACATTAATGATCCGATTTTATTTAATCTTTTTATGCGGTTTTTGCCTCAGGACAATTAAAACCCAATTTTTCCTATCCGATGTGATATGACCTTACGTGGATGGGTTTACGTAACTAACAGTATCACACATGTACAACCATGCACACTGCTTAGTACAGTTTGTTTAACGTCAAACGTACACCTTAGGCATTGTTTTATGATTCATTTGTCATTTGTAGTCGACACTGTTAAATTATGATACTTACAGCGCCATCTATTGTTACGTTTTGTAACTATTTACTTTCTTCTGCCATGCGTTTTTCCCCTTTTCCGATAATATTCCGTTGCAATTTGACGCCATTCTGACCAGTGGTGTTATTTCTACAGCTGCTTGAAAGTTGAACTTTAATTATGATCACCCTGTAGATTTCTTCCAATGGGCAACATTAATATAGACTCATTGGAGACAACAAATCTCAAGTTTAACGTTGGGACTAGGATTTTTCTGAGCACGTGGAGGCGCTGCCACGAAAGGGGATAGGATATTCTGTGATTTCCTTACTAGGCATCATGCAAAAATCTATCTTCCACAGCATATAGCTGCACAGGAAGGAACTTTTGCTTCCTCTGGTGATGCCACCACAAATGAGACAATATAGCAAGGCACACCAATCATGGAGATGCTGCCGACGGATGCCTGTTTTCAGATTTTCGAGAACAGAATTCGTATAGTTACTCAACTTCTTAAAATAAAGTTTTCTCTGGTCTGCAAGTTTCTCTCTTCCAAGTCAGGCATGGAACACCAACTGTACCTCAATACAAAGAATCTTAGCTTAATGCCATCCAGAATTAGTGATGACTGGTACTCGACTTACTCGTACATCACTCCTGATATCCTCGTAGATATTTGGAATTACAATGTGATAAGCTAAGCTAGCGGTCTCTGTAAAGTGGAGTTTTACATGATTTGCCAGTGTAATGACGGGGGTATTGGACGTTACATTGGGTGGCAGTTTCAGATTTACCACCGTCATTCCAGAAACGTAAGAGTTGGCTCGACTCAGGGTGGGTGCCGAGGAATAGGTGGGTGCTGAGGCAGAGAATAAAAATAGTGATAAGCACACTAATAAGAACGTAACTCTGGTTTACGTAACTTGAGGTTAGCAAGCTCAGTTATAGTCCAACAGTTCCGTGAGACAGGCAAGTTCGTCGTATGCAATAACAACAGAGGCTAGCTAGTAACGCTTCGAATGTACCGACAGAACTCCACGGACAGATTGGGCTGGCGTCGGTGCAGCGTCCTGTTAAGTCGGCTCTGTGATAGGGTAACCGCACGTGTCTCGGAGCCGGCCGAGGATTGGCGGGGCAGTCCCATGAGCTACTGTCAACTTCTAGACGTGGACTGCTTGGCGTGGTATCGATAGTATACGACACCACAATAAACCCGCAGACGGTATGTCTTGCCCGATATGTCACAAGTTGTACCATTATCTAGCATTCTGCTATCCCTCAATTCCATCCGTACCATGCCCTTCGGCTTTCCTTGCTTGTATCAGTGTTACCTAGTTCTAGGCGCTTCAGTCCGGAACCGCGCTGCTGCTACGGTCGCAGGTTCGAATTCTGCCTCGGGCATGGATGTGTGTGCTGTCCTTAGGCTAGTTAGGTTTAAGTAGTTCCAAGTCTAGGGGACTGATGACATCAGATGTTAAGTCCCATAGTGCTTAGAGCCATTTGAAACGTAGTATTATCTCAGGAGAAAATACCAAGTATATCGGATGCATACCTGCTAACTGAAAATAAGGGTGTAGGGGAACAGGTGTATTTCACAATCCTGCTTACCCTAGTCTGAACTACCCTAGTAAGGCAGACTTAAGTACCTCTTCTGCTGACACCAATACGGAAGTTTCCATCCTTTCCAAAACTAGCAATACTTCTTGTGTATCTACACATACAAATTTTTCTATAGCTTCTTACATCACTAGTTAGGGACGAGTCGTGAAACATTGGTAGTATGCATTCATACTCGCCGCTGGGAACCGCACCAACACATGTAGTCTCACTCTATATGTGTTAATTTCAACTTTTGATATGTGGTAAAATAGAGGCAATCTGCGTTCCGTTTCTTCCACTATATGCTGCAACTCTGCTGTTAACTCATCCCGTACGTTTCGTAGTTCAGCTAAGAACTGTTGTGGTATCAACAACGTAGCACTTACTTGATCGTGTACGGTGTGATGAACGTTTCCTTTCATTGTGCTACATCCATCCCCACATCACTCAAACTGTCTGCCAGTGAGCATGGAAACTTCGCCACAACCATCCTTCAGCCCAATAAATTTAGCCGAATCTACTATCTATCCAAGTCGTCATTAATTGTTACCATAGTATTCATCATATACTGTAAGAATTCCACTGTCGGGTCCAGCACTATTCTGGTGTTATTCAACCCATCCTGCTCTAACTTCGTCAACTGTGTGGTCTATCAGCATCCGCTACTGTACTTGTCCTAGCGTGCTGTTCAGCTCTTGAATGTGATGGTTTTCCCCTGTGGCAAACAATGTTTTTAGTAATTTTCCGCGAGCATCAAACCATCCCCTCTCCCTTCGCAACAATGTTCGTGGTGTGAAGTTCATTACCTGACTAAACTTCTCCCTCAACGCCTCGTTTGAAAGTCGTAATCCCTGATATTTTTGTTGCACTATTGTTAACACTTCCTTTTTCTCAGGTTCTTCATACAACTGCGCAAATGATTCCTGCAACCTCCGAGTCTCATTCCTCATCTCCCACGTGTTATAGGTCAACCTTAACGTTCACTGCTTGCCACTTAAACCGACGTCTGCATGTCTGGAAAATAACACCTCTACTTCGAGTGGCCGGTGCCGTGGTGCGTCTACTACTTCTCCCCTGTAGAGTCATTAGGACTAAGATACTCATGGAATTCCTGTCGTTTACCCTCACTGCTTTGAGGGAGCATGTGTACACGATTTTCTACTACATTCGTACTGTTTGACAATACTTACTCCTGTTCACTTATAACTTACACAGACTGTCAAAACACCCAAAATACAGCAATCCTTAATAATAACATTAAACAACTCGTAATATTCACCCAATATACTAAAACAGTGACAAAACTACATTACACATTATCCTAAATATACTTCATAAATCATGTTACGTGGCTATTTACCGAAGCGATTTAAGAGCGTAAGACACTTCGTGAAATGTGTCATCAGCTTCTGTTCTCTTCCCCTCTCTCTCTCCTAAATTTGACACCCCATACTGGCGATGATACTGGTGCCTGCGGCCAAGTGTCCACAGCCCTTTTAGATCGTTTAACACATTACACATCCACAGTGGACGTTATCGTTGGTAACTGCAAATTGACATTAACAGGTGATGTTGTTTCTATGACTTGATTCGGTCACTGGTGTCTGGTAAGGATCTTTGCTTTACCCTTAGATGTATTGGGATTCGTCAGCAAAACTACTGCCCACAACTGTTTTGCGGTAGCTTACTAATATGTCATCCCTCTGCTCCTGACGCTCGAGCGATTTCGTATTTGCTTTTTTGACCTTTTGCTAAACATCGTGTAACATTTTCGCAAAATTCTTTACTGAGACTCCATTCACCGAAAGGTGAAGGAGTCTTTCTACTGTGTACTACCTCATACAGTTGAAGTCTAACATACTGTGTACTCTAGAGTGACACGCTGACCTGACATATGGGAGATATACGTCCCAATCGTTGTGATTGCTGTTCACATATTAAGTCAACATTTGGCAGTCACGTGATGAACGCGTTCTGTTCTTTCATTCGACTGCAGGTGGAAAAGGCAAGTCCTAAGCTTCCGAATACGTGGCAAATGACGTAGGTGTTTCATCAGATCGGACGTAAAGTTGGTGCCCCGATCTGTGATTATCGAGTTGGGAACTCCAAACTGCAGCAACCAGTTGTTCACCATCTCCAGTGCCACTATACTTTCTTGTTGATCCAGTATTGCAATTATGGTGGCGAAATGTGAAAAGTGATCATCGTGGTTAATATGTAATGACTATTAATAGGTGTCCAGTGGAATGGCCGTGGAATATCCATATGCACCATTTCAAATGGTTTGGATGCTTCAGATAATCTTTGAAATGGCATCCGTTGATGAGTAAGCACACTGTGCGCACTGTACGCTGTTCAGGACATACAGCTCAGTGTCCTCTCTCCTTGTTTGCCATCAAAATTTTTCGGTTATTCGTCGGTTAACTGTTCTCCGACCTCAATGCCCCGCTAAAATGCAGTCATGTGCTTGTTTTAACACTTCATCTACGAAAGCTGCAGGTACCGCCGTGTGTAGTCTGCACATTGCCATTCTACGCAAGATCTAGTGTTTTGCAAACTGTGGCTGTGATCTAAATACTTGGCAGTCGTCGGCAGCAGCGTGTGCTTCTTGCCATTCAGCAAAGCTGCTTCCCAGGACTTACAAGAATCCAATCTTCCTATTCAGACCACTGGCATTTGCCGTGCTTTTCGTCTGTTTTATATACCACTTCATAATGAAATTCACTAAATTGCAGAGCCCATCGCGTTAATATAGTTGAAGGATCCTTTAATCCAAATAACCAGTTTAGTGCAAAGTAGTCTGCTTATACTTTAAATTTTCTCACACAGGTAACAATGGAAATATATAATACTATAAATGATGTGGATAACAAGACCAGGGCTCTCTCAAACCAACCGCCATGTCTGACAAGGTCATCAAACAACTATGATCTGCAGCGCCAGTTCTACCTAGAATATATAGACTGGCGAAAGTACACAAAGACGCCCAATTATCAACAACATTGGCCCATCAACATATACAGCAATTAAGTACTTGAATAAACTGCTGCACCACTGATGTCATTCTCTGCCTCGTGATGACTGGGTGTTGTGTGATGTCCTTGGGTTAGTTACGTTTAAGTAGTTGAATACATAACACACGGATACAACACAAACAAGGCAACTGGTGTGGTGTTCCTGGACATCGAAAATGCTTTCGATCGTCTGTGGCACAACGGCCTAATACGCAAACTTAGCGACGCAGGGTTCCCCGACGGGCTCGTACGTCTCATACACTCATATCTCACGGACAGGAGTTTCAACACCGACGTGCAGGGCAAACAATCGACACGGCATGGTATACAGGCAGGAGTACCCCAAGGAAGTATCCTAGGGCCCTTACTGTTTAACCTCTACATTAACGACCTCCCAGCTACACATAACACGACGGTAGCAATCTACGCGGATGACACCGCCATCCTTGCGCAAGATTGGAAGCCGTCTAACATTAACTCACGACTACAGACTGCACTAAGGAACGGCGGAGCCTTGGCTGGTGAAATGGCGTGTTAGAGTAAACGTCGACAAGTGCGAGGCCGTTCTGTTCACTAGACGACCGAAGCAACTGCGCAAACATCAGCACTGCAACCCAATAACACTACACACACGCCCAATACGTTTCCGCGAGAAGGTCAGACACCTCGGTGTCTGGCTGGACAGGAAACTATTCTGGGGGGACCACATTCAACACGTGACCAACAAAGCTAACGCGAGGCTCAAACAACTCTACCCTATGCTTAACAGGCGTAGCACACTGAACAGGAGGGTGTTTAGGTCCATGTACATGACACTTATTAGACCCCTTATGACGTACGCAGCCCCTGTCTGGGGATACGCTGCGCCAACTCGTCTGCGCCGTCTGCAGCTCATACAGAACAAAGTACTCAAAATCATAACCAATGCTCCGCGCTACAAACGCATCGCGGACCTTCACCTGGAATACCGGCTATACTATCTTGCAGGTATTCCAAAAACTCTCCACACGACTGTACAATAACACGAGACACTCGCGCAACCCGTTTATCCTTTCTTTGGGTAACTACGACCACAACCATAGATGGAAGCATAACAGACCAAAGACATTACTAGCTAGAAACTAAACATCTATGGTCCATAGAACACTAACACGACAGTACTGGCGAGCCCCTGCAACACAGTTATTACTGGAAACCCAGATGTGCGACCAGCCGAAAAACAGGCAACCGCAGGGAAACTGTACTGTAGACAGCACGCAAACCAGCCACACACACCCCCTACACCGTCTGTGAGCCGATCTATGACCGATCGCCCACTAATCTACAACGACCTTGACCTGTTGCAGGAACGCAGCAATTGCAGAAAGCGCCGCAACAAGCTCCAACAACGACAAAGGTAACGATGCACGATACCTCGAACTAACACAACCACACCTTGCACGCACTGTCGCAGATAGCAAGCCGCTACTGCCCTTACTACCCGCCCTACTGTCGCAGAGGTTTTTTTCCCTTGGCTCTTGCCTTGGCACTTTTTTTCCTCTGCCCTTACAACCGCTACCCTTCAATCGTTTTCGTCCACTTCTATCTCCTGATGGACCATGTTAATGAGTAATCTTACCCAGACGCATGGACAACATCACAGCCCGCATCCTGTGACGCCTGATCCAAAAACTAACATGTTTACGGAGGTGACAGTAGAACTTTTGGTTTGGTCACCACGTTGGTGTGGGCGTGGAGGGGCCCCATCCTTTGAAGTAGTTCTAAGTTCTAGGGGACTGATGACTATAGATGTTAAGTCCCACAGTGCTCAGAGCCATTTGAACCACTGATGTCATGGTGCCTTCCATTACTACTACAGATCTGTTGGAAACTCAGGTTAATGCCCTCACAGCATAATACTTCCCCCACCATCATGTACCCATGGCTCAGTGCTTGCTTTCACTATCCATTTGCCTAGAGGACGGTGTACCCCAACAGTTTCACAGACCTAGTGTAATATAAAACGTGACTGAACCGACCATGCGACTGGTTTCCATTGATCCACGGTCCTATCTGGATGATCCCCTACTTACTTCAGTCGTAAGTGACGACATCGTTGGGTCAATACGGGAACACGTAGGATCGTCTATTACGGAGTCCTGTGTTTAGCAATGTGTGCTGAACACCTATGCCTGCACCAGCACAGACAACCTCCTATCCACCCGCATTGTGTGGGAATACTTCCTACCTCTATGTTCTGCGATGTGGCACGGATGTCCAACACTCTTCGCCAGAAGTGGTTTCACCGTCGTTCATCCATTTTCCATAGATACACATGACGCTAGCATGCGAGCAGCTGACCAGTTTCGCCATATCCGAGACGCTCATTCCCTGAAGGAGGGCCTCAACAATCTGCTCCTTGTCAAAGTTGCTTATGTCAGTGGACGTCCACGCTTAAGTTTCTTGTGCGAACTTCGTGTCCGGATACGCCGTTATTTGGGTGACCGACTGCTTGAAGCATCCACCGCGCCAGGAACTAAGGTCGGTGAAGGAAGTTTTATGCTTCTGGGGACTTCATATGGGCTTCCATGGCACCGGTGGTAGTTCAAAATGTTCAAATGTGTGTGAAATCCTATGGGACTTAACTGCTAAGGTCATCAGTCCCTAAGCTTACACACTACTTAACCTAAATTATCCTAAGGACAAACACACACAGCCATGCCAGAGGGAGGACTCGAACCTCCGCCGGGACCAGACGCACAGTCCATGACTACAGCGCCCTAGACGCACCTGTGGTAGTAATTGAAGCCACCACGACAGCTGTGGACTAGGTGAATACACTCCTGGAAATGGAAAAAAGAACACATTGACACCGGTGTGTCAGACCCACCATACTTGCTCCGGACACTGCGAGAGGGCTGTACAAGCGGTGATCACACGCACGGCACAGCGGACACACCAGGAACCGCGGTGTTGGCCGTCGAATGGCGCTAGCTGCGCAGCATTTGTGCACCGCCGCCGTCAGTGTCAGCCAGTTTGCCGTGGCATACGGAGCTCCATCGCAGTCTTTAACACTGGTAGCATGCCGCGACAGCGTGGACGTGAACCGTATGTGCCGTTGACGGACTTTGAGCGAGGGCGTATAGTGGGCATGCGGGAGGCCGGGTGGACGTACCGCCGAATTGCTCAACACGTGGGGCGTGAGGTCTCCACAGTACATCGATGTTGTCGCCAGTGGTCGGCGGAGGATGCACGTGCCCGTCGACCTGGGACCGGACCGCAGCGACGCACGGATGCACGCCAAGACCGTAGGATCCTACGCAGTGCCGTAGGGGACCGCACCGCCACTTCCCAGCAAATTAGGGACACTGTTGCTCCTGGGGTATCGGCGAGGACCATTCGCAACCGTCTCCATGAAGCTGGGCTACGGTCCCGCACACCGTTAGGCCGTCTTCCGCTCACGCCCCAACATCGTGCAGCCCGCCTCCAGTGGTGTCGCGACAGGCGTGAATGGAGGGACGAATGGAGACGTGTCGTCTTCAGCGATGAGAGTCGCTTCTGCCTCGGTGCCAATGATGGTCGTATGCGTGTTTGGCGCCGTGCAGGTGAGCGCCACAATCAGGACTGCATACGACCGAGGCACACAGGGCCAACACCCGGCATCATGGTGTGGGGAGCGATCTCCTACACTGGCCGTACACCACTGGTGATCGTCGAGGGGACACTGAATAGTGCACGGTACATCCAAACCGTCATCAACCCATCGTTCTACCATTCCTAGACCGGCAAGGGAACTTGCTGTTCCAACAGGACAATGCACGTCCGCATGTATCCCGTGCCACCCAACGTGCTCTAGAAGGTGTAAGTCAACTACCCTGGCCAGCAAGATCTCCGGATCTGTCCCCCATTGAGCATGTTTGGGACTGGATGAAGCGTCGTCTCACGCGGTCTGCACGTCCAGCACGAACGCTGGTCCAACTGAGGCGCCAGGTGGAAATGGCATGGCAAGCCGTTCCACAGGACTACATCCAGCATCTCTACGATCGTCTCCATGGGCGAATAGCAGCCTGCATTGCTGCGAAAGGTGGATATACACTGTACTAGTGCCGACATTGTGCATGCTCTGTTGCCTGTGTCTATGTGCCTGTGGTTCTGTCAGTGTGATCATGTGATGTATCTGACCCCAGGAATGTGTCAATAAAGTTTCCCCTTCCTGGGCCAATGAATTCACGGTGTTCTTATTTCAATTTCCAGGAGTGTATTATTAAGGATGATGCCGACTATATCTACACAGCTGCATCGCCTGCAAAGTGCCTTAAAGAGATGCAGACATTATCCGTCGGATCATTACAGTAGCAGTCCGCCCCGGTAGCTGAGTGGTCAGCGTGACAGACTGTCAATCCTAAGGGCCCGGGTTCGATTCCCGGCTGGGTCGGAGATTTTCTCCGCTCAGGGACTGGGTGTTGTGTTGTCCTAATGATCATCATTTCATCCCCATCGACGCGCAGGTCGCCGAAGTGGCGTCAAATCGAAAGACCTGCACTAGGCGAACGGTCTACCCGACGGGAGGCCCTAGCCACACGACATTTCCATTTCCATTACAGCAGCGGCCCTGGCATATTACTGGGAAGTGCGCACGACGCTACCGAAGCGTCTCAGTTGTACTGAATACTGTTCGCTAGAATTTTTACAACCCATTTGCATGTAATCGGATGTCCCACTTGCTCGTGTTGTTTTTAACAGAAGACAGTGCATAAATGTATTGAGGGAGGTCAAAAATACTGTACCAACCTGAACCCCTCTACTACCACCCTCCTGGTCCCACGAGTGAACTTGGTTTCACAGAAACGTTGCTTGCGGTAAGAACACCAAGCAGAGTATAGTTCTAGTATTGAAGCATGGTCTTCCTCCGCAGATATTCTGTAAATAATATTACTTGACCTTTTGTTGCGTTGTGGAAGCAAAGTCCACTGAGCTCACAACGTTTGTAGGAGTTACTGAGAGCAAGACCATTAATGACATGTCGGTAGCGGTCAGGACAATGCAGAACAGTTTACGGGCTGATTCACAGGTAGACATAAACCAGTGAAAACCTCCCCTACAATAACCCGAAATGTAAATTCACAAAAATATTTCCAGCATCGTTTGAGATTTGATAGCACTGTGGTGTATGTTTCCAGTAAACAACTGACATGAACGTGAGTTGCTGTGCTGCTAACATTATAGTACGTGACGAGCCAGAGATTTCCCCCAATCAAAGTCGTTATCGTTGCCATATCAGCGCAAGGTATAACGGTTGCGGTTATTGAACCCACTAATGCTATCTTTGGATTCGACAATGACGTCAATCTCTATTTCTCCGTCTACGTCTATACTCTGAAGGCCATCTTGCAGTGTGTGGCTGGAGGCACTGCCTGTACCTCTATCTTTTGCCCCATTCCCTGTTCCTTTCGCGAATGATGCGTGCGAAGAACGACTTGATAAACCTTCGTAGTGCGGCTGGTCCCAGCGGAGTTTCGAATCCTCCCTCAGGCATGGGTGTGTGTTTTTGTCCTTAGGATAATGTAGGTTAAGTAGTGTGTAAGCTTAGGGTCTGATGACGTTAGCAGTTAAGTCCCATAAGATATCACACACATTTGAACATTTTTGGATCCTTCATATGGGCTCCAATTTCCCTGCTTTTCTCATCTTGGTCATTTCATGAGATGTATCTGCGAGCAACAAATATGTTACATGACTCTTCTTGCCATACGGGTCTAGGAATTTTAAGGGTAAACAACTCTGTGATGTGCTACGCCTCTGTTGTGGCGCCTGCAACTCGAGTTTGATGGCAGTCTCCGTGGCGCTCTTGTGCTTACTAGACGAACCAGTGACGAAACACGCCTCTCTTAATTGGATATTATACATCTCTACTATTAACACCATCTTGTAAAATTACCAGATTAACGAGGAATAGTCTAGAATCGGTCGAAAGTGTGTGTTGCAAGCCACTCCTGTCATGGAAGAATTGCGTATCCTAAGGATTCTTCCAATGAATCTCAGCCTAGCGTCTACTTTTCCCACAATTAATTTTGTGTAGTCGTTCTCCAATATATCTTTCGGACTGTTTTCCCCAGCTATTTTACGTTGTTTCACTGCCATCTCCGGGACCATTCGTTAATCATCCGAATGTCTTCCTGGATTTCGTTGCAGGCTGCTGGAGTTGATAACAACACCGTCCATGAACTGCCTTAAGGGAATTCCGCCGTTATCCATTAGATCATTTACGTATATTGTAAACTGTAACGGCCATATAACACTTCCTCGAGATATAGCGGTAGTTATTTTTATGTCTGTCTATTTCGTCCCATTAAGAACGACGTGTAGAATCATATTTGCTGGGAAGTCGAGTAAATAATTTAAAATGTGGGTCGTTGCTTGCCAGATTCATATTTTGTTCTCTAAGCGAAAATGCGCCACGGTATCGAAGGCCTTCCGGAAGTTGCTGCACGCGGCATAGTGAGTACTTCCCCTCTTTAATAACGAGGACAAGGCTTAGACCTAGGGCGTACGGATGGTGACATCCCTGGTAAGGGCTCTAAGTTATTGTGTCTTGAAGAGGGGACATGTGCAGCGCAGATTCCGGTCGATCGAGGTTCGATATCACGCACGGGCCAGCGTTCGACGATACGGACGCTTGATACAGCGTGTCACGTGGGGCACGTTCGACCTCAGTCAGTGTCTACACACTATCTTTAATAGTTAGTTGCTTTATTCATACAAATATCATTGTACGATGATATTACATATGTCAGCTTAAAACAACAATAAAACGTAATTCAAAGTTGACAAACATTGCAGTGTACACTGAGGTGACACGAGTCATGGGATACTTCCCAAAAGCCTTACTGCAGCAGCTCCACGTGGCACGGACTCAACAAGTCGCTCGAATTCCCTTGCATAAATATTGGACCACGCTGCCTCTATAGCCGTCCATAATTGCGGAAATGTTACTGATACAGGATTCTGTGCACCAACTGAATGGTTCAAATGGCTCTGAGCACTATGGGACTTAACATCTGTGGTCATCAGTCCCCTAGAACTTAGAACTACTTAAACCTAACTAACCTAAGGACATCACACACATCCATGCCCGAGGCAGGATTCGAACCTGCGACCGTAGCGGTCACGCGGTTCCAGACTGAAGCGCCTAGAACCGCACGGCCACACAGGCCGGCGCACCAACTGACCTCTCGATTATGGCCCATAAATATTTGATGAGATTCGTGTCGGATGATCTGGGTAGCCAGATCATTCGCTCGAACGGTCCAGAATGTTCTTCAAACCAACAACAAACAATTGCGGCTCGGTGACAAAGCGCATTGTCGTCCACAAAAATACCATCGTTCTTGGCTGCAAATGGCTTCCAAGCAGCCGAACATGACCATTTCCAGTGAGTGATCAGTTCACTTATACCAGAGGACTCAGCCCATTCCATGTCAACACAGCCCACATCATGATGGAGTCACCAGCAGCTTGTACAGTGCCTTGAACGACCTCGGTCCACGGTTTCGTCGCCCCTGTGCCACACTCGAGCCCTACCATCAGCTCTTGCCAAATGAAATCCGAACTCATCTAACGAGGTAACGGTTTTCTGCCCGTCTAGGGTCCAACCGACAAAGTAACGAGTCCAGGAGAGGTGCCGCATGTGATCTTATACTGTAAGCAAAGACACACACGGTGGAGTTCGGCTGTGATAGCCCATTAACGCCTAATTTCGCCGCACTGTTCTAATGGATACGTTCGTCGCTCGTCCCACGTTGATTTCTACGGTATTTCACGCATTGACACTTGTCTGTTAGCAATGACAACTCTACACAAACGCCACTGCTCTCGGTCGTTAAGTGAAGGCCGATGGCCACTGCGTTGTCCGCGGTGAGAGGTGACGAGTAAAATTTGCTATTCTTGGCACACTCTTGACACCGTGGATCTCCAAATCCTGAATTATCTGATAATTTCCGAGATGGAGTGACACGTGCGTCTAGCTCCAATTACCATTCTAAGTTCAAGGTCGGTTAGCTCCCGTCGTGTGGCCACAATCACGTCGGGAACCTTTTTACATGAACCGCCTGAGTACGGATGACAGCGCCGTCAATGCACTGCCCGTTTAAACCGTGTGTACGCGATGCTATCACCATTTGTACCTATGCAGAAACTATCCCTTGTCACCTCTGTGTTAATTACTTAAAGTTCTAATGTAGTCAAAGCTAATGTTACACTATTCACTCACATGTCACATTCATTCAGATGTTACATACAATGCGCTCGCTGAACGCTCATCCTTTCGGCCGATATCAGGACAATGATGATATTCCATTCTTTCCATTACAATTTTAATGCGTTCTAACTTCCCTGCCCTAAAATGAAAGAGATGTTAAGCTAAGGAATATCAAAGGAGGTCAGCAATTTTACCTTGTTAACTACACGAATAAAAATACGAAAAATGGAAGATAGCTTGAAGTCAATCAAAGGGTTTCATTTTATTTTATTTACTTGTTTTGGCTATCTTCATACTGCAAAAACAGTGAGATGCAGGTTCAAAAAAAAAAAAAATTAATGGTGGTCCTCAACTATGTGCCCTCAGACTCAGAGTTGAAATATTAAAAGTTTTGTATGGTTTCGTTGTCTATGGGCTGGGATACGTATTTGGCGCATTACAAGCCAAATACTGCTCGAAGGTTCCTATCATCCCGCAATCACGAATTTTGAATGTAACATAGAAATTTATAAATGAAAGATTGCAATTAAATAAAATCTGCAGCTACTTTTTTAACGACTTTAAATGATGAGTAAGATAGCAGAAGTACCTTCAAGAATGCCGTTTATTACTGAAAAACACTCATTGGTGTCGATGCTCCAGCAATTAAATAAAATATAAATTGAATGACAGGTAAACATAGATTCCTACTTCACGTAATTAGTTATGAACAACAACATAGCTCGCAAGATATTCACTTCTAAACGCATACTATGTCTTCACTGAAGAAGCCACGGAGATCTCACAAGTGCACAAGTCGGCACAACGAAATATTTCTATCTCCCGCGACCACACGCAAAGTGCTCAACACTCTCCGAGTGTTTCCCGCGACCGTCCGTCGTGCCGTGTCCTGTGCGACCTGATGCTCCTCCCCCACTTCCCTCCAGTCTCTCCATTGACTTCGGTAGTCGCCTACCACTGTAACGAGCGCTGTGATTGGCTAGAGCGCTCTCGCCATGTCTCCAAGCCAATGCACACTCACAAACATATTGAAACACATACGAAATACTGGAATTACATTTAAATAAGTTGAAATTAAATAAATATTCCTTTGGCAAAACCATTAACACGCTCTAACACACTTTATTAAATACATAAACAAATCAAATTAACGTACATCAAAGGAACAGAAAGAAAAGTAGGCCAGTAGCCTAATTTCTCTGTGCTTTCTAAAACACAGTAAATATTTGACCAATTTCTTCATGAATAGTATATATAGGATATAAACAAAGACATAGACGAATAAATATATTTATAAACATGCTGCTACCGTTTTTTCTTGTGACTATGAAGTACTTATGGCCTGACGCGATGAATAGTAATCGGCCACTTTGACCTCCAATAACTCATGCACTATTCAAGTTACATGCCTGTAATTCATACCACCTTAGGTTTACACTAATACCTTTTTAAAGACATTTCGATCGACAAAATCGGATGAACCGTTCAGATTTTGGAAATTCGTTGCTGGGTGTTACTTGTATAATTTACAGTCAGATACTGAACTTTAAACTAATAAAGACATTTAAAATCTGATTACACCATCAGAAGCGTCGTGCAAATAATGGTAATGTACATGTTTATTTTTAAGGTATGACGATTCCTCTGGCTATTATTAATTTCTACATGAACTGCGAAATGTTTGCCGTTATGGTTTCACGAAGTCCACCATCTTTGGCACTCCCGACATACAAATCTCCTTTATCGACACAAAGCCCATTCCTCGACACAGCATCAAGATGGAATTCCCAGCAAGCGGTCGGCCTGGACGCCAACTACGAACTTAGAATATTTTCAGGGCTCCACAACTCGCCCGTTACCTCACAGAGAACAGAACTTACGGTATTTTTAGTATTTTACAGTAAAAATAATTGCAATATTAGCTGGTTTTGTTTCCGATGCACCACTAAGGAGGAGGAACTATCTAAATGGGATCGAAAACGGTAGATTTAATGTATGTATATAGAAAAACAAATGAATAAAATTTTTAAAAAATGATGATTTATTCAGGAGCAAGCGCTTTAAAAATTGAAGAAGTCAGTAAGGTGCTGGTCCTGTTTAGCCCTTATTCAAGCAGGTATTCAGTTAGTCATTGATTGACAGAATTGTTGGCTGTCTTCCTGAGGGATATTGTGCCACATTCTGCCCAGTTGGTGAGTGAGATCGTCAAAATCCCTCGCTGGTCAGAGGACCCTGTCAATAACGCTCCAAACGTTCTCAGCTGAGGAGAGATGAGGCGACCTTGCTGGACCAGGCGGGGTTTGGCAGACACGAAGACAAGCAGCAGAGCCTCCCACTGCGGGTCTCTCATCACGGGCAGAACACTCCAGTCAACTGCGGTTTCGACGAAGAAACGCGCCAGCTCGACAGAATGTTGCATGATATGCCTTAGGCTGGCATCCAACATGTCTGTCAGTCACTGACAAGCTGAATGACTGCTTTCATAAGGGCTAAGGTTCGAGCAACACATTACTGATTACTCAATTTGTGAAGCTTTTTCTCATGAATAAACAATCATATTTTTCTGAAATTTGTTTGTCTATAGATCTACAACATATCTACCGATTTCCGTCCCATTCTGATAAATCATTATCTTAGATTGTATATATATCGAAAAAAATAAAAAATAAATACATACATTGTCGGAAAAAATCGCAACACAAAACAAAAAAATTAAGGTAAGGTAATGGAATTCGGGGAATACGTTTTCTACACAACACATTTAAGTGATTAACACTGCAAGATCACAGATTAATGCAAGCGCGAGATAAGCCATTGCAAATGTGAAATACTGGTACATTAATAACCAGTGTGACCGCCAGAATGATGAATGAAAGCATGGAAACGTTCATGCATTGTGTAGTACAGGTGCCGGATGTCAGTTTGTGGGATTCAGTTCCATGCCTATTGCACTTGGTCGGTCAGTGCAGGAGCGGGTGGTGCTGTTTGTAGATGACGCTGGATTTGCCGTCCGATGATGTCCCACATGAGCTCCATTGGAGACAGATCCGGTGATCTAGTAGGCCCAGGCAACATGTCGACACTCTGTACAGCATGTTGGGTTACAATAGCGGTATGAGGTCGAGCGTTATACTATTGGAAAACACCCCCCAGAATGCTCTTCATGAATGGCAGCACAACAGTTCTATTAAGCAGACTGACATACAAATTCGCAGGAAGGGTGAGCTGAATAACCACGAGAGCGCTTCTGCTCTCATTTTAAATCACATCCCCCACCATAACTAAAGGTGTAGGTTAAGTATGTTAGCATACAGGCACGTTGGCTGCAGGCCTTCAACTTGTCTCCTCCAGACCAACGCACGGCCGTCACTGGCTCCGAGACAGAATCAGCTTTGATCAGGAAACACAACAGACTTTCACCCTGGCCTCCAATGAGCTCTCGCTTGGCACCACTGAAGTCGCAGAGGACGGTGATTTGGCGTCAGTGGAATGGACGCTACAGGGCATCCATCTCGGAGCGATTCTTAGAGTAACCGACTTGCTAGAGTTATCTGTGTCACTGTGGTGCTAACTGCTGATCAGATTCCGATGCGCCAAAGCCATACTCCAAAAACCGTGGTCTTCCATCTCGGTATCGCCACGTGCCCGTTGGAGCCTGGTCGTCTTGCAATCTTGTAAGTAGGCTGTTCATATCTTCTTATTGGCAACGTTACGTAGCGCTCTGTATGAAAATCACTGGCTGTGCTGTGTGCAGTCTGTGGCTAGTTTGCATTGTTGTCTGCCATTGTAGTGTTGGGCAGCTGGACGTGAGCAGCGCGTAGCGTTGCGCAGTTGGAGGTGAGCCGCCAGCAGTGGTGGATGTGGGGAGAGAAATGGGGGAGATTTGAAATTTGTGTATGAACTGCTATATATATTATGACTAGTAAGGTAAATACATTGTTTGTTCTCTATTAAAATCTTTCATTTGCTAACTATACCTATCAGTGTGTTGAATGATCAGGACTGTCTTTATGGACTGTGAGAAAATTTTAGCTTTTGACCAACATTGTATCAATAAGTGTGTGCATTTGATATCTTTGTTATTGTAATTATGAAAAATTTTTTCAAATCATTGTTGGCCACTGCCCAAAACAATTTGTAAAATTTTTTGTGGGGAGCATGGGGGCTATGTAAGTAGGCTGTTTATATTTTCTTATTGGCAACGTTACGTTGCGCTCTGTATGAAAATCACTGGCTGTGCTGTGTGCAGTCTGTGGCTAGTTTGCATTGTTGTCTGCCATTGTAGCGTTGGGCAGCTGGACGTGAACAGCGCGTAGCGTTGCGCAGTTGGAGGTGAGCCGCCAGCAGTGGTGGATGTGGGGAGAGAAATGGCGGAGATTTGAAATTTGTGTATGAACTGCTATATATATTATGACTATTAAGGTAAATACATTGTTTGTTCTCTATTAAAATCTTTCATTTGCTAACTATCCCTATCAGTAGTTAGTGACTTCCGTAGTTTGAATCTTTTATTTAGCTGGCAGTAGTGGCGCTCGCTGTATTGCAGTAGTTCGAGTAATGAAGATTTTTGTGAGGTAAGTGATTTGTGAAAGGTTACTCAGGGCCATTCTTTTGCAGGGATTTTTGAAAGTCAGATTGCGTTGCGCTAAAAATATTGTGTGTCAGTTTAAGCACAGTGTTGTATAAATTTTTCTAAGGGGACGTTTCACAATCTCACATTCTCGCTGCCAGCGATCATCTACTGTGGCTATATTTCTGCTAAGTCTTTCTGCAGTATCGGAGAAGGAGCATCCAGACTCTCGTAGCCCTATTACAGCACCTCGTTCAAACTGAGTAGGGTGTTAATAACGTCGTCTTTGTCGTCTTAAAAGCGCTCTTGACTGGCATCAACTCACCACGTCCAATTTCAAAAGTAACTAACGCTCACGACCGTTACAGCGTGTATTTAAAGCGACCAGCGCCAAATCTGAATTGACATTTTTCAGATGTAGGAATGTAGTAACACGTCTACCAACTTTCGTTTATATCGCACAACTCCTACTTGGTATTACGAGTTTTTTGCCGCCTGTGTAAACAACACTAATATGATCCTACTACCAATGTAATCTACTCTGAAACCAAGCACAGGCAAGAATGGAACAGCAGACTGTCACTGGTGATGACAGACGGTCCCAGGCAATCAGTATTGAACTGCCCTTGAAGTGACCGCTTTTGGAATCTCTAAATTCGTCTGTCGCATTGACTGTTCACGTATATGGAATCATACTACCCTGATACCTGCGTGAAAATCAATCACATTTCGCAATGAATATCACACAAAACGTCATAGGGATTGTAAGACGATCAAAATGCTGACAAAATTTCAAAAATTGTAGTCTTCAGAAGTCCCTGACGCAGTTGGTTATCCCTTCAGATTCCCCCCTCTAATCCTTGGTGTACTTCCGTCTACGAATACTTCTCCTGTCACCTGATGCAACTTTACCCTTGGCCCACCTACTAATGCTTTTTGCAAGCGGCCAACAAGTCTAATTTTCTTTAACAGAAACTAATCGTCCATCTTACCTACCACCGAGCACAATTTCGTACTGCCATTGACAGGTCTCAGGATATCTTTGGCGTCGTCTGTAATGAGGTCGAAATCAATGCTCTTGAAATCTACTTACTCTGGTTTCCTCCCTACACCGAAACGGGTTTCCCGTCGGTTCTCAAGATCATTCTAAAAATAAAAAAAAATACTTATTATATAATCCACGAACAGTCAAGAAATACATTTACCTTCATGAAGACTGTATGTCCACCATATTGCGACATTTACCAATACGCGGAAGAAATTGATAAATCTCTTTTCCCTCCGTGACACTGTCCCATTCAGATTACTATTATCTACACTTTCCGAACAAAGATCGCAGTACCAAGAAGGAGTTGCGCTACATAAACGAAAGCTGGTAGACGTGTTTCTACATCTGAAAGTCGATGTCTATTAAAATTTAACGCTGGCCGCGTAAGAGTGGCGCTAATAGCACCAGTATGAGGATGCAAATCAGGTTTGCTTTAAACACACACTGAACGGTCGTGAGAGTTAGTTATCTTTGGGATAGTACGTGGTGACTCGACGTTAGGCAAGAACGCCTTTAAGACGACAGAGACACCATTATTAACACCTCGCTGAGTTTCAACAAGCTCGTGTAATAGCGCTACGAGAAGCTGGATGTTCCTTCTGCGATATTGCAGAAAGTGTTGTGGCGTATCAAGACAGCCACGCCACTCAGAAGTAGCCGAAATGCACGCGTTACACACGCCGGCTGACGTGAGGTCTGAAACAGGATACGTAATGAATGCTATAAAGAAAAGTACGTAGTTGCTGTAATACTTAACTTTAATCCATCATTGTGGTACATCGCTCTTGACGATACTAATGAGACTCTTTAAATACAAGCACTGTAAGGCTAATGGCGCCTTGCTAGGTCGTAGCCATGGACTTAGCTGAAGGCTATTCTAACTGTCTCTCGGCAAATGAGAGAAAGGCTTCGTCAGTGTAGTCGCTAGCAAAGTCGTCGTACAACTGGGGCGAGTCCTAGTACGTCTCTCAAGACCTGCCGTGTGGTGGCGCTCGGTCTGCAATTACTAACAGTGGCGACACGCGGGTCCGACATGTACTAATGGACCGCGGCCGATTTAAAGCTACCACCTAGCAAGTGTGGTGTCTGGCGGTGACACCACAGAAAGACTTGGCAAAAATGTAGCCACTGTACACGATTGCTGGCACTGGTGGTCATGGGAATGTGCAATTGCAAGAAGACCGGGTTCCGGACGGTCATGCGGCACTACCGAGAGGGAAGACCAGCGTGTTAGGCATGCACCTGCAGCAGTTGGCACCACAGTGACACAACGAACTGTTACAAATCGATTACTTCGAGGACAGAACCGCATCGTCTGTTCCACCGACCCCATATCACAGTCATTTGCGACTTCAGTGGTGCCTAGCGAAAGCTCATTGGAGGACAGGGTGGAGATCTGTTGTATTTTCCGATGGACGCTGGTTCTTCCTCGGTGCCGGTGATGGCTGTGTGTCCGTTAGAAGGAGGCCAGTTGAGGACCTGCAACCAACCTGCCTGCATGCTAGACACACTGGACCTACACTTGAAGTTACGGTCTGCGGTGTGATTGCGTATGACAGCAGGAGCACTCTCGTGTTATCCAACGCACCCTGACTGCAAATCTGCTCGTCAATCTGCAGCTTCGACCTACTGTGCTGTCGTTCATGAACAACGTTCCAGGGAGTGTTCTCCAACAGGATAACGCTTTAAAACATACCGCTGCTGTAACCCAACATGCTTTACAAAGTGTTGGCATGTTACCTTCGCCTTCTCTATCACCAGATCTGTCTCCAATGGAGCACATATGGGACATCACCGGACGAAAATTCCAGCGTTTTCCACAATCAAGATTAACCGTCTACATCTACATCTACATCCATACTCCGCAAGCCACATGACAGTGCATGACGGAGGGTACCTTGAGTACCTCTATCGGTTCTCCCTTCTATTCCAGTCTCGTATTGTTCGTGGAAAGACGGATTGTCGGTATGCTTCTGTGTGGGCTCTAATCTCTCTGATTTTATCCTCATGGTCTCTTCGCGATATATACGTAGGAGGGAGCAATATACTGCTTGACTCTTCGGTGAAGGTATGTTCTCGAAACTTTAACAAAAGCCCGTACCGAGCTACTGAGCGTCTCTCCTGCAGAGTCTTCCACTGCAGTTTATCTATCATCTCCGTAACGCTTTCGCGATTACTAAATGATCCGGTAACGAAGCGCGCTGCTCTCCGTTGGATCTTCTCTATCTCTTCTATCAGCCCTATCTGGTACGGATCCCACACTGGTGAGCAGTATTCAAGCAGTGGGCGAACAAGCGTACTGTAACCTACTTCCTTTGTTTTCGGGTTGCATTTCCTTAGGATTCTTCCAATGAATCTCAGTCTGGCATCTGCTTTACCAACGATCAACTTTATATGATCATTCCATTTTAAATCACTCCTAATGCGTACTCCCAGATAATTTATGGAATTAACTGCTTCCAGTTGCTGACCTGCTATTTTGTAGCTAAATGTTAAGGGATCTATCTCTGTATGTAACCGCAGCACATTACACTTGTCTACATTGAGACTGAAGTGCCATTCGCTGCACCATGCGTCAATTCGCTGCAGATCCTCCTGTATTTCAGTACAATTTTCCATTGTTACAACCTCTCGATACACCACACCACACCGTCGCTGTATTGACCGACCAGGTATAACAGCCATGGAACAAACTGACATCCGGCACCTGTACAGCAGAATTCATGCACGTTTGCATGCTTGCATTCTACATTCTGGCGGTTACACCGGTTATTAATGTACCAGCATTTAACATTTGCAATGGCTTATCTCGCGCTTACATTAACCTGTGATCTTGCAACGTCAATCACTTAAATACGTTACCTAAACAAATGTATCCCCGGAATTTCGTTATGCTACATTAATTGTTTTTGGTATTTCGATCTTTTTCCGTCAGTTTATAAAGCCACCATTTTACTTTCAGCTTACTACCGAGCTTATACTTCGCGATGAACTCACGTCAGCGAGTTTAGCAGGTAGCCCAGTGAGGCCAACAAAATGAAACGCAGCCTGCCACTCGGTTCTTCCTGGCAGACCCACGGATGGCGCGATGACGAAAACAGCTCAGCGCCGATGTGCTGCGCTGCGTGGGAAAGCCAAACGTTCCAGGCAACTTTTGTCTACTTACATCTTTCTAGCTACGCGTGGTTTCGAAGCATTCTGCTCAACGTGTTTACGAGCTGTAAACGAAATCGCTATCTCCGATCGTAGCGAAAGCTGCGGTTTCCACGGCTGCACGAAGTTCTTTGGTGCGAGCTCCCTTTTCTGTCAGGTATAATATGTGAGACGCAGTAAACAGCCCAGATAAAGGCGGGGGAGGTGCGAGCCCCGGGCCGTCGCGACCGCGAGGCAGCGAGTAATCTGAGCTGGCCGTCTTTGTGCAGGCGCAGATACGACACCACATTTCCGCCCACCGTCTCCAATAGTTTCGACATTTCTGAATTACAGAGAGATGTGACGTGCCATCTCAGCGAGACCCGACTGTACTGATCGGAAACGAATTTCATTTCCGAATAAAATATGTTTGTTGCTAGTGAAGACATGCTCTAAGATACCGTTAACATTCTGCAAGTGACACTTCGCCTATAGTTATTATCTGTAAGCCACCGTACGATATTTGTTGGTATGTGTATAATGTACCTATACTAATCCCTCCGCATCAACCGCTTCAGATTTCAATTCTGAATGGTTTAGCTTACGCTGTCACGTCCTTACCTCTCTTTACGATCACTATTCAACAACTTATGAATAATGTTTATCGGCAGTTTTTTGCCTAGAGTTAGTCGTCTGCATATCTCAACGACGGCACTGACCTGCGTGCAACCTCAGAGAGGTACCGGCGACAT
Source organism: Schistocerca cancellata (assembly GCF_023864275.1). Classification (NCBI taxonomy): domain Eukaryota; kingdom Metazoa; phylum Arthropoda; class Insecta; order Orthoptera; family Acrididae; genus Schistocerca; species Schistocerca cancellata. The sequence goes on from NC_064629.1 coordinate 925,923,167, forward strand.
CTCCTGTGTACAGGATGAATTACGAAATACGTAATGCTAAACTCATTTACTGAATCGCTCAACATATCGAAAGAAGGTATTCGGTAAATAACAGCACGCATAGGGATCCGTAATTTTATAAAATGTTCGATACTTTTTCATCCGTATCACAAAAGATAAGAAAACAAATATCCTCTTTATATGGAGCCGTATACCATACGTAACGGCATTCGAAAGCTCTTGGAAACGTAGCTGCAGTGATATAACTCTTGTTAATGTTGGCTTAAAGCTTTTTGCAGAAGTAACTGACAAACGTTCTAGGGCGGCCGCAATCTGCTATTGTAATGTAAATATGACCAGTGTGAGGCTCTAAAGCCAGGCTATGTCGATAAGCTGGGTGAGCGAAAATTCTTCCTTGGTTGGAAAAAGTTGTTTCTAAGGAACTACGCAGATACATCTATGCGATTTCATCTACATCTACATCTACATTTATACTCCGCAAGCCACCCAACGGTGTGTGGCGTAGGGCACTTTACGTGCCACTGTCATTACCTCCCTTTCCTGTTCCAGTCGCGTATGGTTCGCGGGAAGAACGACTGTCTGAAAGCCTCCGTGCGCGCTCTAATCTCTCTAATTTTACATTCGTGATCTCCTCGGGAGGTATAAGTAGGGGGAAGCAATATATTCGATACCTCATCCAGAAACGCAACCTCTCGAAACCTGGCGAGCAAGCTACACCGCGATGCAGAGCGCCTCTCTTGCAGAGTCTGCCACTTGAGTTTGTTAAACATCTCCGTAACGCTATCACGGTTACCAAATAACCCTGTGACGAAACGCGCCGCTCTTCTTTGGATCTTCTCTATCTCCTCCGTCAACCCGATCTGGTACGGATGCCAAACTGATGTGCAATACTCAAGTATAGGTCGAACGAGTGTTTTGTAAGCCACCTCCTTTGTTGATGGGCTACATTTTCTAAGGACTCTCCCAATGAATCTCAACCTGGTACCCGCCTTACCAACAATTAACTTTATGTCATCATTCCACTTCAAATCGTTCCGCACGCATACTCCCAGATATTTTACAGAAGTAACTGCTACCAGTGTTTGTTCCGCTATCATATAATCATACAATAAAGGATACTTCTTTCTATGTATTCGCAATACATTACATATGTCTCTGTTACAGGTCAGTTGCCACTCCCTACACCAACTGCCTATCCGCTGCAGATCTTCCTGCATTTCGCTACAATTTTCTAATGCTGCAACTTCTCTGTATAGTACAGCATCATCCGCGTAAAGCCGCATGGAACTTCCGACACTATCTACTAGGTCATTTATATATATTGTGAAAAGCAATGGTCCCATAACACTCCCCTGTGGCACGCCAGAGGTTACTTTAACGTCTGTAGACGTCTCTCCGTTGATAACAACAAGCTGTGTTCTGTTTGCTAAAAACTCTTCAAAACGATGATAATAGAATGTAGTCGATAATAGAATGTAGTCGATTTCTTGCAACTGGTAGTTTATATCAAAGATTTTCGTGGAGAGACTTTCATATGTCTATTCGTTTGCATTCTTTTCTAAAATGGTAGCTTAACCCATCAAGTTTTTATGGATAAACTTGTACATGGGCTCTGACAGCATCTGATTTGTTACAGGTAGTGTAATTTAGAAGTGTAGCAGAGAAGAGAAAGCAGAATGTGTTTTGTGCCTTGTGATTTTATCAAAAACAGTCTCCTGTTGCAGTTCAGCGCCATTTCCGAAGGGCCTATGATCGAGATCCGTCAGAGAGCGTCAAAGGATGATGCTTTTGTTGTTGCGGTCTTCAGTCCAGAGGCTGGTTTGATGCAGCTCTCCATGCTACTCTACCCTGTGCAAGTTTCTTCATCTCCCAGTACCTACTGAAACCTACATCCTTCTGAATCTGCTTAGTGTATTCATCTCTCGGCCTCCCTCTACGAGTTTTACCCTCCAAACTGTCCTCCAATACTAAATTCCTGATCCCTTGGTGCCTCAGAACAAATCCTACCAACCGATCCCTTCTTCTAGTCAAGTTGTGCCACAATTTTCTCTTCTCCCTAATTCTATTCAACACCTCCTCATTAGTTATGTGATCTACCAATCTAATCTTCAGCATTCTTCTGTAGCACCACATTTCGAAAGCTTCTATTCTCTCCTTGTCCGAACTATTTATCGTTCATGTTTCACATCCATACATGGCTACACTTCATACAAATACTCTCAGAAACGACTTCCTTACACTTAAATCTATACTCGATGTTTACAAATATCTCTTCTTCAGAATCGCTTTCCTTGCCATTGTCAGTCTACATTTTGTATTCTCTCTACCTCGACAATCATAAGTTATTTTGCCCCCCCAATTAGAAAACTCCTTTACTACTTTAAGTGTCTCATTCCCTAATCTAATTCTCTCAGCATCACCCGAGTTAACTCTACTACATTCTATTATCATCGTTTTGCTTTTGTTCATGTTCATCTTATATCCTCCTTTCAAGACACTGTCCATTCCATTCAACTGCTCTTCCAAGTCCTTTCCTGTCTCTGAAAGAATTACAATGTCATCAGCGAACCTTAAAGTTTTTATTTCTTCTCCATTGATTTTAATACCTACTCCGAATTTTTCTTTTGTTTCCTTTATTGCTTGCTCAATATACAGATTGAATAACATCGGGGATAGGCTACAACCCTGTCTCACTCCCTTCCCAATCACTGCTTCCCTTTCATGAGACTCGACTCTTATAACTGCCATCTGGTTTCTGTACAAATTGTTAATAGCCTTTTACCCCTGCCACCTTCAGAAATTGAAAGAGAGTACTCCAGTCAACATTGTCAAAAGCTTACTCTAAGTGTACAGATGCTAGAAACGTAGGTTTGCCTTTTCTTAACTTAGCTTCCAAGATAAGTCGTAGGGTCAGTATTGCCTTTACGGAATCCAAACTGATCTTCCCCGAGGTCGGCTTCTACCTGTTTTTCCATTCGTCTGTAAAGAATTCGCTTTAGATTTTGCAGCTGTGACTTATTAAACTGATAGTTCAGTAATTTTCACACCTGTCAACACCTGCTTTCTTGGGGATTGGAATTATTATATTCTTCTTGAAGTATGAGGGTATTTCACCTGTCTCATACATTTTGCTCAGCAGATCGTAGAATGTTGTCAGGACTGGCTCTCCCAAGGCTGTCAGTAGTTCTAATGGAATGTTGTCTACTCCCGGGGCCTTGTTTCGACATAGGACTTTCAGTGCTCTGTCAAACTCTTCACGTAGTATCGTATCTCCCATTTCATCTTCATCTACATCCTCTTCCATTTCCATAATATTGTCCTCAAGTACATCGCCCTTGTATAGACCCTCTATATACTCCTTCCACCTTTCTGCTTTCCCTTCTTTGCTTAGAACTGGGTTTCCATCTAAGCACTTGATATTCATACAAGTGGTTCTCTTTTCTCCAAAGGTCTCTTTAATTTTTCTGTAGGCAGTATCTATCTTACCCAAGTGAGATAAGCCTCTACATCCTTACATTTGTCCTCTAACCATCTCTGCTTAACCATTTTGCACTTCCTGTCAATCTCATTTTTGAGACGTTTGTATTCCTTTTTGCCTGCTTCATTTACAGCATTTTTATATTTTCTCCTTTCATCAGTTAAATTCAGTACATCTTCTGTTACCCAAGGATTTCTACTAGCCCTCGTATTTTTACCTACTTCATGCTTTGCTGCCTTCACTACTACATCCCTCAAACCTACCCATTCTTTTTATACTGTATTTCTTTTCCCCGTTCCTGTCAATCGTTCCCTAATGCTCTCCCTGAACCACTATACAACCTCGGGTTCTGTCAATTTATCCACGTCCCATCTCCTTAAATTCCCACCTTTTTGCAGTTTCTTCAGTTTCAATCAATAGTTCATAACCAATAGAGTGTGGTCAGAGTCCACATCTGCCCTTGGAAATGTCTCACAATTTAAAACATGGTTCCTAAATCTGTGTCTTCCCATTACATAATCTATCTGAAATCTTCCAGTATCTCCAGGCCTGTTCCATGTATACAACCTTCTTTCACGATTCTTGAACCAAGTGTTAGCTATGATTAAGTTATGCTCTGTGCAAAATTCTACCAGGCTGCTTCCTCTTTCATTTCTTACCTCCATTCCATATTAACCTACTACGTTTCCTCCTCTCCCTTTTCCTACTATCGAATTCCAGTCACCCATGACAATTAAATTATCGCCTCCTTTCACTATCTGAATAATTTATTTTATCTCATTATACATTTCATCAGTCTCTCATCAGTCTCTTCGTCATCTTCGGAGCTAGTGGCGTATAAGCTTGTACTACTGTAGTAGGCGTGGGCTTAGTGTCTATCTTGTACACAATAATGCGTTCACTATGCTGTTTGTAGTGGCTTATGCGTACTCCTAATTTTTTTATTCATTATGAAACCTACTCCTGCATTACCCCTATTTGATTTTGTATTTATAACCCTGTATTGACCTTACCAGAAGTCTTGTTCCTCCTACCACGATCTTCACTAATTCCCACTACATCTAACATAAACCTATCCATTTCCCTTTTTAAATTTTCTAACCTACCTCCCCGATTAAGGGATTTGACATTCCACGCTTCGACCCGTAGAACGCCAGTTTCCTTTCTCCTGATAACGACGTCCTCCTGAGTAGTCCCTGCCCGGAGATCCGAATGGGGGACTATTTTACCTCTGTAATATTTTACCCAAGAGGACGCCATCACCATTTAACCAAACAGTAAATCTGCATGCCTTGTTTTCAGCCGTTCGCAGCACTAGCACAGCAAGGCCGTTTTGGTTAGTGTTACATGGCCAGATCAGTCAATCATCCAGACTGTTGCCCCTGCTACTACTGAAAAGGCTGCTGTCCCTCTTCAGGTACGACACGTTTGTCTGGCAACAAACGGTTGCATATATAAAAACTTTGCTAAATACTATAGCCAAAATACAGGAAAAGCTTCTGTGCCGCCGCCTAAGGGACCACAGACAGGTAGAAGGCATGAGCTCCTGGCAGTACGGGTTCAGGAGAGGTAAATCCACCGAGAATGCGATAAATCACGCAATGAATGTTATGAACGCCTCAGACAACAAGTATCTTACAGGCATAATGATTGATACCTCTGGCGAGTTTGATAATTCGTGGTGGCCTGCCCTGTTCAAAAGACTGAAACAGATGGTCTGTCGCAGGCGTCTCTGTAAGCGTCTACGAGATTACTGCACAGACAGTTAGGTGCAATTAGAATTTCCTGTAGAGAAAACTATGAAAGACATCACCAAAGGTTGCCCACAGCGCTCTCTTTGTGGTCCTCGAAGTAAACCAGTTATTGGTAATTGGATTCTGAAAATATCGTTCTTGTGAAACACAGCTAGCTCTTTAGTCTCTCGAAGTAATGACTGCTATCGACAGGGAACGTCAAACTGATTCCATATTTGTCTGTTGTGCGACTGGATTTGTGATTTCCCGTCAGAAAGGCCACAAATCATAATAACTGACTGAAAGTCATCCACTAAAACGAAAGTAACATCTGGCGTTCCCCCAAGAAAGTGTTATAGGTCTTCTGTTGTTCCTGATCCACATAAACGATTTGGGAGACGATCTGAGCCACCACCTTAGATTGTTTGCAGATGATGCTGCCATTTACCGTTTTGTAAAGTCATCACAGGATCAAGAACTGCAAAATGATTTAGGTAAGATGTCTGTATAGTGTAAAAAGTGACAATTGACTCTAGATAATGAAAAGTGGGAAGTAATCCACATGAGGGTAAAAGGAATCCGCTAAATTTCAGTTGCACAATAAATCACACAAATCTTAAGGCCGTAAACTTAACAGTCACATCGATAATGTTGTGAGGAAAGCAAACCATGTCTGTGATTTAATGGCAGAACACTCAGAAAACGTAACAGCTCTACTAAAGAGATTGTTTACACTACGTTTTTCCGCCCTCTTCTGGAGTACCGTTGTGCGTTGTGGGATCCGCATCGGATGGGATTGACGGAGGACGTCGAAAAAGTTCATAGAAGGGCAGCTCGGTTTCTATCGTGAAATGAAGGTGAGATATAATATACGAATTGGGGCGTCAGTCATTAAAACAAAGGCGTTTTTGCTGCGGCAGGACATTGTCATGATCGCAGCGGTAGGTTCAAAATGGTTCTGAGCACTATGGGACTTAACTTCTGAGGCCATCAGTGCCCTTGAACTTAGAACTACTTAAACCTAACTAACCTAAGGACATCACACACATCCATGCCCGAGGCAGGATTCGAACCTGCGACCGTAGCGGTCACGCGGTTCCAGACTGTAGCGCCTGGAACCGCTCGGCCACTCCGGCCGGCTCGCTGCGGTAGGACCTTCTCATGAAATTTTAATCACCAGCTGTCTCCTCAGAGTCTGAAAGTATTCTGTTAGCGCCCACTTACATAGGGAGAAGTGATCATAATAGTAATATAAGAGAAATCAGAGTTCACACGGAAAGATTGAAGTGTCAATTTTTACCGCTCTCTCTTCGAGAGTGGTACGGTATAGAAGCAGCTTAAATGTAGTTCTGTGATCCCTTCACTTAATTGTGAGTTGCAGATTAATCATGTAGGTGTAGATGTAGATATATGCACACTGGAATTAATATCGACGAAGAGCAAAACTTCCATGCGCAGGTAGAAGCCGGCTGCCGGACAGGCATGAAAATCCTAAATACAATAGTAGAAATTGGCCAAAGAGGTTTTCAGCTGCCACTAAGTGCAATAACAACGTACACTGAAGGGCAAAGGAAATTAGTATAGCCAAGCGTGTTCGAATACAGAGATACGTAAACAGGCAGAATACGGCACTGGGGTCGGCAACTCCTATATAAGATAACAAGTATCTGGCGCAGTTGTTAGATCGGTTACTGCTGCTACAATGGCAGGTTATTAAGATTTAAGTGAGTTTGAAAGATGTGTTACAGTCGGCGCACGAGCCTCATTCCAAATTGTATGGAGCGAAAGGACATGTGCGGGTATGGAGACAACCCCATGAATTCTTTGACCCTGCATGTCAGCAGGGAACTGTTCAAGCTGATGGAGGCACCGTAATGACACAGAATCTCCCAGGTAGCGATGAAGTGGGGATTTTCCCGTACGACCATTTTACGAGTGTAGCGTAAATATCAGTAATCCGGTAAAACATCAAATCTCCGACATCGCTACGGCCAGAAAAAGATCCTGCAAGAACGGGACCAACGACGACTGGAGAGAATCGTTCAACGTGACAGAGCTGCAACCCTTCTTCAGATTGCTGCAGATTTCAATGCTGGGCCATCACAAAGCGTCGGCGTGCAAACTATTCAACGAAACATCATCGATATGGGATTTCAGAGCCGAAGGCCCATTCGTGTACCCTTGATCACTGCACGACACAAAGCTTTACGCCTCGCCTGGGGCCGTCAACACCGACGTTGGACTATTGACGACTGGAAACAGGTTGCCTGGTCGGACGAGCCTCATTCCAAATTGTATGGAGCGAAAGGACATGTTCGGGTATGGAGACAACCCCATGAATTCTTTGACCCTGCATGTCAGCAGGGAACTGTTCAAGCTGATGGAGGCACCGTAATGATGTGGTGCATGTACAGTTAGAATGATATGGGACCCCTGATACTTCTAGATACGATTGTGACAGGGGACACGTACGTAAGCATCCTGCCTCATCACCTGCATCCATTCATGTACATTCTGCATTGCGACGGACTTGGGCAATTCCAGCAGGACAATACGACACCCCACACGTCCAGAATTGCTACATAGTGGCTCCAGGAACACTCCTCTGAGTTTAAACACTTCCGCTGGCCACCAAGCTCCCCAGACATGAACATCATTGACGACATTTGGGCTTCCTTGCAATGTGCTGTTCAGAAGAATTCTCCAGTCCCTCGTACGCTTACGGATTTATGGACAGCCCTGCAGGACTGATGGTGTCAGTTTCCTGCAGCACTACTTCAGACATTAGTCGAGTCTATACAACTTCGTGTTGTGACATTTCTGGTCCTCGCGGGAGCGCTACACGATATTGAGCAGATGTACCAGTTTGTTTTGCCCTTCAGTGTACCACAAGTTAATCTTAGTTGCTGTTGTGGGCTGTGGGTCCAGCGGTTGGGCTCATAGAGCAGAAGAGTTAGGACAGCACAGGCTCTACGGCGAGAACAGAGAAGTGTAATCCTGCACATGACAATCGCGTGTTGAAAAATACCGCCAGAGGCGCTGCTGGTGATATTGGGATTGCTACCTCTAGACCTGGCAGTACGGCCGGCCGCGGTGGTCTAGCGGTTCTGGCGCTGCAGTCCGGAACCGCGGGACTGCTACGGTCGCAGGTTCGAATCCTGCCTCGGGCATGGGTGTGTGTGATGTCCTTAGGTTAGTTAGGTTTAAGTAGTTCTAAGTTCTAGGGGACTTATGACCTAAGATGTTGAGTCCCATAGTGCTCAGAGCCATTTTTGAACCTGGCAGTACGAAAGAGTGGTACACAATGTTTTCTCAAAAAAAGCGAATGCTGTAAGGTAAAGGAGATCATGGGCACAAGAAACACATCGAATAAGGAAATAAAGGCATGGAATGATAGAGGATGGCGAGAAATCTGGGAGAGAACAGAGGGAAGAGAACCAACCAGATCCTTCCTAACAAAAGAAGGAACAAAAATGACATACTTCCTTCCGACCAAGGGAGCTATACACTATCTGTCGGAACATGGTCCATAGACCAGCTAATTACTAAAAATACGAGTGAGTACCAAAGACACTTGTGAATGTGAAACAATCGGCACCTCAGATAACATCGTCTGGGAGAGTACCACTAGACAAGATGTTACAGACTACGACAGGAACGCATTTGGAAATGTAAAAATCTATAACATAAAAAGGAATGAGGAACTGTAGCATAAACTGAACTCAATGACAGCTAAAATATCAGATTATGAAACGCAAACCCGCTAAAAGTCAACCAAGAAGAGGAAATACACCATGATAACGAGACACGCCCTTACAGCCATCTCTCACACTCTGCACGTTCGAAGGTGTATATGTGTATATGACGAAAGTTTGAGGAGCAAACGAAACAATAAATTTCATTTTGATAAACGAGCCAGAACAGAGCTGTTGGTGGCTAGTATGCTGTTTTTGTGGTCTACTGTTCAAAAACTGATTTGATGCAGCTCTCCATGCTACTCTGTCCTGTGCAAGCCTCTTCATCTACGAATAACTTCTGCAGTCTACATTCGTTTGAATCTGCTTACTGTACTCATCTCTTGGTTTGCCTCTACAACTTTTATCCGCCATAGTTCACTCCGATTCTAAATTGGCGATTCCTTGATCACTCAGAAGCTGTTCTATCAACTGATCCTTTCTTTTAGTCAACTTGTGCCTCAAATTTCTTTTCTCCGCAGTTCTATTCAGTACACCCTCACTTGTTACATGATCTACCCATCTAATCTACAACGTTGTTCTGTAGCACCGCACTGATAACGTTTCTATTTTTTTCTTGTATGAACTATTTATCTTCCACGTTTCACATCCTTACAAGGCTGCACCCCAGACAAATGCCTTCATAAAAGACTTCCTAACACTTAATTCGATGTTAACAAATTTCTCTTCTTCAGAAACGTATTTCTTGCCATTGCCAGACTACATTTTATATCCTCTCTGTTTCGGTCATCATTAGTTATTTTAACACACAAATAGCAAAACTCATTTATCACTTTCAATCTCTAGTTTCGTAATCTAATTCCCTGAGAATCGGCCGATTTAATCTGACTACAATCCATTGCCATTGTTTTGCCTTTGTTGACGTTCATCTAATATCATCCCTTCAAGAAATTGTCGATTCCATTCAACTGCTCTTCCAAGTTCTTTGCTGACACTGACAAAATGACAGTGTCAGCGGCAAATCTCAGACTTTTTGTTTCTTCTACCTAAATTCCTATTGGTTTTCTTTATTGTTTGATCAATGCACAGATCGAAAAACATCGGGGATAGGCTACAATCCTGTCTCATTCCCTATTCAACCATTGCTTCAATTACATGCCCGTCATCTCTTATCACTGCCGTCTGGTTTCTGTACAAGTTGTAAATAGCTTTCCGATCCCTGTATTTTACCCCTGTTACCTTCAGAATTTAAAAGAGTTTATTCCAGTTAACATCGTAAAAACCTTTCTCTATGTCTACAATATCTCCTAAGAGAAGTTGTTGGGTCAGTATTGCCTCGCGTGATCCAGAATCCAAACTGATCTTCCCCGAGGTTGGCTTCTACCAGTTTTTTCATCCTGCTGTAAAGGATTGGTGTTAGTATTTTCCAACTATGGTTTATGAAACGAATAGTTCGGTAAAATTCGCACCTGTCAATAAATCTTTTCTTTGGAATTGGAATAATTACGTTCTTCATGAAGTGTGAGGATATTTCTCCTGTCTCACACATCTTTCGCACCAGGTGGAAGAGTTTGGTCGTATCTGGCTCTCCCAAGGATATCAGTAGTTATGATGGAACGTCGTATGTTCCAGGCGTGTTGTTTTGACTTAAAGTCTTTCAGTGCTCTGTCAAATTCTTCTCGCAGTATCATGTCTTTCATTTCATTTTCATCTAGGTCCTCTTCTGTTTCTCTAATTTTGCCTTGAAGTTAATTTCCCCTTTATAGCTCCTCTATGCACACCTTTGACCTTTCAGCTTTCTCTTCTTTGCTTAGTACTGGTTTTCCGTCTGAGCTCTTCATATTCATACAGATGCTTTTCTTTTCTCCAAAGGCCTCTTTAATTTTCCTGTATGCAGTATCTGTCGATCCCCTCGTGATATATACTTCGTTATCGTTACATTTGTTCTCTAGTCATTCCTGCTTAGCGATTTTGTACTTTCCATCAATACCAATTTCTTAGACGCTTGTATTCCCTTTCGCCTGCTTCATTTGCTACTTTTTCATGTTTTCTCCTTTCATTAATTAAATTCAATATCTCTTGGACATTCAAGAATGTCTAGGCCTTGCCTTTTTACCTATTTGATCCTATGCAGCCATCACTATTTCATTTCTCAAAGCTAACCATTCGTCTTCTACTGTCTTCCTTTCCCCTGTTGTAGCCAATCATTCCTTAACACTCCCTCTGAAACTCTCAACAACCTCTGGTTTTTTCAACTCATCCAGATTCCATCTCCTTAATTTCCTACCTTTCTGCCATTTCTTCACTCTTAATCTACAGTTCGTAACCAATAAATTGTGCCCAGAGTCCACTTCAGCCCCTGAATATGTCTTCAGACTGATTATATAATGGTGGACAGTATATGAACTAACAAATTCGTCCGTACTTAAGGCACTGCTGCGGAAAATTTAGTTCCAGCACTCTCATGAGTAACTGTTAGTACCGACAACACACCGAAACTTTTTCGGCTATGGGCTCAAGATAACCCTCAGGGTTCGAGCAGACCAAGTTTGCGGTACATCGTTTGTAGAGGATTGTTACATTTTAATTATGGTAGAAGTTTCACTATTTTACTGCTTTTAACGACTCTTGTCCCATAAAAGGGTTTACAGATAATAACACGGGCACGAAAAGACATAGCTGTCGTGCACCCAATCCAATATACCGTCAGCATGCTAGTAATTTGATACAAGAGTTTATACCATTAGCTACGCAACAAAATTATGTACCCCTCCACGTAGTACCATTTGCTAAAACCTCGTTTTGACATCCTGAAGCATTCAGCAAATAAAATAGAGTTTTATACCTTACGCTACTCGGCTTATGAATTGGCCACAGTAAATGTACAGAGGATTTTGTAACAGAAGGCTTATAATTAGTTTTCCTTCTTTTCCCATAAAGCTAACAAAGAAAATACAGGTTAACGTGGAATAACTGCATTTACAACCGAAATATTCTTTCCTCCGCAAAACTTAACTGGGCTGATGGGAAGTAATTTTCTATTAACATAGAAATAATTTCATAATTGAACAGTGGGAAGTGAAATGAGCAGGACACATGTGCTGGTTACGATGTTTTTCATGCAAATGGGAATGAATCAATTATTTTCACAGCAGTACTAATGGATTAAACTGGGATACAGGTATCAGCTACATTGGTAACAACTTTACGCTTTTAACAATTCTACTTGTTCGTACTGCATCGAAATCATCATCGGTGCCTTCAACACTGTTACGGTCGCTATGGTAGGCTCTTCTAGACACTTTTTTTACCAAAAAGACTCCCTCTAACAAATTTCACTACGGCAGGAAGATTGCAATTTCCATTCCGTTGCAATGACAGTTATAGAATTAAATTGTAGCTTATGTCACTATTCGTGTCAACGATATTCGCCAACACGATCTGTGTCACTGTTATTGCACCCGATATACTCCTCAGGACATTTCAAGCAGTATACACCACGAAAACCTGAAATGAGGCATCCCTTCCTGTCTCCCATATCCTGATTGTCTCAGGGTAAGAATTTAGTTTCTGAAAAGGAGTCAGTATTCACAGTTTTCAGTAAATAATTTCGTATGGACACTTGGCCAGTTTCCCGTACCTGTAGAAAGACAGTAATCTGAAGAAACATAAAGAAAATAATCAGGAGATCGTAAATAAGTGCGGTGGCATTTCTAGGTGGGGGTTGTGAAAGAAAAATCTAGTTATTCACTACGATGATTCGACTCTGAGAGTTGACAGAGGGCGATCTTCTGGTAGGAAGAGAACAGATGGTGTTTCACTTACATGCTATCCCTTGTATTCATTTTCCGATTGATTAGATACAGTCCTGTTTCCCGCACTTCCGTACATATCTGAAAAATCTCAGTATACTCTCGCAAGTAATTTCATTAACGATAGTTGCTGTTAGAGACAGCTACGGCGAATGGAATGGTTGGGCGTGCCATGTGGCTGACATGTCGTTAGCATTAACACTGACCGTCCCGGAACAGTTTGAAGCAGAGTGGGTGAGACAGCTATACGAGAGCGTTTGATCGCGGCTAGCTGGTGGGTGGGTGGCACAATCCATCTGCGGGGCTGTACGGGCACTGTGCTTCTGACGCGTCGCCATGTCGCCAGGATGAAGTGTCCTGTCTGTGACAGGTCTCGCCGGCTACTGTCGCAGATTGCACCAGCGTATACCAGGGCCACAGTGCATTAAATCAGTGCCGGAATGTTTCTACACGTGAACAGACGCACCTTCCGGGCCCACCACACAATGAGAAGTGTCGCAATGGGCTCACATTATGGAGGGTCTTTGTTGAAATCCCTGCCCGTCCTTCCTGATTTAGATTTTTCGTGATTTTCCCTAAATCGATTAAGGTGAATGCTGCAACGGTACCTTTGAAAGGGCACATTCGAATTCCCTCCCTAGCCTTCCCAGATGCGAGCTTGTGCTCCATCCCGAACGATCTCATCAACGACGGGACCTTAATACCTAATTTTTCTTCTTCAGCACTAAGAACTCGCTATGAGATACAGACCATATAGTCGCACAGATTTACTTCTGATCACCGGACGCCCCAGGGAACGGATATTACCACTTGCACTTATTATGCAGGGTGCTTTTGCTAAATCGGGACAAACTGCAGGAAACTAAGGCTGAGAGGGAAAAACCGCTGGGGCATATCTCTGGGAATGTGAGACAAGGGAGGCACACCTACTTGAAGGTGGAGATAAAAAATCTTTAATGGTGACCCTGGTATTAGCACCAGGCAGGTGGCGCGAGGATTGGGTAAGACAGATGAGCGTGTGGAACATTCTCCGTAAAACTGCCAAAGTGTGCAGTCTTTATTACCTACGGATTTGACTCCATGACGACGGCTTTGCCAATGGATCGTCGCGCTGGCCACCATGATACTAAGATTTCTGTCAACCATCCTATTCACAGATGAGGCTGCCTTTAGTCGAGGCAATACCGTCAACCTTCACAACATCCACCAATGGACTATGGAGAATTCTCGTGGTATGGTGACAGCGAACCATCAGCACCGGTTTAGCAGCAATCTATAGGCGTAGATTATTGGCGACCGTTTGCAGGGACTTGTCATCCCCCCACAAGGCCTCACAGGTCAGGCACATCTGCACCTCCTGCGACTTGCCCTGACATCGCTGCTGGAAGACGTGCATTTCGTGGTACTACGTGATGGTGGCTACTACGTGATGGTGCTCCAGCTAATTGCCACCTTGAGTGTTGAACTTGAACATTAGTACAGACCGAACATTCCCATATGCCTGTTGTGTTCTCATGTATGCTTTCAATTATTGAAACCTACACTGCCAAAGGTCTGCAAATGGGTGTATGTCCTTTGAATAGCATTTCCGGTCTCATGTGCGTATGACGTTTCTTGCTCCTTATCCTCTCAGGGGTTATTTCCTGCAGTTTGTCCCCATTTAGCGAAATCAGCTAGTAGAAAGTGCGATCACGTGGAGTACCAAGAAAATTTTTGATGGGATTCGAGATTTCTTGGTAGGGAGGACGCAGCGTATTATCTTAGACGGAGAGTCGTCGACAGATGTAGAAGTAGCTTCAGGTGTGCACTGGGGAAGTGTATTCGGACCCTTACTGTTCATAATTTATAATAATGACCTTGCAGACTATAGTAATATCAACTTCAGACTTTTTGCAGACGATGTGGTAATCTGCACTTCTATACTACTACGTAAAGACAAGTGGTCGTTTAACGTTGTTATCAAAAATCTCGAAATGTTCTTGACTTCAAATTTTTACGCGATAATATAATGAACGTTTGGACGGACATAGGCTATATACATCTTTTAATATATTAAATATCAACTCATCGTCATCACAAGACATTGTGCTCATTGCAGGACGTCGTGATCCTATGAACCAAGAGTCTCCTTTCTGGACGGTTACCAGCTTCCTTAGAGCCTGCTGAAGAGGTAGACCAGAGATCTCCTTAATTTGATCTATCGCTGCTCTTCTCCTTATTCTCTTGCATTCGATACTCTCTTCCACGATTATTTTCTCTGGGTTTTCTCCATCTCTTCTGAGAATATGGCCAAGGAAATGGAGAACTGTTTGGGTAATACGAGAAGAAAGGCGCCTGGAGGTAATGAGTTGCTCAATAATGGATACATTTGTTCTTCTTTCAGTCCATTTTGTGAACAGCATCCTGCGCCAGTGCCAAAGCTCAAATATTTCAAAAACGTGCTTGTAACTTATCAGGCATGAAGTGCATGTTTCGAGCAGCCGTTTCCCTGGATGGTGGGCTATCCAGACACGAACATAGGCTTGGTGCAAAAAGAAACACGATTCAACCGATCAGGTGACACGTTTCCTTTGAACCGCGATCCAGTCTTGGTGATTCTGCGCCCACTGCAATCGTAACTGACGATGCCTTTGGGTCAGTATGGGGTCACGTAGGGATCATCTGTTGCAGAGACACATTTTTAACACGGGGTGCGGTCTGGAACACTTGTGAGTCCTCAAGGATCGTACTTTGTCGTCAGATATACCATAGATCGCCGCCTATCCTGCTTAAAACAGTGGGCAAGCCTCCCGTCTCCATGTTGTGTGGTGAGTCGTGGACGTCCAACAACGCGTTGCCTACTCGTGGTTTTACTGTTTCAGCAACATTCCACAGATACTCACGACAGTACCACGCGAACAGCTGATCAGCATCGCTGTTTCTGAGATACTCTTTCCCAGGCCCAGAGCCATAACAATCATTGCTTGATCAAAGTCTCACCTCTTAGTGTATTTCTCCATTTGCAGCCCCTTCACACTCAAATAACAAGCCCACGTAGGCATGATATTTTGCAAGACAACGAATCTAGTGCTATTCCTGCAATTTGTTTTTCTGGTGGTTGTTTGTTCTTCGCTTGATGATTTGTCCTATGCTTCATTTCTTCTTACTCCATTTACTATGAGAGTTGTTTATACTGTGCTGTCGCAGTTGCTTGATGAGAAACTTTGTCAAATGTTGCCCCTTGTCATAGGAAGGGCGCACAGACTGACGACAGTGGCTCCAGAGTAGTAGAATGTCTGGCACAGTTGCCTTCTGGTCCGCGGCTCGTGGTCGTGCGGTAGCGTTCTCGCTTCCCGCGCCCGGGTTCCCGGGTTCGATTCCCGGCGGGGTCAGGGATTTTCTCTGCCTCGTGATGACTGGGTGTTGTGTGCTGTCCTTAGGTTAGTTAGGTTTAAGTAGTTTTAAGTTCTAGGGGACTGATGACCATAGATGTTAAGTCCCATAGTGCTCAGAGCCATTTGAACCATTTGAAGTTGCCTTCTGGAAGCTGCAAGGGGAGGTTCATGCCTCGATTCTGCAGCGTTTGGAACTATCTTATATCTGTGGCAGTGGCATCCTCCCCTCTACCCTCCCCTCAAAAAAAAGGTCACAGCACACCACAGTGCCAGGCAGAGCAGGTGCTGTAGTGTGGAGACAGCATCGATTCTTGGTTGAGTGAAGGTAGAGGGTTCGGAGAAGCCCCAGTGTGCTACTGTTGATGTCCCGGATATGGGTGAGCCACCTTAGATATCTTCCAGATTCACCTCCAAGATTTTTGCCATTTCTGAACCATGCGATGGGGCCACCCACAATCGTGACCAGCAGCAAGCCTGGACGCAGCTTCTTCCTCGTGAACACGAATGCCTGACTCTTAATGGCGTTAAATTTCAGTCGCCATTTCGTGGACCACGATCCAAGGGTGTCGTAGTAACGCTGGAAACAGCAGCGCTGCATGTCGACGTTCATGATGCGGTCGAACAGCGCCATGTTGTGCAGGGCTAGCTGTATGAGCGACATCTAGGGAACGTCGGGCGTGTACCGGGAGTACAGCAAGGGGCCAAGCACCGACTCCACTGCATGTACTGGCCGCTCTGTCGACTTCGCGTCGTCGGCACATTTGTGGAACGTTCTTCTAGGCAGGTAGGAGTGAAACAGACACGTGTGCCACGTTATAATCTGATACACAAAAAGTATCTACACGGGGCTGCTGTGCCACATGGAATCAAACACCCTGTTGTCATCTAAGAGCAACGAAACCCAGATACTCACGAAAATTCAGGGTTCACAGGCCCTGCTCTACCAGACGCAGCAGCTGATGGGTTGTGGAATGGCCTCTCCAAGAGCCAAACACTTCATGCAGGATGAAGTACTCTGCAGCAATGTGTTGCATGAGACACTTGTACAACCTCTCATATACGTTCGAGTGGGAGGGAAGCAGGCTGACTGGTTGGCAATTCTGTGCCAGCTGGGAATTCTTACTGAACGTTGAGGTGGCTATGACTTTTGCGTGTTTCCACATGTAAGGGTAATTGTCAGCCGCTAGAAGTTGAAGATCGCTGCCAGCTTTTCGTGGATCTCAGATTGTAATTCTTTCAGTGGGACGTTGTCAAGCCCATCGCTAACTCCCGCCTTTTTCTATGCTGAGGTGCTGAAGCTGCTGCAAACCCTCCTCCTCCGTGATTGGCTAGATAACCTGGGTATCTACTCCTCCCAAAGGCGGATGTACTTGTGCTCGACTGGGTCAGCCAAGGTTCAGTAAAATTGGCCAAAAAATGGTGAGCTAAAACATTGGTTTCAGCATCTGGCCCACAGGCGACACATTTCCAAATCTGCAGGGGCTTGATCTGTTGCTTGCAGTGCAGGAACTGTCTGGCCATTCCCCAGGTGGTGCCACTCTCTGAAATGTATGTTGCCACCACATCAACCCAGTGATGGTTATGATGTTCATATACAGCCACATTAATGTCACGACATAGCTGACTGAAAAACCACTTAGTTGCTGAATGCCAAGTTAGTTGACATTCATGGAAGAGTTGGTCCTTCTCTGATGGCTTCCAGGATGTGGCCCAGAAGCTCCCACAAGAAATCTTGTAGCCTGTGCTGTCGCCTAGTCATGGGTGCAGCTGCAGCTGCAGCTCACATCTGAAGAGTGAAATGAACGAACACCTCATGTGCCCCATGAACGACTGAGTCGTCTATGATGTCGAGCGTTTCGAAAAACTGTACTCTGAATCGCTCCCAGTCGAGTCCGTGGAAGTGGTGCGTATGCTGGGCTGTGCTGTGTTGTGTAGATCCATGAAAAACCCCACCAAAAGGTTGTCAAACGATAGGGCACAGTGTGTCATTGCAAAGGTGACCTGCTCTTCCTTGAGAATAGTGACGTCCTGAACGTATGGCTGGCCTTGGTAGAAGCATATGGTAGGGTCTTAGAGCCATAAAAGAAGCAACTGTGCCTCGGAGTGGCATGTAGAAGGTGGTAGTCACTGGTAATGGTGACAAACGATTTCTACTCTGTGTGTGTCGCATTGGAGTCACCAGTGATATAAAGCTTTCTTCGCATCAACAACAGCATATCAGTCTCCCGCCTCTAAGGTCCTTCTGGACAGCTGGTAGGTTATAATGAATGTAATGAGGCCGGCTGAAGTGCTAACGTCAATACCTGTCGTTTCCACCATAGTCAGCTCTGATAGTTATCTCTGAGGGTACTGCACTGACCTCTTTAACTATTCGCTGCGTGCTGTCTTCCTGTGCAGTAGCAGCAGTTGTTGACTACCTGCACGTTGACCCTAGGTTCAACGGGAATTTCATAGATGAAGCAAATGTCAATAGCCTCATCACAGAAGAAATAACGAAACTCACCATACTAGCAATAGAGATCATTGGCATTCCAGCCAAGCACTGTTAAGCTAAGGATAGGTGCGTTATTCGTGGTGCTGCTGGAGCTGAGCTGGGGCAATGGTCTGGAAGTCTTCCAGAACTGCACAGACTATGATCTCTGGAAGAAGTTGGGCAAGTTCCTTGATGGACAGCGTTAGTAATCGGAACTCATCTCCTGTGCTTCCAGCAGTGGCTCCTTCATCACACAGGGTGATAATGGCGCTTGGGGCCACCACCATGACTGGAACTGCTGACTGCAGCTGGGATCGAGTGGATAGCAACTGGACAGCCCGCTCGGCATCCTGGAGTGCCAGGGTCTGCTAAGGGACTCTGTATTACGTCCGCCCTCTTGAGTAGCTATCTCGACGACCAGGGGAACTGGCTGCACTGCTGGCAAACTGGTTTCTGATGCGCCTGAACATTTATGAGCTCCTGGATGGCCCAATTCTGCTCGCTGCTGGGCTGGTGATGATGGAATTGCTGGTGCCATCTGATGAGAGGGACAGGTGGGACCTTCCCCCATATGAATCAGTGTAGCTCATACCAGGCTGCGCACACTTGAATTGTGCTGCCTTTTTGCGCTGCTTGGCAACTGTCTACTTCAAGACATTAAAGCCACAGTAACTCACAACATGCCGCTCACTGCGCCGATGTTGTCTTGGATTGGGGTAGTCTTTGCTCTGACGTGACCCAGTGCATTTGACAGTGTGTGCAGGCATCACGTAATGTCGACCCATTTGACAGGACTCGGTGTGTTCGAAACAACTATACGTCCACGTCACGGCGGCGTTGTTGTCCAGCAGTGGCAAGGCGGTGAGCAGCAATACATAGTCAAATAGAAACGAGACGGATGAAAAAAAGTAAGTAAATTGTTTATTATTTGACTTCATGGAAAGATGAGATTATCACTCTGCAGCGGAGTGTGCGCTGATATGAAACTTCCTGGCAGATTAAAACTGTGTGCCGGACCGAGACTCGAACTCGGGACCTTTGCCTTTTGCGGGCAAGTGCTCTACCAACTGAGCTACCCAAGCACGACTCACGCCCCGTCCTCACTGCTTTACTTCTGCCCGTACCTCGCCTCCTACCTTCCAAACTTTACAGAAGCTCTCCTGCGAACCTTGCAGAACTAGCACTAATGAAAGAAAGGATATTGCGGAGACATGGCTTAGCCATAGCCTGGGGAATGTTTCCAGAAAGAGATTTTCACTCTGCAGCGGAGTGTGCGCTGATATGAAACTTCCTGGCAAGGTTCGCAGGAGAGCCTCTGTAAAGTTTGGAAGGTAGGAGGCGAGGTACTGGCAGAAGTAAAGCTGTGAGGACGGGGCGTGGGTCGTGCTTGGGTACCTCAGTTGATAGAGCACTTGCCCGCGAAAGGCAAAGGTCCCGAGTTCGAGTCTCTGTCCGGCAGACAGTTTTAATCTGCCAGAAAGTTTCATGGAAAGATGTTTGGGTGTACCTACGGAACCACGATTGTACCCAAGTGTGCACCTCCTCGTCCGAAGCAAGTCGATGGCCACGAATGTGGCTAAAAAAATATGGAAATCGCGTTGTGGGAGATCGGGACTGTATGCAGGACGTGTAATGGCTTCCCACATAAACTTCTGCAGCGTGCTCGGAGCAACCTTGGCAGTATTTGGGCAGGCCTCGTTATGGCCTTTGAAATAATGGACAGTCTTTCTCACTTTTTTCCACCTGCCTCGTTTTCATTTGGCTGCCCCTTATACATCAAGGTGGACGTCCACCCAGTCCCTTCTATTGACTACATACGATTACGCTGGTGTCGAGCGTCCGAAGCCGAAACTCCGTCCGCTAGTGGCCCACGCGATAGCGGAAGGCCGTGCGAATTCTCGTCGTTCATGTCCAAACGCCTGTTAGTCGCATGTGGATGGGCCGCATACGGTGCAAGCTCCGCAGAAGGCGATCCGCCACACCTTCTGCTTCGTCAAATCGATCCGCAGTTGTCGGCATCACCGCTCGTAATGATTCCCATCTGTCCGCTTATATCCATTAGTTAGCGCGTCACGTGCCCGAAACGTCACCAAGCGACATCAGTCTTGTGGTTGGTAGTGGTCAATGTTTTGGCTCATCAGTGTAGATGGCTTTGCTCATACCAATTTTGGGCGGTGCGCTGAGATCAAACTCGTTTCCATAACGAAACATGTAGTACAAACCGCCCCAATTTGAAATCTGTTGCATGCACACATCATGGTTTTTAAAATTTTAATGGCGTTCAGAGCAGTTCCTTCAACAGTTAAAACATCTCGACCTCGCTTTTGTGTGTGCGTGTTTGTGTATGTATGCATGTATGTATGTATGGGTGTGTGTGTGTGTGTGTGTGTGTGTGTGTGTGTATAAAAGAGAGAGAAAGAAAGAGAGAGAGAGAGATAGAGGGGGGGTGGGGGGAAGGGAGAGAAAGTTCTCTGGCCTAACATCAGAACCATAATGTAATGAATATGTGGTGCAGCAGTAACTTAATATGACGCGAAATCTGAAAATTTGTGCCAGGCCGGGACTTGAACCTGAATTTACACATACCTCGCTGGAGAACTTCTCCTTGCAGTTTTCATAAATCATAGAAAGCTGTTTCACAGAGGAAGAATGCACTGTAGTTCCTTCTCTAGATTGTCGCACAGATGACAAAATGGTAGATATCGAAATGGGTGATTGAGGGATAGAAAAACAATTAAAATCGCTGAAAAGAGGAAAGGCCGCTGGACCTGATGGGATACCAGTTCGATTTTACACAGAGTACGCGAAGGAATTGCACCCCTTCTTGCAGTTGTGTACCGTAGGTCTCTATAACAGCGTAATGTTCCAAACGATTGGAAAAGGGCACAGGTCACCCCCGTTTCCAAGAACAGACGTCGAACAGATGTGCAGAACTATAGACCTATATCTCTAACGTCGATCAGTTGTAGAATTGTGGAACACGTATTATGTTCGAGTATAATGACTTTTCTGGAGACTAGAAATCTACTCTGTAGGAATCACCATGGGTATAGAAAAAGACGATGATGTGAAACCCAGCTCGCGCTATTCGTCCACGAGACTCAGTGGGCCATAGACACGGGTCCCCAGGTAGATGCTGTGTTTCTTGACTTCCGCAAGGCGTTCGATACAGTTCCCCAAAGTCTTTTAAAGAACAAAGCAAGAGCATATGGACTATCAGACCAATTGTGTGATTGGATTGAAGAGTTCCTTGATAACAGAACGCAGCATCTCTTTCTCAATGGAGAGAAGTCTTCCGAAGTAAGAGTGATTTCAGGTGTGCCGCAGGGGAGTGTCATAGGACCGTTGCTATTCACAATATATATATAAATGACCTTGTGGATAACATCGGAAGTTCACTGAGGCTTTTTGCGGATGATGCTGTAGTATATCGAGAGATTGTAACAATGGAAAATTGTACTGAAATGCAGGAGGATCTGCAACGAATTGACGCGTGGTGCAGGGAATGGCAATTGAATCTCAATGTAGGAAAGTGTAATGTGCTGCGAATACATAGAAAGAAAGATCCTTTATCATTTAGCTACAATATAGCAGGTCAGCAACCGGAAGCAGTTAATTCCATAAATTATCTGGGAGTACGCATTAGGAGTGACTTAAAATGGAATGACCATATAAAATTTATCGTCGGTAAAGCAGATGCCAGACTGAGATTCATTCGAAGAATCCTAAGGAAATGCAATCCGAAAACAAAGGAAGTAGGTTACAGTACACTTGTTCGCACACTGCTTGAATACTGCTCATCTGTGTGGGATCCGTACCAGATGGGGTTGATAGAAGAGACAGAGAAGATCCAACGGAGAGCAGCGCGCTTTGTTACAGGATCATTTAGTAATGGCGAAAGCGTTACGGAGATGATAGATAAACTCCAGTGGAAGACTCTGCAAGAGAGATGCTCAGTAGCTCGGTACGGGTTTTTGTTGAAATTTCGAGAACATACCTTCACCGAGGAGTCAAGCAGTATATTGCCCCCTCCTACGCGTATCTCGCGAAGAGACCATGAGGATAAAATCAGAGAGATTAGAGCCCACACAGAGGCATACCGACAATCCTTCTTTCCACGAACAATACGAGACTGGAATAGAAGGGAGAACCGATAGAGGTACTCAAGGTATCCTCCGCGCCACACAACGTCAGGTGGCTTGCGGAGTATGGATGTAGATGCAGATGTAGATGTAGAAACATCTCTGCCGACGAAAGTTTCTTAATCAAAGTATCAAGAGCTCTCACACGTGTCTAAATTCGCCTTGGGAATTAAATTCCGTGTCTGGACAGAAAAGACAATAAAATCTTTCAAATTCCAGCGGTAGGTGGTAGCAGCTGTGTCGCTGCGCTTCGAAACACAGTTCCAAGTATAGGCGTTTACTGATACGAGAGTGTGCTGGAAAGTAATGTCTTCGAAATTTGTATGTGAAAATCCTTAAAGCATTTTAAATAAAACGGACTTCGTTAACGTTCCACATCTTTATTCTTCATGTGTACATATTAATTTCTAAACATAGTCACTCTAGAGATGAACACATTTCTACAACCGAGAGAGCAGTTCGTTGATGCCGTCACTGCACAATGTTTGACTTTGTTGACGCAGCCACAATCTCGTCTCTGCTTGCACCTCTTCATCACTATCAAAACGAAGCTCTCGAACATGTCAAGTTCTGGAAACAAATGAAAACCTCTTCGGGCCACGTCGGGACTGTATGGAGGATGATCGATGGCAGTGAACGCAAGAAGCTGGATTATCGCAGCCCTCGTATGTGGTCCGGCGTTGTCATGCTGAAGGAGGCAGTGTTCTGTGTGTAGATGAACTCTTTCAATTCGAAACTCGTTTACAGCGCACTGTTTCTCACGCACTGATGTTGTTACGTTACACCCCGCCATATTACACGCTAACATTCGCAGGCCTGGAACAGCAAAGTGTTGTAACTTACGTCAGCGAATCGGGACAGTAGACCGAGTCATATGCATAGCTTGTAATGCCTCAGCCAGTATTGAGAACACAATAAAAAATTCGGAGACGTTGCTTTTCAGCACACCCGCGTTGGTGATCAGTGTTGAAGTTTGAAGTGTAATGAGCTTTGGCGTTTATAGAAAACGTGTAAAACAAATGTACTACCGAAAGACGTGTGCCGGACGGAGTGGCCGAGTGGTTCTAGGCGCTACAGTCTGAAACCGCGCGACCGCTACGGTCGCAGGTTCGAATCCTGCCTCGGGCATGGATGCGTGTGATGTCCTTAGGTTAGCTAGGTTTAAGTAGTCCTAAGTTCTATGGGACTGATGACCTCAAAAGTTAAGTCCCATAGTGCTCAGAGCCATCTGAACCAATTTCTTGGACATTCGTCAGAATGATGTCGACTTTTCGTTGGAAACTGTGGAAGCATTAGACTGTCACGATTCCGTGAACTGTGGTTCTTCTGCCAATTAAAGCCCAGTGACAAAAAAAGAGGTACCAGGTTTAGGAGGAAGAAAACACTTCAGTCTCGAAAGCCGTTTTTATTTCGTAAAATCTGAACGTGAATTGTGTAAATGGAAGAAAGATTTACACCAGCTACAAAATATGTGCCAAAACGAAACTCGCAAAAGCGTGAAAGAAAAACTATTCCAAGGATTTAGGAGTGCTCGTGGGAGTTAATGCACCGTTAGCAAGGGATATACACGAGGCTAGGACCTCAGAATTGCAAGTCGGATGAACATTACTAATTTCCAGGCTTCTTCGACGTAGTTAAAAAGATTCAGAAAATTATACGGATAGGTAAGTCCCAAAATTACGAAGTTCGTTTCAAGAAAGTATGTAGATGGGAAGTCATTAATATGCAATACTGCAGAGGAATTCGAAGCTGATGTGAAGACGAACTTTGTTATTGTCTAAAATGCTTTCTATAAAGCTAATCAGTGAGGTTTCGTGAACAACTGCTTGCGAACCGCCCTTTACCTTTTTTTTTACAATCAGAATCACTTTGCAGTAGACGAATGCTATGGGACATTTGTATACAATGTCATTGACAAATACCATGGATTACTGTTTCCGCAGCTGTATATCTGTCTATATGAACTTCGATGCAAATTAGGAGTGAAATTCTTTTTTTTAAAAAAATACTGTTTAGTTGCAATAATCGTGTAATCGACGTAGAAAAATCTGGAAAAATGGAAGAGAATATGTTTCAATATTATACCCGAAACGTCTTCGTACCAGTTCCAGAAAATAAATAATTGCTTATGTGGGTCTCTTGACCTGGGCATAACACATTTGTCTTTAGGACGACGACGAGACGACTGTTAATGTAATTCTGATTCCAGCCAGAACTAATAGTGTGCGTCAGCCTCTAGATAATTTTTTTTAAGAGAGTGTTAAGCCTTTTTCAATGAATTGACGGATAATATAACTTCCCATACGTCTTCGCCATTTCTGGTTTATCGGCGGAACCGTGTTGTTAAACCTTTGTCACTTCCGCACTGTGAGTTTGCATCACCACATTTTGCAAATTTGAAGAAGTATGCCTGGTGCGCAACACAGTATTCATAACAATGGCCATGAAAATTTCTTACTCCATCCCAATTTTGTCTAAATAAAACTGTTCGTTGGATGCGATCAGAGTAAGAAAATCTGTCAGGGACATCTGAACCTTTCTTAAGCTGCCCAGGTTGACTGTGTGAGGTAACGGGCGAACTGCGGCGTCCTGAAAATATTGTAAGTTCGGGGCTGGCGCGGCCGCATGGCCGCTCGGCCAGCCGGGGCCCGGCAGCAAACTCGTGGTGCCGAACGTTAGCCGGACGAGAGGGCAGCCCCAGCGCGTGGTCTAGCCGCATGGCTGGGAATTACATTGTGACGCTGTATCGATGAAGGAGACCCGCTGGGAGTGCCAAAGATGGCGGACTTTTTGAAACCTTAATGGCAGACATTTAAAAGTTCGTATAGAAATTAATAATAGCCAGAGGAATCATGATACCTCAAAAAGAAACCCGTACAACACTATTATTTGCACGAAGATTCTGACGGTGCAATCAGATTTTCAATATCTTTATTAGTCTAAAGTTAAGTATTTGAAGGTAAATTATACAAGTAACACCCAGCAACGAATTTCCAAAATTTAAACGTTTCATCCGATTTCGTCGATCGATTTAGAAAGCTATTAGTGTAAACTTAACTGGTATGTATTACAGGCATGTAACTTAAATAGTACATGAGTTATTGGAGGTCAAAGTGGCCGATTACTATCGATCGCGTCAGGCCATAAGTACTCCACAGTTACACGAATAAACGGTAGCAGCATGCTTATAAATATATTTATTCATCTATGTCTTTGTTTATGTCCGATATATACTATCATGAAGAAATTGGTTAAATATTTACTGTGTTCAAATGGTTCAAATGGCTCTGAGCACTATGCGACTTAACTTCTGAGGTCATCAGTCGCCTAGAACTTAGAACTAATTAAACCTAACTAACCTAAGGACATCACACACATCCATGCCCGAGGCAGGATTCGAACCTGCGACCGTAGCAGTCCCGCGGTCCCGGACTGCGCGCCTAGAACCACTAGACCACCGCGGCCGGCTATTTACTGTGTTTTAGAAATCACAGAGACATTAGGCTACTGGCCTAGATTTTGTTGCTATGCCTTTGATATATGTTTATTTAATTTGTTTATGTATTTAATATGTGTTAGAGTGTGTCTATGGTCCAGCCATAGTACCGAGCGAGGTGGCGCAGTGGTTAGCACACTGGACTCGCATTCGGGAGGACGACGGTTCAATCCCGTCTCCAGACATCCTGATTTAGGTTTTCCGTGATTTCCCTAAATCGTTTCAGGCAAATGCCGGGATGGTTCCTTTGAAAGGGCACGGCCGATTTCCTTCCCCATCCTTCCCTAACCCGAGCTTGCGCTTCGTCTCTAATGACCTCGTTGTCGACGGGACGTTAAACACCACTAACCTAACCTAACCAGCCATAGTAATATTTATTTAATTTCAAGTTATTTAAACGTAATTCCAGTATTTCTTATGTGTTTAAATATGTTTGTGAGCTTACGTTGGCTTGGAGACATGGAGGGAGCGCCCTAGCCAATCACAGTGCTCGTTAATGGTGAGACTGTGAGGAAGTGGGGGAGGAGGATCGTGGACAGGGAGTGCTGGCAGTGCGGCAATGCTGGGCGGTACGACACAGGACACGGGAAGCGCTGGACGCGACGGTGTGACGGACACGGAGTCGGCGGAAAGACTTGGACAGTGGAGCAGTTTGCGCGTGGTCGCCGACCTGTGCTCTTGCGTGATTTCCGTGGCTTCTGCAGTGAAGTCGTAGTATGCGTTCAGAAGTGAATATCTCGCCAGCTATGTTGTTGTTCATAACTAATTACGTCAAGTAGGAATCTATTGTTTCACTGATATTCAATTAGAATTTTATTTAATTGCTGGACCATCGACGCCAATAAGTGTTTTGCAAAAATATACCGCATTCTCAAAAGTACTTCTACTATCATACTCATCATTTAAAGGCGTTAAGATAGTACCTGCAGATTTTATTTAATTGAAATCTTTCATTTATAAATGTATATGTTACTTTCATAATTCGCAATTGCCGAGTAATAGAAACCTTCGACCATTCGATTCGTGTGTGTATTCTTATCGTATACTGTAGACTCGGCAGTATTTGGCCTGTAATGCGGCAACTAAGTATCCCAGCCCCTGAACAACGAAACCAGGCAAAACTTTTAATATTGAAACTCGAGTCGGAGGGTACGTAGTTGAGGGCCACCACACCTCATCATTTTATCTTTTTTGAAAGCCCGCATTTGGGAGTTTCTCATCTGAGATATGTGTCCTGCAAAGTAGTAATTCCTTTGCTCTCCGTTATTCATCGTACTATGCGAAGTGAGAAAACCTTTTCAAAGCTAGTAGCGATTTCTGTAGAGTGAACCTCTCACAAAATACAGTGTGAGATCGGTTTTTTTTATTCGCAAGTAGGTTTTCTGGAAATAGTGAAATTACGCAGTAATTTCCACAACTAACACATGCTATCGATAGAGGTCCTAACCTATCACGTCAAAGGCAATTTCCGTGGGGGCTCAGAGTCTAAATAAGTTGAGTCTAGGGAACAGTAGCGGTTAGCGCGTTTAACGGACAGTGGTATCGGAGACGGTTCGAACACGCGGTAAGCCGCAGCAGCTACAGTCACATCAGGTGATTTCTCCAGTGGCGGACGGAGATCAACAGCAGTACGACGGCAGCGTCTTCGAGTACTCCAGGGCAGTCTTCAATGTCAACTTCCACTACAACCGACGGCATCACCACGGCAGACGGAACCATCTCAGCTTAGATAAGTGCCTGCGCAAATAGTGAGACAATGTGAAACTCTGAAGTTCTGGCTCCACTTACAGATCTTGGGAATATAAAACAGTCACCTAGTATGAGTAATTCTGAAAACGGAAGTGAGCCGGTTAGTCCGAAATCAAAGCGCGAAAGTGTACCTAGTAGGAATTCTATCATGGGGAATGAATGTGGGGGAAATAGGATGTCTCAGCTAATGCAAATGATCCAGGGAATGGCAAATAATATCAGTGCAGTTCGAACAGATATGGGTACATTGCGAACAGTTATGGGCACATTGCAAACAGTGACGGATACACTTCGGACTGATATGGGTACAATGCGAACTGAAATAGGTTCCGCTGTGAAAGAGGAAGTTGAAAAAAATGATGGGTAACCTTGAAAAATCAATTGGTGCTAAATTAAAATGTGTTCCAGTGGATATGGGGAAAATTACAGACGAAGTTGTAATAGCAAAATCTAAAATCGAATAAGTGGAAAAAGATCTTGGGGCCGCGCGGGATTAGCCGAGTGGTCAGGGCGCTGCAGTCATGGACTGCGCGGCTGATCCCGGCAGCGGTTCGAGTCCTCCCTCGGGCATGGGTGGGTGTGTTTCTCCTTAGGATAATGTAGGTTAAGTGGTCTGTAAGCTTAGGGACTGATGACCCTAGCAGTTAAGTCCTATAAGATTTCACACACATTTGAACATTTTTTGAAAGATCTTGGGGTAAAACTGGATAAGATACAGACGGAACTTGGGGACAAGGTAAGCGACTGTATAAAAGCGCAAGATGCTCATAAAAGTGATGTGAGGCAATTATTTATAGTCAATAACATTCCCGAAGTGGCCTCTGCCCAGTGTTCCAACCTGAACGTAATGGAACACCTTTGTGATAAATAAGAGCGTCGAATTTGCTCCAGGCATTACCATCCAAAATAACTAACTTCTCTGGTTTCGGATCTAGGGGCAGAACGCGCTGCTATTGTTCCGGCATCTCACTGAAACTACACTGTCCAGTCACATCATCGTGATCACCTGTCAGAAGCTTGAATAAGCCCTTTTGCAGGGCCGTCCGCTGCGAGACGTGCAGCAAGAAAGTCAGTGAGGTTCTAAAAGGACCGACAGGGCTGTGAAGATATGCCGATTCCAGTGCCGTGGCCACCTGCCCTAGGTTTCTCTGCTGACGACCTATCGCGCAAACATCCCGATCGCGGTGGTCCCACTGATTCTCTGTTGGGTTTAAATGCGAGTAGTTTGGTGGCCAGGGCCGGCCGAAGTGGCCGTGCGGTTAAAGGCGCTGCAGTCTGGAACCGCAAGACCGCTACGGTCGCAGATTCGAATCCTGCCTCGGGCATGGATGTTTGTGATGTCCTTAGGTTAGTTAGGTTTAACTAGTTCTAAGTTCTAGGGGACTAATGACCTCAGAAGTTGAGTCCCATAGTGCTCAGAACCATTTGAACCATTTGAGTTTGGTGGCCAGGTGAGGAAGGTAAACTTATCCTGGTGCTCTTCGGCCCATGTTCATACATTCCGAGCTATGCGACATGTTGCACTGTTCTGCTGCCGAGGAAAAACAAATTGAATGTAGGGTGACCACGGTCCCCAAATATAAATGTACACCAGAATGAAATTTTCACTCCCAGCCGAGTGTGCGCTGATATGAAACTTCCTGGCAGATTAAAAACGTGTGGCGACCGAGACTCGAAATAGGGACCTTTGCCTTTCGCGGGAAGTTCTCTACCATCTGAACTACCCGAACACGACTAACGCTCAGTTTCCCTCGTTCCTTGGACACGCTGTAAGTAGGCTGTTTATGTTTTCTTTATGTAAGTAGGCTGTTTATGTTTTCTTATTGGCAACGTTACGTAACGTTGCCAATAAGAAAACATAAACAGCCTACTTACATAAAGAAAACATAAACGTAACGTTGCCAATAAGAAAACATAAACAGCCTACTTACATAAAGAAAACATAAACAGCCTACTTACAACGCTTCATACACCCTCCACTACCAGTGGTCCCACCTGCCGTCTGCGAGTGGTTATTGCACGCTGACGTCGTACACAGTCGGTGGTCACGTTAATGTGGCTGAAATGTATGTTTCCATCTGAGTTCCAGCCGTCATAATGTAGACGAGTAGACACACCCCATATTAATGTCCACAAGTAGATGTCCAGATACTTTTGATCAATTGGTGTACGGTTATTATGTGGGAAAGTAATAAGTATTACTGCCTTGATCAACTTTGAGTGTTCCTATAATGCCACAAATAAACCTTTTTTCGCACAGGACTTGTAACTTTAGTTTTTGAACCACCCTACTATTTTTGCAGGGTCAGCATATATGAGCAACAAACACCAATATCATTTCAAACATTGAATCTTCCGTTCATTTCATCCACTGTCGTCCAAGACTGAGCGTGATGAAGTAGTAATAAGACATTGGACTCTTATTCGGGGGATCGCGGTTCAGGTATCCATGCGGCCATCCAAAGTCGGCTTTCGTTTTAGATTTCCCTCAATGACTAAAGGCGAATGCTCGTCTATAACGCTGAAACACCAGAGAAACTGCTATAGGGATGCGTATTGAAATACGGAGATATGTAAACAGGCAGGTGAGTCGGCAACTCGTATATAAGACAAGTGTCTGGCACAGTTGTTAGATCGGTTACTGCTACTACAATGGCAGGTTTTTAAGATTTAAATGAGTTTAAACGTGGTGTTACAGTCGGCGCACGAGCGATTGGACACAGAATATCCGAAGTGGGAATTTTCCCGTATGACCATTTCACGAGTGTAACGTAAATATCTGGAATCCGGTAAAACATCAGATCTCCGACATATCTGCCGCCGAAAAAAGATCCTGCAAGAACGGTACCAACGACGACTGATGAGAATCGTTCAGTGTGACAAAAGAGCAACCAGGCAAATTGCTGCACATTTGAATGTTGGGCCATCAACAAGTGTCAGTATGTGAACCATTCAACGAAACATCATTGATATGGGCTTTCGGAGCCGAAGGCCCACTCGTGTACCCTTGATGACTGCACGACACAAAGCTTTACCCCTTGCCTGGGCCCATCAGCACCGACATTGGACTGTTGATGACTGGAAACATGTTGCCTGGTCGGACGAGTTCTTTTCAAATTGAATCGAGCAGATGGTCGTGTACGGGTGTGGAGACAACCACATGAATCCATTGACCCTGCATGTCAGCAGCGGACTGTTCAAGCTGGTGGCCGCTCTGTAATGGTGTGGTGCATGTGCAGTTCGAGTGAGATGAGACCCCTGGTACGTGCAGATACGACTGCGACAGATGGCACGTACTTAAACATCCTGTCTAATCACCTGCATTCATTCATGTCCATTTTGCATTCCGACGGACTTGGGCAATTCCAGTAGGGCAATGCGACACCCCACACGTCCAGAATTGCTATAGAGTGGCTCCAGGAACACTCTTCTGACTTTCAACACTTCCGCTCGCCACTTAAGTCCCCAGACATGAACATTATTGAGCATATCTGAGCTGCCTCGTAAGGTACTGTTCAGAAGAGATCTCCACCGCTTCGTACTCTTACAGATTTAGGCAGTCCCGCAGGATTCATGGTGTCAATTGCCTCCATCCCTACTTCTGACATTAGTCGAACCATGTCACGTCTGGTTGCGGCAGTTCTGCATGCTCGCGGGGGCTCTACACGATATTATTCAGGTGTACCAGTTTCTTTGGCTCTTCAGTGTATTTATTTCAGTTAAGTGCATTTAAATATTTCCAGAACGTAATACTACTTCATTTGGACCTAACTGTGTGAAGGGACCGGTCGAGTCTTTACTGCATAGACCAGCAGAGCATCCCCACTAGATGATCTGGTGGAAAGCAAGTTAAACACAAAGACGCAGGAAGTGATATCTCTTGGCTACTTGTGTACTCCCCTATTTTACTGATTTAGATGACCTTCCATATGAAGTCTGTCTACAGTGTACATGGGGCGGAATGTCTCTGTATTAGCCGCGCGGTTTGAGGCGCCATGCACGGACTGCGCCATCCCGCCCCCCGAGGTTCGAGTCCCCCCTCGATCATGGGTGAGTGTATTCTTCTTATCATAAGTTAGTTTAAGTAGTGTGTAAGTCTACGGACCGATGACCTCAGCAGTTTGGTCCCTTAGGAATTCACACAGATTTGAACATTATTTTCTCTTCGTGTTATCCCGATTTTCTTTTTCCCTCAGTTTCCACTTAGGTGAAGAATTATCAGCTGTCCAGCATGTAGTAACAATAACTACTTCCGTAAATTCCCTTTACTTAATCCCTGGCGGTACGTTCTGTTCTTCTTTGCCAGAGGAGGTGCCAAGTTCACGCACATAGCCTATAAGTTCTTGATGGCGTTGTGGTGAAGTGAGGTTTTCATATCGCGAAAATTATCCCATAAATAACTGCGTTCTTAACCTCAATGAGCTGCTTCTCATTCGCCACAATACTCTAAGAAAAGCTTATGAAAAATACACTCATGTTCACAAAAACAGAACACCTTCAACGACTAGAGATAGGACGTTCATATTTACAGGACATGTATATTAGTACCTCCTGCAGTAATGATTAGCATTTTAGTCATCTCGGTTCAGCATGTGTCCTGTTGTCTAGTAAGCACAGGTTCCGCCATGGGACCTGATTACTTGTTCTACGTGTCATGGTATCGACTTTTATAAGACGTGAATGGTGAACCTATGTATGGCCATCCATGCTGTATTCAACTGGTTCCAAAGTTCATCTTCGGTGTTAGGCACTGGATCACAGCTCTGCGCCCATCATTTCTATATCCCACACATTTTCGATTGGTGAAAAGTCTGGCGACCTGGCGGGTCTGGGCAAAAGGCTGACACCCTGTGATACCAACAAGACACGTGTTCGCGCAGCAACATGTGGTCGTGCATTGTCTCGCTGAAAAATGACGTCTGGGGTGTTGTGCAGGAATGGTATTGCTACAGATTGCAGGATGTCATTCAGGTAGGCACACTGCCCACAGTGCCCTTGACATGCACCGTCTGTGATTTGCGGTTGTACCCACACCATAAGGCCTTGCTTTGGCGCTGTATGTTTTGTGCGAACGCAGTCACTCTGATGCTGCTCTCCGTGTTGTGAAGAACCAAAATGCGGCCATAATTTCAAACAACTGCGACCATTATTTCAAACAAACAGAGCCTGGTTTTGTTTGAAAAGTTCGTCTTATGCTATTTCTATCTCAGTGACGCTGTTCGATAAACCATTGATGTCTAGAATGTTTCTGCACATTCGTCTAAGGTAGGCGGAGAAGCGGACGAAGTGCACGTAACCTATGCTGCAACAAAAACGTCGGTGGACTCTCACCCCTGATAGTGTACGATCTGTTCCACTGTTCCACTAGAACCGAGGAGGACGCAGTTCTGTCCAAAGCAAAGCAAATGTAACTTCACAGTAAACATAAACATAGCCAAAGCCATGCAGACAAACAAAAATTACACGAAGTGAAATGTAGTGTGAGGAGGGCTATGCGAGAGGCGTTCAATAAATTCGAAAGTAAAGTGCTATGTACTGACTTGGCAGAAGACCCTAAGAAATTTTGGGCTTATGACAAAGCTGTAGGTGGATCAAAACAAAATGTCCAGACACTCTGTGACCAAAATGGTACTGAAACAGAGGATGACAGACTAAAAGCCGAAATACTAAATGTCTTTTTCCAAAGCTGTTTCACAGAGGAAGACTGAACTGTAGTTCCTTCTCTAGATTGTCGCACAGATGAGAAAATGGTATATGTCGAAATAGATGACAGAGGGATAGAAAAACAATTAAAATCGCTCAATAGAGGAAAGGTCACTGGACCTGAAGGGATACCAGTTCGATTTTACACAGAGTACAAGAAGGAACTTGTCCCCCTTCTTGCAGCGACGTACCGTAGGTCTCTAGAAGAGCGCAGCGTTCCAAACGATTGGAAAAGAGCACAGGTCATTCCCGTTTTCAAGAACAGACGTCGAACAAATGTGCAGAACTATAGACCTATATCTCTACCGTCGATCAGTTGTAGAATTACACGTATTATGTTCGAGTATAATGACTTTTCTGGAGACTAGAAATCTACTCTGTAGGAATCAGCATGGGTTTTGAAAAAGACGATGATGTGAAACCCAGCTCGCGCTATTCGTCCACGAGACTCAGAGGGCCATAGACACGGGTCCCCAGGTAGATGCTGTGTTTCTTGACTTCCGCAAGGCGTTCGATACAGTTCCCCAAAGTCTTTTAATGAACAAAGCAAGAGCATATGGACTATCAGACCAATTGTGTGATTGGATTGAAGAGTTCCTAGATAACAGTACGCATCATGTCATTCTCAATGGAGAGAAGTCTTCCGAAGTAAGAGTGATTTCAGGTGTGCCGCAGGGGAGTGTCGTAGGACCAGTGCTATTCACAATACATATAAGTGACCTTGTGGATAACATCAGAAGTTCACTGAGGCTTTTTGCGGATGACGCTGTAGTATGCCGAGAGGTTGTAACAATGGAAAATTGTACTGAAATGCAGGAGGATCTGCAACGAATTGACGCGTGGTGCAGGGAATGGCAACTGAATCTCAATATAGACAAGTGTAATGTGCTGCGAATACAAGTAAAAAAGATCCTTCATCATTTAGCTACAATATAGCAGGTCAGCAACCGGAAGCAGTTAATTGCATAAATTATCTGGGATTAGGCGTTACGAGTGATATAAAATGGAATGACCGTATAAAATTAATCGTCGGTAAAGGAGATGCCAGACTGAGATTCATTGGAAGAATCCCAAGGAAATGCAATCCGAAAACAAAGGAAGTAGGTTACAGTACACTTGTTCGCACACTGCTTGAATACTGCTCATCGGTGTGGGATCCGTACCAGATGGGGTTGATAGAAGAGACAGAGAAGATCCAACGGAGAGCAGCGCGCTTCGTTACAGGATCATTTAGTAATCGCGAAAGCGTTACGGAGAGGATAGATAAACTCCAGTGGAAGACTCTGCAAGAGAGACGCTCAGTAGCTCGGTACGGGCTTTTGTTGAAGTTTCGAGAACATACCTTCACCGAGGAGTCAAGCAGTATATTGCTCCCTACTACGTGTATCTCGCGAGGAGACCATGAGGATAAAATCAGAGAGATTAGAGCCCACACAGAGGCATACCGACAATCTTTCTATCCACGAACAATACGAGACTGGAATCGAAGGGAGAACCGATAGAGGTACTCGAGGTACCCTCCGCCACACACTGTCAGGTGGCTTGCGGAGTATGGACGTAGATGTAGATGTAGATGCAAAGCCATCCGGATGAGGCGCCGTCTGGTCGCGGGATGGTTGGGTGGTGCGACCTGACCCATCTCGTCGTGTTCTACGGCCTTTGTGAACCATTTTGCACACACCCGTTGCACTGCTGAAACACTTTGACCCACACGAGTAGCAACTTGCCGGATGGATGCATCTCATTCTTTCATGCCAATAATACGCCCTCTTTCAGTCTCGCTCATTTGACGGTACGGTTCGTGCATAAATCTGCAAGGCGTCCTGCACGTCTCCTCTTGTCACACTGTTCCATTACCAGTGGTTTGTAGCGACAACGAGAGCCACAGCATATTTTACCGGGATGGTGTTGCGCAGATGTGACCGAGCGGTTCTAGGCGCTTGAGTCCGCATCCGCGAGGCTGCTACGGTCGCAGATTCGAATCCTGCCACAGGCATGGATGTGTGTGATGTCCTTAGGTTAGTTAGGTTTAAGTATTTCTGTATTTGTCTAGGAGCTGATGACCTCAGATGTTAAGTCCCATAGTGCTTAGAGCCATTTGAACCATTTGTTGCGCCGAAATGTTGATGTTGACCTTTAATCAGCGGGCCGACGCGGTTCAAATGCTAATTATTTCTGCAGGATATACTAATGTACATTTCCAGAGAATATGAACGTCCTAACTCTAGTCGCACAAGTAGTTTTGTTTTTCTGGATATGAGTGTACTTTCTAGATACACATTCCGTTTCTAATGCGAACATATTTTCTAAAGCTTCCACAGTAAGGTATCGTTTAGGTGAGATTCTTTCATTACCCGACATAATTTGCTTTCATGAGATGATCAGAACATACACTCCTGGAAATGGAAAAAAGAACACATTGACACCGGTGTGTCAGACCCACCATACTTGCTCCGGACACTGCGAGAGGGCTGTACAGGCAATGATCACACCCACGGCACAGCGGACACACCAGGAACCGCGGTGTTGGCCGTCGAATGGCGCTAGCTGCGCAGCATTTGTGCACCGCCGCCGTCAGTGTCAGCCAGTTTGCCGTGGCATACGGAGCTCCATCGCAGTCTTTAACACTGGTAGCATGCCGCGACAGCGTGGACGTGAACCGTATGTGCAGTTGACGGACTTTGAGCGAGGGCGTATAGTGGGCATGCGGGAGGCCGGGTGGACGTACCGCCGAATTGCTCAACACGTGGGGCGTGAGGTCTCCACAGTACATCGATGTTGTCGCCAGTGGTCGGCGGAAGGTGCACGTGCCCGTCGACCTGGGACCGGACCGCAGCGACGCACGGATGCACGCCAAGACCGTAGGATCCTACGCAGTGCCGTAGGGGACCGCACCGCCACTTCCCAGCAAATTAGGGACACTGTTGCTCCTGGGGTATCGGCGAGGACCATTCGCAACCGTCTCCATGAAGCTGGGCTACGGTCCCGCACACCGTTAGGCCGTCTTCCGCTCACGCCCCAACATCGTGCAGCCCGCCTCCAGTGGTGTCGCGACAGGCGTGAATGGAGGGACGAATGGAAACGTGTCGTCTTCAGCGATGAGGTCGCTTCTGCCTTGGTGCCAATGATGGTCGTATGCGTGTTTGGCGCCGTGCAGGTGAGCGCCACAGTCAGGACTGCATACGACCGAGGCACACAGGGCCAACACCCGGCATCATGGTGTGGGGAGCGATCTCCTACACTGGCCGTACACCACTGGTGATCGTCGAGGGGACACTGAATAGTGCACGGTACATCCAAACCGTCATCGAACCCATCGTTCTACCATTCCTACACCGGCAAGGGAACTTGCTGTTCCAACAGGACAATGCACGTCCGCATGTATCCTGTGCCACCCAACGTGCTCTAGAAGGTGTAAGTCAACTACCCTGGCCAGCAAGATCTCCGAATCTGTCCCCCATTGAGCATGTTTGGGACTGGATGAAGCGTCGTCTCACGCGGTCTGCACGTCCAGCACGAACGCTGGTCCAACTGAGGCGCCAGGTGGAAATGGCATGGCAAGCCGTTCCACAGGACTACATCCAGCATCTCTACGATCGTCTCCATGGGAGAATAGCAGCCTGCATTGCTGCGAAAGGTGGATATACACTGTACTAGTGCCGACATTGTGCATGTTCTGTTGCCTGTGTCTATGTGCCTGTGGTTCTGCCAGTGTGATAATGTGATGTATCTGACCCCAGGAATGTGTCAATAAAGTTTCCCCTTCCTGGGACAATGAATTCACGGTGTTCTTATTTCAATTTCCAGGAGTGAACTTAGCTAAAATTAA
Source organism: Schistocerca cancellata (assembly GCF_023864275.1). Lineage (NCBI taxonomy): Eukaryota > Metazoa > Arthropoda > Insecta > Orthoptera > Acrididae > Schistocerca > Schistocerca cancellata. Next base: position 925,960,651 of record NC_064629.1, read on the forward strand.
AAAAAAAGTAAAAATATTTATTTTTTGTTAGTAAATCCGAGTATTTCAGTTGGGAAACTTTTTCAGCATAATAAACTGATAACTTATCGGTGGTCCCAAGGATATTACAAGTAAGTGTATGTGGTAGTTTTGCTGAACAATATGTTCATTCATGGTAATAATAGGGTTCCGGGAAAGTACAGCGCACGTATAAAGGATTGTCTATTGTGTATTAAACCAGGGTCCTAGAAACGACGGAGAGGCTTCGTCTCGTCGTGGCCGTCACTGGTTCACAACCCCAGAACAGTCCACAGCAGTCCACCCACCACACCGCCGCCCCACACAGAACCCAGGGTTATTGTGCGGTTCGACCTCCAGTGGACCCCCGTGGGAACGTCTCATACCAGTGTAACCCCAAATGTTTGCGTGGTAGAGTAATTATTGTGCACGCGTACGTGGAGACAGTGTTTGTGCAGCAGTAGCCGACATAGTGTAAGTGAGGCGCAAAAGAAAGGGAACAAGCCCGCATTCGCCGAGGTAGATGGAAAACCGCCATATAAACCATCCACAGGCTGGCCGGCACATCGGACGTCGACACTAATCCGCCGGGAGGATTTGTGCCGGGGACCGGCATGTCTTCCCACTCGGGAAGCAGAGCGTTAGACCGCGCGGTTAGCCGGGCGGGCTCTGTAAAGGAAATCGCATACATTTTCTGATCGAAAGTATTGGTATCCACCTTTTGGTAGACAGTAATACAGGGGTGTCCGCACTTCGCCTTTATAACAGCTATAACTTTGCTCGTCCAGTGAGGTGTCTGAACGTCTGTGAAGGAATGGCACCTCAATCTTCCTCAAGACCCGAAACCAGAGAGGTTAGTAATGATGGATGCTATCGTCTGGAGTGAATTCGACATTCTAAACATCCCAAAGGTGTCCTGTTAAGTTCAATTCGGTACTCTGGACATGAAAGTCCATTTCAGGAATGGTATTATCCACAAATAATTGCCTCATAGATGCTGCTTTATGACAGGGGACGCTGTCATGTTGATACATTTAACCATCGGATCCAAACTGCTGCACTACTGTACGCAGTACATTGTGCTAAGTGTGTTCATTGCCGTTGACATTTAGCGTTTTTATAAGCCAAAACAAAGTACGGGGACCACAACCTAACAGCGGAAACATCCCCGTACCGTAAAACCACCCCCTCCGTACTTGACTGTTAGCACTACACGTGATGGCAGGTAACGTTCTCCATGCATTCAATAAACCCGTAGGATTTTCACAGGTTATAGCGTGATCAACACTAAAAATCAATCGTATTGAGTTATCCACTATCCTGTGGCGTTGGACCTCAAGTGCCTACAGAACTATGTGGCATAGGAGGAGCTACTCGACCTTCGAACCACATTCTTTTTAACTCACTACACAGAGACATCGTGCAAGCTAGACTGCTGAGAGCACTTCACGCTCACGAGTGATTCCATTGGCTAATTTCATGCAATTACAACCACTCAGTGGGCTCTGGCCGTCAGTACACGAGGTTTGCCTGACCTTTGTTTATCTGTGGTTCCCACTTCAGAGTCACATCACCAACAGCCTACTTGGGCATCTTTAGATGATTTGAAATGTCGCTGAAGAATTTGGGCCTCTGGTGACATCCAAAGTTGAGTAGATGTCCGAAGTCACAGAGCTCTCCTGCCCGACTTATTCTGCTGTTACTGATAACACAGTTCTCCCTGCCTTTTTGATGCTGGTGGGTCCGCCAGTCGTGACATGCAGTGATCAGTTCCGAAAACATAAGGGCTTCGAGCGCTACTGGTCAGATGATGTACGAGACGCTATTCGACCAACTTTTGGAGCCCCCGTCAAGTAAGCATGAGAGTAGACATCAAATAAATGTAGGAGTGCCTTGCTAGTATCCTAACAGCACTTTGTGACCCATACAAAATTTTAAAGCGTTTCTTGCAGAGCTTAAATGGGAGTGTTTGGAAAAAAGACGTCGCTTTTCTCTCGAGACTTGCTTGGGTGAATTTAGTCATCCAGTGTCGGAGGACCACTACGCGACAATTCTGCTGCCGCCATCATATATCGTGCATTTGGATCACGAGAATAAGATAGGAGAAATTGCAGTGCACGCGGAATTATTTTCCCTCACTCGATACCTGAATCAAATATTCGCTAATATCGGTAGGAAGTACCTTTAGATACGCACTGTAAAGTCGTTTACTAAGTATATATGTAGACACAGATTTAAATAGATGCAGTTATGACAACGGGAATGAACAGCATGTGCCACATGAAGAACTCAAAAGATGGATCTGACATTTGCAACATATTGACATACTCCACATCGTAGTTAATTATTCTGCATATCATACCTGTGGTATGCAGTTGCGTTAACTGAACATACAATAATCAGTCAGAAAATTATGACCACCGACCTGCCATCGATATAAAGCCGCACAGCCCATAGCAAGGTCACCTGGCGATGAATGACTGCTACTCAGACACATGGGGGAGGTGACGTAACAGCAACGTCATCGCTCCTATCGGATGAGGGAGGCATGGGGAAGGAAGTCGGCAGTGCCCATCCCGGCATTTACCTGAAGTGACATCTGGAAATCACAGAAAACCTAAATCAAGATGGCTGGACGCGGATTTGAACTGTCGTCCTCCCGAGTGCGAGTCCAGTGTGCTAAGCACTGCGCCACCTCGCTCGGTCAGACACATGCACGGAACACGTAGAGTCAGTCTACAGAATGGGGAAGGCGTACGATCTATCTGACTTTGACTGAAGGAATACTGTGATGGTTCGGTGGCTCGTTATGAGCATTTCGGAAACAGTCGGGTGTTCGAGGAGTGCTGTGGTGTCTTCAGCACAAGGCGAAACCGAGGTGAAACCACGCCCAGAAATCGTGGGGTTGGGTGGCCACCCCTCATTACAGATGTCGGACGTCAAATGCTGGGCAGACTGGTAAAACACTACAGGCGGCGAACTGTGGCGGGATAACATTGGACTTTAATTCTGGGCACAGTACAAATGTGTCTCAACACACAGAGCACCGAACACTCCTAACGATGGGCCTCCACACACCTGTACTGCAGGACGGAGAGGAGCTGGCGGGCTACAGTCTGGAACCGTGCGACCGCTACGGTCGCAGGTTCGAATGCTGCCTCGGGCATGGATGTGTGTAATGTCCTTAGGTTAGTTAGGTTTAAGTAGTTCTAGGTCTAGGGGCTGATGACCTCAGATGTTAAGTCCCATAGTGCTCAGAGCCATTTGAACCGTTCAACAAGCTGGCGGTTGCTCCATTATGCTCTAGGGAACGTTCACGTGGGCATCCGTGCGTCCAGTGGAGCTTGTGCAAGGCTCCATGACGGACAAGGAGTATTGTACACTGGTTGCAGACCACGTACACCCCTTCATGACGACCCTGTTTCCCGAAGGCAGTGGCATTTTTCAACAAGATAATGCGCCATGTCACAAGGCCAGGAGTGTGATGGAGTGGTTTCAGGAACACAGTGGTGACTGAATTCCAGTTGATGTTCTGGCCCCGAAAACTCGCCATATCTGAACCCGATCAAACACATCTGGGGTGTGACTGAACGTGGCGTCAGAGGTCATCGCTCCCCCCCCCCCCACCCCTCCCCCTCCGAGGGATTTACGGCAATTAGGTGACTTGTGTGTGGAGATGTGGCGCCAGCTCCCTCCAGCGACCTATGAAGGCCTCTTTGCTTCCATGCCACGACGTGTCGCCGCTGTTATCCGCGCCAAAGGTGGATATACCGGCTGTAAGGTAGATGGTCATAATGTTCTGGATGATCAATGTAAGTTTTGTTTGGGTTCCACATGTTTGCAATATTTCATGTTGTTTTAATGATTTACTTTGGGAATGTTGGTGTGTGTGTGTGTGTGTGTGTGTGCGTGTGTGTGTGTGTGTGTGTGTGGTCATACGGTCCGCACATCTTCTTGTGTAGACAGAGCTCAGGATATTATACTTCATAAGTATTTATGGCATCTCGTGCTAAACGACCGTCAATAAAGTGTTTGGTTGCCAGAAGCATTATTCATCACAAATTATTTCATTGCTTATGCTCAATGTACGTTATTTCAACAGAGAAATAGCTAAGAACACCTTGTTTATCTGAATTCAGTAAATTTAATTATTTTGAAACTGGGAAGAGTAGGGTTTTACAGCCCATAGACGATGACGTAATTAGAAATGGAGCACAGTGTCTGGTGGGGAAGGAAATCGGCCGTACCCTCTTCAAAGTCACTATCCCGGCATTTGTGTTAAGTGATTTAGGGAACTCATGGAAAACCTAAATTTGGAGAGCCACACGGTGTTTGAAATACTGTATCCCCAAATGCAAGTCGATATACTGTTTGGGGATCTTACTTGGTTAATCGTCAATTTGAATCTATACGTGTACGAGTAATTAATATTTGTGCAAAATATGTTAGAAATACTAATGAAGAAAAAATGCAGTAAAAAAATGAAGAATCTTAAATTTTGTGACTTTTAACTGCAATCATTCCACTTTTTTCTGGTTTGCTCCGTATTTTATGTATAGAAGAAAATGAGAAACTTATACTATGAATGTCCCCTACTGCAAAGTTCTAAGAGCTTACAACTGTATTAGTGGAGGTGATAGTAATCAGTTACTAATTCTGTGTCGGTAACTTTAAACTGTAACTGATTTCTTATAACAGTATCGCACTGAGATCACATTAGCAAACCAAGTAAATATAAAAATGCATTTATAAAATTTTTTCTTAAGTGTGGAACCACAGGTTACAGGAAAAATTAAACGAGCTGGTAACCACCCAAATACCTGGAAAAAACCGACTAAATTTGCATCGAAGTATTCTTCCTACTAAGGTACATAAAACACAGTCTTGGTAGAGAGAAGCAGCTACTAAGAACAATAGAAGCGGAATTATATCGAAGCTGATTACACTCAACAGTCTCATGCTCAATGCAGAAAATAATGGTATATCTTAAAAAAATGTTATTAGAGGGGCTAGGAATATGAGCTTTGCAAGTAAAGTACACAAACCACGGAATAAGACTGAAAGGAGATGGAATATAGTGAGAAAAATATCAGAGAAAGAACAGAAAAATTTCCACTTCATTGAAATGTTAGATAATAATGTCAGTTATTAATGAGTTATACAGAATACGTATAAACACGAGAAGCAATAATGACTCTTATGACTCAGAAGATAGACTGAAGAATGACGAACTCACATTTACGGCATCTTTGGATTTAGAGAAAATTTTGCCAATCTTGAGTGGAACCTACTCTTTGGAATTCTGAAGTTACCAGGGATAAAATATAGGGAGCTAAAGGTCATGTACGATTTGTACGGAAAGCAGACTGAAAGGGAGACCGTAACTGAGATAGGAGTTAGACAGAGCTATAGCGTACCTCCATGTTTTTCAATGTATGCACTGAGAAAACTGTAAAAGAATCTAAAGAGAGATTTGGGAGGAGTTACATGTTTGCTTACAGTTGTTATAAAAGGCAGATGATGTCAAGCATCAGAGATATGTGAGAATAAGATTAACGTACTGTAGGGAAGCAGCCTACTCACGCCTTATAAAATTCACATCAGTCTTTCCATTGTGTGCCAGCCAGTCCGCTGTAACTAGCTCTGACGTCATAAATGTTGCGCAATACTTTAAAAATCAAGTAAATAACCTGAAACGTTTCTAGCATGTCAGGAGTAATACTAAATCAATATGTGTTGAATATCAGTTCAATAACTTTAACCATTTTCGAAATTTGGATGTTTTTCTGTAAAAATCATTGGCGCAACAGAAAAGAGCTAGAAACTTAAAAATTTATATTTAGATTCCTTTCGCATAATAATTTAGTAGAAACAGTATTCTGGATCTCACAAATTAAAATTTTAGTCGAAATTCATGATTTTCTGGTTTTTGTCTTAGAAATTAAGGAAGCAAGATAGATTAAGTAGGCGAATAAATAAAGCTAGGATGTTTAAATTTAAGTAGAACGGAGATCCGCTATAATCATAAAAATGTGAGAAGTTTCAACAAAATAACTATAAAACTATAGCTATAGCGTATCTCCAAAGAGCAAGTTCAGAACTCGTCTACTACATGTACTGTAATTAAATTAATTCTCTCGCACAAAATATTTGACTTAGCCACGTCAGACTTTTATTATGATTACTTACCTGTGTGCTGATTGCACATTTAAATTGAGAGCTTCATTGGCCATCAGCAAAGGAAGCAATGATTTATTCGATAACTTAAAGTGGTGCATTACTAGCCCAGCGGCTAGTCGGGAGAGCAGATTTGATCAGGCGTTCCCTTAGCCGTCCGCACCGCGGCTTTATATGTCAGAACGCTGCGCGAGAAGAAGGAAGGCCCCAGTTCTCTCCAGACGCTGATTAGCGCACCACCTGTGCCGGGAGTCGCGTTGCGTAGCGTCGGTATCATTGCTATAAACAGCCTCGGATGCCTTAATAAGTTACTCGGGATACGCGTAACTATGAAATCGTTTTCGAGTGAAGTGTTAATTCTGGGATGATTTTAATGATCTATCTCCAGTTTGCGTATGTCGTATTTTCACGTACCGCCGCAGGACAGACATTCTACCATCATTATCATCAAATTATGGCGAGCATTCACTTAAACATTTAATTTGAACAGTTATAGTGACATCAGTGCATTAGACTCTGAACTGTTCTGGTAGTTGGATTGTGTGGATTCTTTTTGGTTTGTGACTTTCAGAATATAGTGAACATTTTAGAGAGAATGGTTTTTGATTATGAATCCCAGACAATCTCCTAATTCCTCAGAGCTATAAGCTGTAGCTATAAATGTATTTCTCAGTGAAGTGGGCACTAGGAATTCTAATTACAGGCTTCACGTTTTGCTAATCACTTTCTGGTTGCCAATATTATAGTTAGAGAGCCAGTGTTGAGAACGGAAAACAACAGCATTAAATAAATGATAGGAACATTAACAATTATTCTACCCGCCGCCCCACATATGGTGCATCGGTCCGGGAAAGAAACTGAGTGAAAGTGAAAGTGATTTTTAAATATTCTGATTCGGGAGTGAAATGCGACACGCAACTGAGTAATAGAACAGTGATAGTGTTACGTGTGCATGTGGACGACGCAATTGGATTAACAGCGCATCCGGATTGACGGAGCGGCGCTGCCAGCATTGCGAGAATCCAGTTGCGCCTCACCGTAGTCGTCTGTCGGAGCAACCGGAGCCGCGCCTGCAGTTGTGGGCCACGCAAACACACAGCAGCCGTCGGAGTGCCATCTGCAGTTCAACGCGCCGCGTCGCACCAGTAACCCTGGTACGTCGCGCCGGCAACGCCATACGTCGTGCAGAAGGAACTAAGTTAAGTGAAAGGCTGTTAAAACTTTTACTAACCTGCACTAAAAGACTGTCAGCGATGGAACCGAAAAAAGAAACTGAAGTTAAACCTATGTCTGTTGAAGGAACTGTAAATCCAGACAATGGTTCAAGTGTAAATATGCATGAAAATAGTAATGTTAAAGTGAAATCCGAACTAGTGTCTCCTGGCAATAGTGTGAAAAAGGGCAACGATTCAATAGTAGAGACCCCTGTAGTAAAGCAGAAATCAGAAATTGTTAATTCATTGGATGATAGTTTATCTGATGAGTTAAAAACGAAACAGTTATCAGAGGTAGTAGAGTTTAAAAAGGATAAGCTAGATATGACTGATCAATCAGATGTTTCATTTCGTTTTGATGATTCTGGTATTGGAGCTAGTTTTTCGTCACCTGAGTGTGATAAAAAACCAGCTAGTGAGCAACCCAAAGATACTGGGGCCATTGATTTAAATGTTATATTACAAGCAATAGCTACCAGTAACGCTAGAATGACATCTGAGTTAAAATCTGATATAACTGAGGTAAATAACAGGATTGTGGCCAGCCAAACCAATTTTCAAAAATGGTTCAAATGGCTCTGAGCACTATGGGACTTAACATCTGAGGTCATCAGTCCTCTAGAACTTAGAACTACTTAAACCTAACTAACCTAAGGACATCATACCCATCCATGCCCGAGGCAGAATTCGAACCTGCGACCGTAACGGCCACGCGGTTCAAACTGAAGCGCCTAGAACTGCTCGGCCATTCCGGTCAGCCAAACCAATTTTAATAAACGGTTTGAGGCAATGGACAATAAACTAGAATCCAATAAAGCTGAATTAGAAACTTCCTTCAAGACTGGCTGCAATAAGTTGAAAGAGGATCTGGACATTTTAAATTATAAAATTGATTACAACCATGAGGATATTAAGAAAAAGGTTGCTCAACAGTTATCTGAGATGTATAAAACAGTAAAATCCGAAGTTGCTGAGGTTCGCAAAGACTTCCAAATGGAAGATGCGAAGCTGGAGCACAAGTTAACAGAAAAGATCGAGGTGGAATCTGAACTGTGCTCAGATACAGGGTGTTTCAAAAATGACCGGTATATTTGAAACGGCAATGAAAACTAAACGAGCAGCGATAGAAATACACCGTTTGTTGCATTATGCTTGGGACAACAGTACATTTTCAGGCGGACAAACTTTCGAAATTACAGTAGTTACAATTTTCAACAACAGATGGCGCTGCAAGTGATGTGAAAGATATAGAAGACAACGCAGTCTGTGGGTGCGCCATTCTGTACGTCGTCTTTCTGCTGTAAGCGTGTGCTGTTCACAACCTGCAAGTGTGCTGTAGACAACATGGTTTATTCCTTAGAACAGAGGATTTTTCTGGTGTTGGAATTCTACCGCCTAGAACACAGTGTTGTTGCAACAAGACGAAGTTTTCAACGGAGGTTTAATGTAACCAAAGGACCGAAAAGCGATACAATAAAGGATCTGTTTGAAAAATTTCAACGGACTGGAAACGTGACGGATGAACGTGCTGGAAAGGTAGGGCGACCGCGTACGGCAACCACAGAGGGCAGCGCGCAGCTAGTGCAGCAGGTGATCCGACAGCGGCCTCGGGTTTCCGTTCGCCATGTTGCAGCTGCGGTCCAAATGACGCCAACGTCCACGTATCGTCTCATGCGCCAGAGTTTACACCTCTATCCATACAAAATTCAAACGCGGCAACCCCTCAGCGCCGCTGCCATTGCTGCACGAGAGACATTCGCTAACGATATAGTGCACAGGATTGATGACGGCGATATGCATGTGGGCAGCATTTGGTTTACTGACGAAGCTTATTTTTACGTGGACGGCTTCGTCAATAAACAGAAGTGGCTCATATGGGGAACCGAAAAGCCCCATGTTGCAGTCCCATCGTCCCTGCATCCTCAGAAAGTACTGGTCTGGGCCGCCATTTCTTCCAAAGGATTCATTGGCCCATTTTTCAGATCCGAAACGATTACTGCATCACGCTATCTGGACATTCTTCGTGAATTTGTGGCGGTACAAACTGCCTTAGACGACACTGCGAACACCTCATGGTTTATGCAAGATGGTGCCCGGCCACATCGCACGGCCGACGTCTTTAATTTCCTGAATGAATATTTCGATGATCGTGTGATTGCTTTGGGCTATCCGAAACATACAGGAGGCGGCGTGGATTGGCCTCCCTATTCGCCAGACATGAACTCCTGTGACTTCTTTCTGTGGGGACACTTGAAAGACCAGGTGTACCGCCAGAATCCAGAAACAATTGAACAGCTGAAGCAGTACATCTCATCTGCATGTGAAGCCATTCCGCCAGACACGTTGTCAAAGGTTTCGGGTAATTTCATTCAGAGACTACGCCATATTATTGCTACGCATGGTGGATATGTGGAAAATATCGTACTATAGAGTTTCCCAGACCGCAGCGCCATCTGTTGTTGAAAATTGTAACTACTGTAATTTCGAAAGTTTGTCTGCCTGAAAATGTACTGTTGTCCCAAGCATATTGCAACAAACGGTGTATTTCTATCGCTGATCGTTTAGTTTTTATTGCCGTTTCAAATATACCGGTCTTTTTGAAACACCCTGTAGGTTTAAAGATGTTAATATAAAAGTAAACATATGTCAAGCAGAAGTAGATACAATCAAAACCGATACTACTCATATTGTGCAAAGAGTAGATAATGTTGAAATGAGAGTAGAAAATATTAGTACTAACATTGCTAACATTGAGAGTAAAGTAGCTTCAGTAACTTCTGGTAATGGTAGTATACAACAAGTTGTAGCTGCAAACGCCGCATTTATCGGATGTCGGCAGTTCTTGCGGTTCGATCCAGATAAAAATATCCACCCGCTAGATTTCTGGAACGATTTTGAAGATGTGATTCCACCAACTTGGTCTGAACGAGAGAAAATCTCATTTATTAGAAGCCATTTAGCAGGTGACGCAATGCGTTGGTCAGCTGATGTTATGTTGAAGTGTAAAACATTAGCGGAATTTAAAGCAGCTTTCATTAATGAGTATTGGTCTAGCAATAAGCAAAATGAAGTGTTGAGAGAATTTTGGAGTGGAAAACGATTCAATGCAGGCAAGGAATCTATTAAAGAGTTTGCTAGGTCATAGATTTCACGTTTGTCACATTTGGTGGAAAAGCTGAAAACTGAAATGATAATACTAGGTCTTGAAGCCAAACTGCCATGGTATTGACAAACTAGAATTATATCTGCTCCTAGAGACAATCTTGATCGTTTCATTGAGTATTTGGAACGGGTAGTGCGTGTTGCTGCCAATGAGGAGCAAGCACGTAATAACAGAAATGGTAATAACACTAGTAGTAATTTTAAGAACGAGAGGAATGGCAATGTAAACATCAGAACAGTAGGTGTTCGCCATCCTAAGAGAGGTAGGAATTGGAGAAATAATTATAAGAACCAACAATGGCATCCAAATGATAGTAATTTTGTTCCGAACAAAATTATGCAGGTAAACAACAGTGCGGAAAGCAATACTGTGCCAGTTAACTATAATGGAAATAAAGGGAACAGTAGTAGGCCGAGGCAGGAAAACTAGGTCCTGTCTATCAGGACACTGGCGCTCACCAGGCGGTTACTTTTCCTAAGCCAGTAGTTACAGTAATTGATAAGACAGATCAGAATACTCAGACTGAACATGTGGATGAGGGGTCGGTAGCATCTGAGGATACAGCAGAAATATTAGATCACTCACAGTATTTAATAGATACCATGTTAGAGACGCTTTCTAAGTGGGAAGAGAAAGAGACGGCGCAGCAGTGTAACGGTAGGGAAGAGCTACAAAATACTGAGTTGTCAGGTGACGAAGCAGAAGAAATTCATGCTTATATTTACGATAAGGATGATGTGCTCTTATCTAAAGTGCCTGTGCAGGATGTTGATACTGTACTAATAGATTAAGGACAGGAGGTAAGTGAGAATGTAGAGGATAGCCTGTTGTGGGTCGATGAACCAAGTAGCTGTGACCAGTTGTCACTTGAGAAGAAACCCGACGATAATAGCGAAAGTGGTTTAGCTGTAACTAGTGTTATGCCCGGTCTGGAGGCACAGAATCGCTCAGACTACAGTAATTTGGGTCATGTTCAGCAAACTAAATGTAATGAAGTCGTGCGGTGTTTCGATTTAAAATTAATAGACCGACTGGAAAAGGCAGCTGAAAATGTAATTCAGGAAACCCCTACACACTTTGACGTAAATGTAATGAAGACAGATGTCGATCACTTTAGTTGGAGACAAATCCAAAAGGAACTATTGGATGAGTTTGAGGAACCACCTGTACAACCTAGAATAAGCCACCCTATAATAAAAGTGAATATGTTGGGTATCAATGTACGTTGTCTCTTAGACAGTGGAAGTGAGGTGAGTGCGATATCTCAGTGCTTCTTTGATGCATTACCTAGTAAAGACAAGCTTACCGTAATGAGGGTATCAGGACTAAGAATAATTGGTGCTACTGGCAAGATGTCAAAAACGGTAAAACAAGAAGCTTTGCTGCCCCATAACATTAATGGTAATTTAATTGATCATCCATGGTTAATTGTAAATAATCTCAGTATTGAGGTTTTAATTGGCATAGATTTCTTGTCAAAATATCGGAGTGTTGTTGACTTTGAAAGAAGCCAGTTGAAAATGGTCTTGCCGATAACTGGAGTAATTACGGTACCTTTTATTGATAAACATGTAGTAACTGATGATGAAACTTAGGAGCTGCCTATACGAGTTCTGAAAATTAGGAGATATTGGGACGAAGGTGTTAATCTTAGTAAAAGTAAGCTAAACACGAAGAAGAAGAAGAAGCAATTATTTTGGACAAGATAGAAGCTAAATTGCAGGAAATCGATAAAATTTCAGCTAATCAGAAGGAAGAACTGAGACAGGTTTTAAAAAGGCATCATAAGGTATTTTCAAATCGACCTGGTGTGGTCAAATGTTATGAATGTCAATTAAAGGTGAAACCTGGCCAAGTGTTTTTCATAGGAAAACCACATGCCAATGCATATTGGCTAGAGTACCCTAAGATTGAAAAGCTATTCGGTCTCAGGAACGTGATCGACCTAAAGAAGTTCATAGGTAGTGAATGAATTCAGTACACAGTGTGGCAGCTGTGCAGTCCCAGCTGTGTGAGATCTTCTTTCCTTTTCAGCTCTCACTCATTCTTCATCTTTCCTATCCACCAAAATTTCGGCTCTTACTCTCAATCACTATAATCTTCCGGTATGACTATCAAGCCAGCATTAAGCTAATGAATTCTGTAGGGAGGAGATTGTTCTGTAACCTCTACACAGTGTGGCAGCTGTGCAGTCCCAGCTGGGTGAGATCTGCTTTCCCATTTCAGGTCTCACTCCATCTTCATCTTTCCTATCCACCAAAGTTTCGACTCCTTCTTTGCAATACAAAAATTTTCCGTCATGGCTATCAAGCCATGAGTTCTGTAACCATTCGATCCACCGATTAGTGAAGAAAATACCTAATGTGACAAACCTAACAGTGACATAAACAACAGAGAAGTATGATGTAATTAAGATACAAAGGTATTTGAGTAACAAGTATTTATAGAACCCTTTAATATTATAAGTACAAAGTTGTTGTTTTATTGGAAATGGTCCACCAACAGTAATTTAAAAAGATATACAAATTCGTGTACAAGCAGGATCTGAAGTGGCAGTGAAACCTATTGTATGCTGTAGAGCTAACTAATTAATAGTAAAAGAGATTGCTTAGTGTTATGAAAATTATGAAGATAATTTGTAAGAATGAACTCACCTTGTGTAGCAAGGAATGGCAGTGTAATAGAATTTAACAGTGTTTGTAGTTGAGACGTGAAGGACACGTCCCTGAAGTATTTATAAGGTTGGAGCTGGCCATTATTTTGGTGTTGGGTGTGCGGTGACACACCTACATGTATTGAGGTTATGAGTTGGAGGCGTGAATGCGACCATAGGTACCCTTATGTTAGATGAGACAGAGCAGCTCATGGTGTCCTATAGGTTTAAGGAATTTAGCATTACGCTCGTCCATAATTAGTTAATGCACTTTAGTGGTAGGTCGAGAGAGACTACCTGTGGTTTCAGCGTCCGATCGAGTGGAAATCGATTGCCATGTGAGCAAACTGATCAGCTGCAATACACTATAGATATGAAATAAATGTGCTATCCTATGCTTTAAATGTTAACAGAGTGAGTGTTAAATAAGTACATATACTAGCAACATAATTGAGTAACATAATGGCAGACGTGAAACATCATTTATAGATCAGCATAAATACACTTCGATGAAGTAAGTACATAATTGCAGATGTGGAACTGACACAGCAGCAGAGGACCAATAAGTGGATTTAGTAGTCAACTAAAGGTAGTGTGTTTTGAACACTCCAGAACTGTACTATTATCACAAGTTACTCACATGTACAAAGAGGTTGAGAAGACAACTGCTAATCAAATATACTCGTACTATCTCTAAGAATAAGGTAATCGAAGATGAGTCAGTTAAGTAAATAAAATACAGATTTGTCAGGAATGTACCGAGCATTGGTACAGTGTTCCGGCCCAGGAATAATAAATTGAGATTAAATAGGATTTATGATTGTATGTCTTGAGCATACGTCACTAACGGCGTTTTGAGCCATTTGTTTACCGATTTTATGACAGTTAAGTAACCGCGAGAGTAAAATTGAAAAAGTTCTGTTAACTTTGTTTCAGCAACATATTGAAAGATAAAATGTATATCTATCCCCATTCCATTGTGACCCATCCTTAGATTTTAAATGAACGGAGTCTGAGGCACTCTTTTTGTTTGTTCTACAGGACAAACCAGATAATGGCAGCTTGGTAGTTGCGTGAAAGCGTGGAGTGACTTGGACACAACTCATAGTGACCCCTCCCCTTTCCCCATGTAATTTAGGGTGAACGTGAAGGACGCACTCCATAGCAACTTCCCTTCCTCTACCCTTGTGAATGGAAGCGTAGAACGCCAGCCAAAGCGGCTACAACCACGTGTGTAAAAATGAAATTGTCATGATTTGTGAAATTTTCTTTCAGGTTTAGAAAAGATTGCTAAGATATAATTATCTGTTTATGTATCATGAATAACAGTGTTATTTTCTTTGAATTTGTGTATGTAAATATATTTACAGACAATTTAATGGATTTAAGATTTTCATAATTTTACATATTTTTATGTGTTTGTCTATCTAAGGCAATATGTATGCCAAAGTGTTTCATTGATTTTGCTTAAATTTTGAGTGATAATGTTGCTTAAGAGGCAGTGAACATGCCAGAAATTTAGATAATTGAAGCAGGTAATAAGTTTTCTTTTAATATTTCTATGTTTACATTTGAATTTTAATTTTTCATGGGGAGTTAAGCTGTACTCTTGCTTCCCTTTTTGTAATTAATTTTTTTCATTTACATTAAAAAAATTAAGTAGAGGGTGATGTAGGAAAGCAGTCTACTCACGCCTTAGAAGATTCACATCAGTCTTTCCATTGTGTGCCAGCCAGTCCGCTGTAACTAGCTCTGACGTCATAAATGTTGCGCAATACTTTAAAAATCAAGTAAATAACCTGAAACGTTTCTAGCATGTCAGGAGTAATACTAAATCAATATGTGTTGAATATCAGTTCAATAACTTTAACCATTTTCGAAATTTGGATGTTTTTCTGTAAAAATCATTGGCGCAACAGAAAAGAGCTAGAAACTTAAAAATTTATATTTAGATTCCTTTCGCATAATAATTTAGTAGAAACAGTATTCTGGATCTCACAAATTAAAATTTTAGTCGAAATTCATGATTTTCTGGTTTTTGTCTTAGAAATTAAGGAAGCAAGATAGATTAAGTAGGCGAATAAATAAAGCTAGGATGTTTAAATTTAAGTAGAACGGAGATCCGCTATAATCATAAAAATGTGAGAAGTTTCAACAAAATAACTATAAAACTATAGCTATAGCGTATCTCCAAAGAGCAAGTTCAGAACTCGTCTACTACATGTACTGTAATTAAATTAATTCTCTCGCCCAAAATATTTGACTTAGCCACGTCAGACTTATTATGATTACTTACCTGTGTACTGATTGCACATTTACATTGAGAGCTTCATCGGCCATCAGCAAAGGAAGCAATGATTTATTCGATAACTTAAAGTGGTGCATTACTAGTCCAGCGGCTAGTCGGGAGAGCAGATTTGATCAGGCGTTCCCTTAGCCGTCCGCACCGCGGCTTTATACACTCCTGGAAATGGAGAAAGAACACATTGACACCGGTGTGTCAGACCCACCATACTTGCTCCGGACACTGCGAGAGGGCTGTACAAGCAATGATCACACGCACGGCACAGCGGACACACGAGGAACCGCGGTGTTGGCCGTCGAATGGCGCTAGCTACGCAACATTTGTGCACCGCCGCCGTCAGTGTCAGCCAGTTTGCCGTGGCATACGGAGCTCCATCGCAGTCTTTAACACTGGTAGCATGCCGCGACAGCGTGGACGTGAACCGTATGTGCAGTTGACGGACTTTGAGCGAGGGCGTATAGTGGGCATGCGGGAGGCCGGGTGGACGTACCGCCGAATTGCTCAACACGTGGGGCGTGAGGTATCCACAGTACATCGATGTTGTCGCCAGTGGTCGGCGGAAGGTGCACGTGCCCGTCCACCTGGGACCGGACCGCAGCGACGCACGGATACACGCCAAGACCGTAGGATCCTATGCAGTGCCGTAGGGGACCGCACCGCCACTTCCCAGCAAATTAGGGACACTGTTGCTCCTGGGGTATCGGCGAGGACCATTCGCAACCGTCTTCATGAAGCTGGGCTACGGTCCCGCACACCGTTAGGCCGTCTTCCGCTCACGCCCCAACATCGTGCAGCCCGCCTCCAGTGGTGTCGCGACAGGCGTGAATGGAGGGACGAATGGAGACGTGTCGTCTTCAGCGATGAGAGTCGCTTCTGCCTTGGTGCCAATGATGGTCGTATGCGTGTTTGGCGCCGTGCAGGTGAGCGCCACAATCAGGACTGCATACGACCGAGGCACACAGGGCCAACACCCGGCATCATGGTGTGGGGAGCGATCTCCTACACTGGCCGTACACCACTGGTGATCGTCGAGGGGACACTGAATAGTGCACGGTACATCCAAACCGTCATCGAACCCATCGTTCTACCATTCCTAGACCGGCAAGGGAACTTGCTGTTCCAACAGGACAATGCACGTCCGCATGTATCCCGTGCCACCCAACGTGCTCTAGAAGGTGTAAGTCAACTACCCTGGCCAGCAAGATCTCCGGATCTGTCCCCCATTGAGCATGTTTGGGACTGGATGAAGCGTCGTCTCACGCGGTCTGCACGTCCAGCACGAACGCTGGTCCAACTGAGGCGCCAGGTGGAAATGGCATGGCAAGCCGTTCCACAGGACTACATCCAGCATCTATACGATCGTCTCCATGGGAGAATAGCAGCCTGCATTGCTGCGAAAGGTGGATATACACTGTACTAGTGCCGACATGGTGCATGCTCTGTTGCCTGTGTCTATGTGCCTGTGGTTCTGTCAGTGTGATCATGTGATGTATCTGACCCCAGGAATGTGTCAATAAAGTTTCCCCTTCCTGGGACAATGACTTCACGGTGTTCTTATTTCAATTTCCAGGAGTGTATGTAAGAACGCTGCGAAAGCGTGTCGTTTGAGGAACATTATCATCAAATTATGGCGAGCATTCACGTAAACATTTAATTTGAACAGTTATAGTGGCATCAGCACATTAGACTCTGAACTGCTCTGGTAATTGGATTGTGTGGATCCTTTTTGGTTTGTGACTTTCAGAATATAGTGAACGTTTTAGGTAGAATGGTTTTTGATTATGAATCCCAGACAATCTCCTGATTCCTCAGAGCTATAAGCTGTAGCTATAAATGTATTTCTCAGATAAAGTATGCACTAGGAATTCTAATTACCGGCTTCACGTTTTGCTAATCACTTTCTGGTTGCCAATATTGTAGTTAGAGAGCCAGTGTTGAGAACGGCAAACAACAGCATTAAATAAATAATAGGAACATTAACAATTATTCCACCCGCCGCCCCACAGTACCAACACCAAAGGAACTTCAGATTGTCAATTGTAAACAACATCCAGAATCAAGTTACGTATTGTCTATGCTTTTTATTATTTTAATAAATGTGGGTGAAAATTAATCAAGTTCTGTTTAAAGTTTGTCACCGTCAATCTGCTACTCTAAGCGTGCAAATGGCATTTCTATCGTCTGACCTAACGGCAGAAGATAAACACGACACGATAAGACAACGAGACATATCGCTGACACTCGCCTACTTCGTTAGAGCGACAAGTCAAATTATCTGATGGTGTGTGTACTGACTGAATGTCTTACAGCTTGCACACCACATATTTAAAGACAATTTCTTATTTGCTTGCAGTTATACCGTGTGTTATACTTGACGCCAACTGCACTAGTGTCTGTATTAGCATGAGTCACCTGACAATCTGTGGATTATCATACAATAAGTTGGCAAACCGCTTCTAAACTAGCAGTTTACTTACGTCTACAGCCGGCCGTTGTGGCCGAGCGGTTCTAAATGGTTCAAATGGCTCTGAGCACTATGGGACTTAACATCTATGGTCATCAGTCCCCTAGAACTTAGAACTACTTAAACCTAACTAACCTAAGGACATCACACACATCCATGCCCGAGGCAGGATTCGAACCTGCGACCGTAGCAGTCGCGCGGCTCCGGACTGAGCGCCTAGAGCCGCTAGACCACCGCGGCCGGCCGAACGGTTCTAGGCGCTTCAGTCCGGAACCACGCTGCTGCTACGGTCGCAGGTTCGAATCCTGCCTCGGGCATGGATGTATGTGCTGTCCTTAGGTTAGTTAGGTTTAAGTAGTTCTAACTGTAGGGGACTGATGACCTCAGATGTTAAGTCCCATAGTGCTCAGAGCCATTTGTACTATTACGTCTATAAAGGGGTCACTATGAATGGGACATTAATATCCAACCCGGACTTATATGTGTATCATTGAGATATTATCACTCTCTTGTGCTAGTAGTGGCTGCTTAGTCAATGTGTAGAAAATACTACCCTTCACAAATGACAGTTCTTCACTGTCTTCGCCGCTAACTCCCTGACAAAAATGGAAGAAAGAAGATTAGGGTTTAAGGATGCGTCGACGAAGAGGTCATTAGAGACGGAGCACATGCTAGGGTTGGAGAGGGAATTGGCCGTGCCCTTTCAAATGAACCGTCCCGACATTCTCCGTAAGCCATTTTAGGGAAATCACTGAAAACGTAAATTTGGATGCCGTTCGGAGATTTGTGCTGCCGCCCTCTGAATTGTGAATCCGGTGTACTATCACTGAGCCACACTACTCGGTAATTTCCCAGGTGTTTACTCCAACTATAAAAAAAGTGGTCATGTATGTGGATATTTCCCAAAGTGAAATTTCTTGTCATTTCGTACTTTCCCTTGGCATATCACTGACATCAGGGTTTTGCAACACATACTGTGTTCGAACATTATGAAGTACCTCAAAAAAAAAAAAAAAAAAAAAAAAAAAAACGATCTATTGATAACGTAGACAGCACGGATTCAAAAAATGTCGCTCTTGTGAAACTGAACTGACGCTTTATTCATACGAATTACTGAATACTGTCGACCAGGGATCTGAAATTGATTCCATATTTCTAGATTTCCAGAAGCCTTTTGACAAACGTTCGTCATAAGTGGCTTCTAATCATATGGAGTATTGTCGCAACTAGTAGTGGGGCAACAAGGACACGGCACCGAAATACTGTTATCCAAGATGGCGGCCACCACCCCAGACAAGGACACAGCCCCAAAGTACCTTTATCCAAAATGGCGGCCATGACGTCAGCTGATGATGCAAGTATCGTTACCCAAAATAGGTCAGTTGGGCTACCTGCACTAACCTAAGTCACATCCTCCTAGGAACTGGTGGGTAGTTTGAATTTTGGCGGGAAGATAGGCCAATTGGGCTACCTCTACTAACATAAGAAAATGGCGGCGAAGAAACGGCACTTTGGCTACCTCCACTAACCTAACTCACCCCATACTCGGAATTGGTGGGAATTTGAATTTTGGTGGGAAGATAGGTCAATTGGGCTACCTCTACTAGCCTAAGTCAAATCTTCCTAGAAACTGGACATAAGTCTTTATTTAAACAATTACAAACATTATCACCATTAATTGTCTTCGCCATCCTCTTGCGAAAATGGGCTTAAATTTTACTGAGGAGTGTTAGTATGGTTTCGCCCCCACTAAAGGCTGCTCATTCAATTCGAATATAATTTCTATAAATTTATTTAAATTTGTCTAAATTACTTTAAATTTTTTGATATGAAAAACAGTCTTGAACACGATTTATTTATTACTGTGACCGGTTTCGACCACTACTGTGGTCATCGGTCATCTTCAGACCTACAAGTCATATAGAAAGCCTTAACTTGAGGGCTACATATATTAAAGAACATGCATAAAGTTATAAAGCTATAAAACGATGAATTACCAATGAGTAAGGACCTCCTCCTGCAGGAGAATCACTGCTGGAGAAACCAGTTCACGTCTTAACTATAAATAATGGAGGCTCCACCCACTTCTGACAGATTGATGTCACTACTAACCAATGGGTTATGAGTCGAATAACAACGTAAAATTTCTTAGTTAAAAAAAACATTGTCAAGAAAGGAAAATAAACACACCCTAAACTTAGCTTAATTAACAGCTATTGTCAATTAAGAAGCGTTAAAAATATTTAAACATGTAGGGTAAATTAACTTCGTTTTGACAGTACATGGGTTGCCCTCTCAAGGCCTGTTAGTGAACCCTTTGGAACCACTGGTTGCCATGGTGAAGTTGGACGCCGTTCCAAAGATGTGGAAGAAGGCTTCTTTCCACTTAAGTTGTTGTAAAGTTGATAGGAAAACTGGTGGTTGCCACAGTGAGGATAAACGCCAGTGCTAAGATGTGGCAGCAGGCTTCTTTCTAACGAAGTTGTTGCGAAAGTGGAATGGCAAAGACTGTCACGTCAGACGATGTACTATTGAGCAGCAACATGTCTTTACTGAAACAATTTTCAATGAGTAAGCTGCAATAATCGTGAACTGACATGTATAGCATATACTGCACAGATACGATTTACTGGTGTAATAAGAGACTTCCACTTACATAGACTACATAATAATTCTTACAGATCAATATTAAAATAATAATAATAATAATCGAGAGGGCACATTAGTTGTGCATATTTATGAAATATTGTCTATGAAGTTCATATGTAGATTCTATTTCTTTTACATGTGACAATTTTTAAAAAGCATTACTATGTCTTATGTTGCATGCCAGTCTTATAAACAAATAAAAATAATGAAAATGGAAGGAATTTAAAATTATAATACTATGAGCCGTAGTGTCAAAAATAAAGAGATATGAATTAGAAACATGCAGTCTTAAAGCATATAAGCCAACATTCTAAAAACAGATAGTCAGTCACCGAAATAAATAAACTGTGATCAAGACTGTTTTTGATAGTAAATATTTGTAACGCTTTGATCACTGTTCACTGCCACAATGTATTCAAAAGTAATTACTTTAAATTTGTTTAAATTTTTATAAATTTGTTTAAATTTACTATCAACCTACAGCATTAGTCTCGTGTTACAGCCACAGGAGCCTGGGATATCGGTTGTCGTTGACTGAATAGCTTTATTACATGCACTCATTCAACTCTGGACATAAGTCTTTATTTAAACAACTGGTATGTTCACCATCATCTGGGAAAATGTTCACTAATTTTACTCTAAGAGTTTACTCCTGCAGTTGATGAGTATTAGTATGCTGTTGCCTTCATTACACGCTTCTCATTCAGTTCTAATATAATTTGTTTAAATTTGTTTAAATTTATTATATACATCATTAGTTTTGTCTTACTGTCACAAGAGGCTGAGATATCGATAGCTCCATTACATACACTCATTCAACTTAGCATTAATGCTCCAATATTTGAAGGGGAAGAGTACAGTCCTGCAAATAAATGTTTTACACAAGAGGCAAAATGCATCCGATCGAAGAACTGACCTACTTCACCGCTACTACAGCGTTTCACGATATGTCACGTTGTCGTCCGGCTGTATGTGTATATCGCACGTTGATAATAAGAACGACGACCGACTAACCTACTTTCAGACCCGCCGACGTCTGCCGGACACACAAACATCCCCTTTTCTCTAAGGACACTCAAATCCGCCTATGCGAGCCTTATGCACGGCTGAAGTCCCACAAAGTTTTAT
Source organism: Schistocerca cancellata (assembly GCF_023864275.1). Lineage (NCBI taxonomy): Eukaryota > Metazoa > Arthropoda > Insecta > Orthoptera > Acrididae > Schistocerca > Schistocerca cancellata. The sequence goes on from NC_064629.1 coordinate 925,982,401, forward strand.
ATCCGTAAGAAAACGGGTTCGCTACACTTTCAACAACCTAGTTTCAACTACTTTTCAAGGTCATCCAACCACTCACTTCCACATTTCCTTCATACATCGAGGGACGTATGTCACCTAGTTTATTTATTACGTTGATAAAAAAGACTCACTCTGCCTGCGGCCTGGAGGGAGTAAAATTGGTGTGAAAAAAGGAATCACACTGTTCTGGGCTGCTGGAAAGAGGAGGGAGTGTACTTTATGTATTTCTTTTTGAACAATTTTTTTAAATACGGATTTCACCTAATTTATTTATTACACTGATGCAAAACACTCACCCTAACGTGCTTAGAGTCACAATATACAGTTTACACACCTCGAAACTACACCTAAATAATAACACATTACACTGATGTGCAGAGACGCAAACAACTCGTGAATTACGAAGTCGGACAGTGGCTAGCACACTGGACTCGAATTTGGGAGGACAGCGGTTAAATCCCGCATTCGGCCCCATCCTGACTTACGTTTTCCGTGAATTTCCTAAATCGCTCCAGGCAAATCTTTGAATGGTTCCTTTGAAAGGGCACGGTCGACTTCTTTCCCCGTCCTTCCCTAATCCTATGAGACCGATCCTAATTACATAATTAATCACAAAGATCGGTCCTAATTACACAACTATATGCATAGCACTGCATAAGGACGGCTTAAAATCGCAAAAACTAACTACACAACTCGCCTTGTCCTGCAGGCAAAAGCCGCGCGGGGCAGCCGCGCGGTAAAGTCGCGTCCACACTTGCGCGCCACGAACCCCGAGCGGCGCGCGAGCCACACACCCGCAGTTCGCCTTTCGTTCGTTGGAATTGTGAGTTGCAACGAACCTCCGGAGATCCATAGGAAACCCACGAACATATAAGTATTCAGTTTGCAGCCAAGCTGTAAACATACCTACGTGACGGGAAAATCTCGGGATTATGGTGATGAGTGGTGCGGCATTATTAATGGCAAGTTTGTCGAAAAACAAAACGAAACGTGGACGTTGGTGGCACACTGAACTTTATAAAAAAAGAAATAATTCAGAATTTATTATGGATTTGAAGTCACAACAAATAAGTGGTGAATATAAAAACTCCTGTCGAATGTCACCTTCTGATTTGAAAATGTGCTGCAGAAGACTGGATCACATATTTCGAAAAGGGACACTAATTTCCGCAAGGCAATTTCCACTCAAGACTGGTGAGCATTAATGTTAGTTGTAAAAAATTTGTTTACTTCTTGTTTATAATTCGCTGTGTATTTGTCGTAAGATCCTGACCATATATATATATATATATATATATATATATATATATATATATATATATGGTGAGTCACCTAACGTTACCGCTGGATATATTTCGTAAACCACATCAAATACTGGCAAACCGATTCCACAGACCGAACGTGAAGAGAGGGGCTAGAGTAATTGTTTAATACAAACCATATAAAAATGCACGGAAGTATGTTTTTTAACACAAACCTACGTTTTTTTAAATGGAACCAAGTTAGTTTTGTTAGCACATCTGAACATATAAAGAAATACGTAATCAGTGCCGTTTGTTGCATAGTAAAATGTTAATTACATCCGGAGATATTGTAACCTAAAGTTGACGCTTGAAACCTCCGACGTTCAGTTGCGTGTTGTAACAAACACGGGCCACGGTCGGCGAGCGGCATCTGCAGGGACATGTTTACGATGACGACCGTGTTTACGAGTGTGGCTGTAGTGCACTGTAGTGGTTTGGTCTAGCTGTCGCAGTGTCCGCATGTAGCGCTTGCTGCTATTGTTATTCTGCATTCGTCTCCGAATGGACTGTAAATGTATGGTGCGGGATCATTGGCGATCACCTCATTGGTCCTCACTTCATTGCAGGGGCCCAAACGGCTGCAACATACATCGCGTTTCTACAGAATGATCTGCCAACGTTGCTCGAAAATGTCCCACTGGAAACGCGTCGACGTAGGTGGTATCAGCATGATGGTGCACCTGCACATTCCGCAATTAACACTAGGCTGACCCTTGGCAGGATGTTCGACGGGCGTTTCATAGGACGTGGAGGACGCATAAATTGGCCAGCCCGTTCTCCTGATCTTACACCTCTGGACTTCTTTCTGTGGGGTACGTTAAAGGAGAATGTGTACCGTGATGTGCCTACAACCCCAGAGGATATGAAACAACGTGTTGTGGCAGCCTGCGGCGACATTACACCAGATGTACTGCGGCGTGTACGACATTCATTACGCCAGAGATTGCAATTGTGTGCAGCAAATGATGGCCACTACATTGAACATCTATTGGCCTGACATGTCGGGACACACTCTATTCCACTCCGTAATTGAAAACGGAAACCACATGTCTACGTGTACCTCACCCCTCATGGTAATGTACATGTGCGTCAGTGAAAAAGACCAATAAAAAGGTGTTAGCATGTGGACGTAATGTGCTGTTCCAGTCTCTTCTGTACCTAAGGTCCATCACCGTTCCCTTTGGATCCCTACGTAATTCGGTGCTCTCCGATACACACGATCGAACAGCGGAACAGTGGTACTCAAGCGTCAACTTTAGGTTACAATATCTCCGGATGTAATTAACATTTTACAATGCAACAAACGGCACTGATTACGTATTTGTTTATATGTTCAGATGTGCTAACAAAACTAACGGGGTTCCATTAAAAAAAAACGTAGGTTTGTGTTAAAAAACATACTTCCGTGCATTTTTTTATGGTTTGTATTAACCAATTACACTAGCCCCTCTCCTCACGTTCGGTCTATGGAATCGGTTCGTCAGTATTTGATGTGGCTTACGAAATATATCCAGCGGTAACGTTAGGTGACTCACCCTAAAGGCAAATAAAATCAATATGATTAATTCTTTCAGGTCAGAAGTAACACTTCGATACAACATTAATTTACTAGCCTGCAGTATACTTTCAGGATTTCTAAGCAATCTATTGCACTAATAGAACCACAAGTCTGCGCAGCACTCATCCATGAGTTAGGAGGATATATCAAGGTAACATATTGACACTGCTGTTTAACTCTTTTAAATTTGAAAGCTGTTTTATTTTTTAAATATTTTTAAGTACAAAACTAAACGCATTTTACACAAAATCATCGAAATCCATTAAACTAAAGTTATGTTACACAAAATCCGAAAATTGTTCTGAAGTTGTCGATGCAGCAGGAGATGGTTGAGGAGAGATAGATGTCAAGGAATCAGATGGCGATAGTACGGGAGCAGGTACTGGTTGTAAAGTGTGCAAAACGTATTGTTGAGAATGTGTCGGGTGATATACACTTTCTGGAGGGATTTGCCAGTTGCTGGAATGCCGAGCATTTAGAGCAGCCCAATCAAAAACCCTTTATCGGCTTTCACAAGTACTTCATACACGGCATGCTGTACCTTCTGCGTTTCAGGCGAATATTTCTTCACTTTTGCAGCGACGTACGTAAAAAAGGTATCGATTTCGTCGGACTTATTACACGGCTCTTTCTCCAATTTCTCTGCAGCGGTTTGTAAAATGTCAAACGCACTCCTCATCATTGAGTCGTTAGCATCAGTTCGCTTACGCTTAGTAGGTCTGGCAGTGGATGTTGACCCCGTTGGCTCTTGTTGGCTGTCCTTAGAAGTGTTGGGTCCTGACTCGATGTCATCTTCAATTCTAATAATCTCGCCCGTCTCCTGTAAATTACAAGTAATTATCAATAGCAACCAATACTAATTATGTATTACTGGTGTTACGTGACTAACATAAAAATAGGAGTCTATTAAAAAACTTTAAGTCGTGTCGTTCGCCCCAGACCAATAACGTAGTAGTTTTCCAGTCACCAAACCAATTACAGTACTGTTCTACAAATGTAATATATAAACTCAACCACCCTTCCACTATTAAAGAAAGTTTAAGTATGATTTTTGTTTCAGCTACCTGCAACACCTGCAGCTTGGGAGGAAGTAAGCAATATACACTCCTGGAAATGGAAAAAAGAACACATTGACACCGGTGTGTCAGACCCACCATACTTACTCCGGCCACTGCGAGAGGGCTGTACAAGCAATGATCACACGCACGGCACAGCGGACACACCAGGAACCGCGGTGTTGGCCGTCGAATGGCGCTAGCTGCGCAGCATTTGTGCACCGCCGCCGTCAGTGTCAGCCAGTTTGCCGTGGCATACGGAGCTCCATCGCAGTCTTCAACACTGGTAGCATGCCGCGACAGCGTGGACGTGAACCGTATGTGCAGTTGACGGACTTTGAGCGAGGGCGTATAGTGGGCATGCGGGAGGCCGGGTGGACGTACCGCCGAATTGCTCAACACGTGGGGCGTGAGGTCTCCACAGTACATCGATGTTGTCGCCAGTGGTCGGCGGAAGGTGCACGTGCCCGTCGACCTGGGACCGGACCGCAGCGACGCACGGATGCACGCCAAGACCGTAGGATCCTACGCAGTGCCGTAGGGGATCGCACCGCCACTTCCCAGCAAATTAAGGACACTGTTGCTCCTGGGGTATCGGCGAGGACCATTCGCAACCGTCTCCATGAAGCTGGGCTACGGTCCCGCACACCGTTAGGCCGTCTTCCGCTCACGCCCCAACATCGTGCAGCCCGCCTCCAGTGGTGTCGCGACAGGCGTGAATGGAGGGACGAATGGAGACGTGTCGTCTTCAGCGATGAGAGTCGCTTCTGCATTGGTGCCAATGATGGTCGTATGCGTGTTTGGCGCCGTGCAGGTGAGCGCCACAATCAGGACTGCATACGACCGAGGCACACAGGGCCAACACCCGGCATCATGGTGTTTGGGGAGCTATCTCCTACACTGGCCGTACACCACTGGTGATCGTCGAGGGGACACTGAATAGTGCACGGTACATCCAAACCGTCATCGAACCCATCGTTCTACCATTCCAACAGGACAATGCACGTCCGCATGTATCCCGTGCCACCCAACGTGCTCTAGAAGGTGTAAGTCAACTACCCTGGCCAGCAAGATCTCCGGATCTGTCCCCCATTGAGCATGTTTGGGACTGGATGAAGCGTCGTCTCACGCGGTCTGCACGTCCAGCACGAACGCTGGTCCAACTGAGGCGTCAGGTGGAAATGGCATGGCAAGCCGTTCCACAGGACTACATCCAGCATCTCTACGATCGTCTCCATGGGAGAATAGCAGCCTGCATTGCTGCGAAAGGTGGATATACACTGTACTAGTGCCGACATTGTGCATGCTCTGTTGCCTGTGTCTATGTGCCTGTGGTTCTGTCAGTGTGATCATGTGATGTATCTGACCCCAGGAATGTGTCAATAAAGTTTCCCCTTCCTGGGACAATGAATTCACGGTGTTCTTATTTCAATTTCCAGGAGTGTATTTGAAACACGTTGGAACCTGTCTCACTGTGTTGGTGCTCTGGACGGGAAGCATGTTGTTTTGCAAGCTCCAATGAACTCGGGTACAGAGTACCCCTCCACATTTAAATTAAGTAGTTGCCAAGCACAGCCAGTTAGATAAGCTGTGAGTGCGGCAGCATCGGGGGAGTCACTCGCCAGCTTCGGACGCAGAAGGACATGTTAAATGTGATGATTCTGATTATGCGTAAAATGAAGGAATATTGAGTTTCTTGCCTTTAATACGTGTCGTGACTAACGCTGATGCTGTTACGAACAGTTTGATGAAAGTTTGGAATTTAGGGAGTTCTTTCTAGGAAAATTAGTCGTGTGTGAACTTTCGGCCTTTATGAAAATTCTGTGTGGTGTATTCTGTGTTCAATTATGGAGTATTTGGCGAGCAGTTTCTTTTCAAGAAACCCACTGAAAAGGACTAAATGTGAAACTCATTTATAGTCGCGGATCTGTGACTGTGAGATCGCGTCATCAATTTAGTTGGACTTGTGTAAATTTCTGGATGCTTTGCGTGTGAAATTGGTTGTATGAACTGTGAACAGAAAACTATAGATACGTTAGTTAGGTAAATGCTGACTTGATAACCTATTTTTCATGTGTGCAAGAAGAAATAAAAAGGTTTATCTGCAAATTTTTTGAACGTTTACTGTGAGAAAAAATGCACCGTATCACTGCCCGAAATCATGATATATGTGAGATTGCAGGAACTGAAATACTACTAGAGTTCACGCGAACTTTGCAGGACAGATATTAGGCGACGTTTTCTTCAACGCTACTTTTTCGCAGTCTAATAAGTATCTACGCTTGCAGAGTGAAGGGACGTCGAACAGAAGCCATATTGAGGTGGGTGGACGTTTGTTTTGAACAGTAAAGCGAACGATTTTTTTTAACGCAACCCGCCGCAATCGATGCATCAGCGTCCGGAAACTATAATCGGAAAGTTCGGATGTATGGGAACATTAAAAAAGCAGCAGTGTTAAATGAACCCGGGTAAGTTAAAGACACACACGCGAAAAACTCAAGTGCAACGTTGGTAGTGAGGTGAAATACAGCGAGAACAACTGATGGAACAAAGTGGCCAACGACGTTGGCGATATCTGAATATCGAGCAGCGAAGTGGTACTGCAGCAGCCAGCCGTTCGTAGCAGTTGGTAGCCGTGGCTGGAGCGTGGACCCACCAATGGGCCCAACGGGGGCAGAGCCTGGTGAACGGACATGCTGTACCATCTCGCCCTGCCGACAAAACAAGAAAAAAGATAAGTAGTGTTCTACTTCGTTGTGTGGGAGCATGTGCCAAGAAACTTTGCAACGTGGCAGAAAATAAAAATCAGGAGGTCGTAAAGGAGAGACGGGGGGTTGTTTTGGGGAATATAAAAGATAAAAATGGTTCCATTATTGGTAATTTTAGTTTTGATGTATCACAAGCTAATGATAGTGGTTTATGTGATGCAATGTCCGTTAGTTACAGAATAGAAAATGAACTGAGCACAGTGGAAGCCGATGCTAAATATATGCCTGTTACCGTTACTAATATGAAACAGGAACCAGTGTCAGCGGCTTGTGAACCAACAGATGGTGTTTCGGAAACATTAGCAAATATTTTAAAAAAATGGATGGACTGTGTTCCGAAATTAAAACATCATTATGTTTTGATATTGACAGTAAAATGAGTAAAATAGGTTATGATACTGATATTAAAATGAATAAAATGGGTTCAGATATAAAAACTTTCGTAAGTTCTGAAATAAATAAGTTACATTTTGAAGTTGATCAGGGGTTTGCTAATTTGTCAGGTGAATTGGAATCCAAAATGAAAGATAACATTTCGAATTTGAGGGATGCTTGGAAAAATCATTTCACTCTGATTAGTAACAACATTAAAAGTGAGCTTAGTTTAAACAAGAATCTAATTCTGCTGTTGTAACAGTAAAAAATGAATTAATATAGCAAATTGAGCAAGATGGCAGGCCGGTGTGGCCGAGCGGTTCTAGGCGCTTCAGACTGAAACCGCGCGACCGCTTCGGTCGCAGGTTCGAATCCTGCCTCGGGCATGGATGTGTGTGACGTCCTTAGGTTAGTTAGTTTTAAGTAGTTCTAAGTTCTAGGAGACTAATGACCTCCGATGTTAAGTCTCATAGTGCTCAGAGCCATTTTTTTGAGCAAGTTGCTGAGGACAACCAACAATTAAAACAACTGGTACATTCAGAACTAAATAAAATTTGAGGAACAAGTCATAGGTGTAGAAAAACAGCGTGAGGAAAGTCATATTGTACTGGAAAATAAAATTAAAGAAGGAAAAGACGTGTGTGCAAAGTTTGGTGTGCAGGTGACAAATAAAATGACTAACATAGAAACTAACATCCAGCAATTCAGTACCAGCGTGAATGAGCAATTGTGTGAGCATGAGGGTAGACTAAACCGAATAGAGCAAAATGTTATTAACAATGGTGGTTGCATAGTATCTAATGGTGTAATAGAATCATCTGGTATTGCTTATGTTGTGTCTAGACAAGACAGTCTAGACACAAGGCGGAGATACCGAAAGGGCACGCGTCAACTCACGCCGACTGGCGTGAATTCTGGAACAGGATACGTAATTAATGCTATAAAGAAAAGTACGTAGCTGAGTTAATACTTAACTTTATTCCATCATTGTGGTACATCGCTCTTGGTTATACAAGTGAGACTCTCTCCAGATATGGTTAATGGCGCCTTGCTAGGTCGTAGCCATGGACTTAGCTGAAGGCTATTCTAACTGTCTCTCGGCAAATGAGAGAAAGGCTTCGTCAGTGTAGTCGCTAGCAAAGTCGTCGTACAACTGGGGCGAGTGCTCGTACGTCTCTCTAGACCTGCCGTGTGGTGGCGCTCGGTCTGCAATTACTGACAGTGGCGACACGCGGGTCCGACATGTACTAATGGACCGCGGCCGATTTAAAGCTACCACCTAGCAAGTGTGGTGTCTGGCGGTGACACCACAGCTTATGTTCCTCATCGCCAATTTTTACCATTTGTTCCTCGTAAAAATGTGCATGCAAAGGAATTTTGGAGTGATTTTGAGGCTGTATGACCCAAGTCTTGGAGTCATAGACAAAAGATAGGTTTCATTACGTCAAATTTAATGGGAGAAACTAGAATTTGGGGTAATTTGGTTTCAGATAAATATGACAGATTAATGGAGTTCAAGCAGGCGTTTCTTGAAGAATATTGGGAAAGAGGAGACAAATGGAAGTTTTGAATAAATTCTGGTCCAGGGAAATGTATAATCCTAAGAAGGAAAGTTTCAAAAGATTTGTACAGAAATGGGTAACTACTTTATCCTATTTGAATTCTAAAGTGGAAACAGAGCAAATAATTATGGGAATTGAAAACAAGTTGTCGTTGTATTAGAGGAACAAAATAATTTCGGCACCCAGGGATGATATTGACAGGTTTATTCATTATCTTGAAAGGGTAGAAAATATTTTAAAAGAGGAGGAAAGGGCTAGGAGAGATTATAGGTCTCCCGCTAGACCAAATAACAACAGAATAGGCGGACAGAGAACGAACAGTTATAGAGGCAGATACCGAGGGAGATACTGTTGGAGGCTGGTTCAATGACCAAGAGCGATACGGCGATAGTAGGCAGCAGCCATCAACTGACGTAAAGTATTGGCGCAGACCACCAGATGACAGGAATGTCGGGGGCAATGACCACATACAGGATGGAAACTGGAGGCAGTCTGTAATGGCGCTAGCGTTTACAGACTGAAATCGAGTAAGTTAAACCCACTAGCGAAATCATTTGGGAGAAGGATACCTTCTAAATATCTTGGGGGGTAATAATATAGAAACCAGGTGGGCAGAGGAAAGTGACACTGAAGAACAGTTTGTTTATCCAGGAAATAAAGTAGCATTTTGTGGGAAGAGAAGTCAAAATAAAGATCATAGGAACCATGTTAATGAGGAATAGGTGATAGAAAATAAAGATTTAGATCAGGAGGTGGGGGTCAATCAGCGCTGCGAAACAGATGGGGGGCTACCCATAGACTGTGGAATTAATACCATAATAGTGGAAACAGTATCAGAAGTAACAGAGGAAGAGTATGATAGGGCTGAGGAATTTTTGAATAAAGTAAGTAAAGTAATTTCAGAAAGTGAGGAAGAAGAAGCAGAAGAGGAGAAAGAAGGGGGTAAAATAGATAATTCTGACAACACCAAGGAAGGGTTGCAGAATCAGAGGTTATTTTAGAAGATGAGGATGGAGAAGAATGTGACGCTTTCCCAATGTTGAACAGTTTAGTGAAATCTGAATGAAGTGAAAGAGGACCCAGATAAGGTATATGTACTTTCCACAGAAGGGGTAGGTTTTGATAGGTGTGAAGTAGTGCAGGATTTACTAGATGAATATGAGTCTGTAGTCAGAAAACAATATATCTGGCAACCTATAGTTGAAGTAACGGTGTTTAAATAAAAGGTACTGTAACGTCCCGAGTCAAACCGCAATAGCATTTTATTGCAGTAAGCTACCTTGCAGTATGGGCTCGTAGCTTCGGAGTCGGTGGCGGTGCCAGCCGCTTCTATGTCGACGTCGACGTGATTCACTCGCACCTGTCGCTAGCACGACCGTGGGAAGCGCTACTTCAGTCAGTACCAGCGACAGAATATTCAAACCCGTAAGAATCTAAATAAGCTATACTAAATCTTATTTAATTTCGAAAAACTTTATATTTAGCCTTTTATTATAAAAAAAGCAGGTTGCAAAATAGCTTTCTGAATGGGATACTTTCAAAGTTAGATAAAATTACCAAAAATACCAGAAACAGACACTAGTAAGATTCAAGTCAGTTCAGATGCGTAACAGTTTGTCCTTTGCTATCAGTTGCAAACATTACTGAAGTTTACAAAATGTTAGGTCAGTATGTTTGAATTTTTATACTTAAATAACGTTCACTATTATCCGTTATCGTAATAGAGAATTCTGTAAGGATTAATATTCATTTAATAACTATTTGTTCTTGTGTAAATAAATGAGAGTAAATTAGAGTGTATATGTAGGATATACGTACAGATTCAATATAATCTCCTGTTAAACATTATGTAACTTGGTCATGGGAAAGTGTGCAACAAACTGTTGCAACGAAAACGAATTCCCCTTACTTGCTGAAGATTTATATCCAAATGTGCTGCCGGCCAGAGTGGCCATGCGGTTCTAGGCGCCGCAGTCTGGAACCGGGTGACCGCTACGGTCGCAGGTTCGAATCCTGCTTCGGCCATGGATGTGTGTGATGTCCTTAGGTTAGTTAGGTTTAATTAGTTCTAAGTTCTAGGCGACTGATGCCCTCAGAAGTTAAGTCGCATAGTCCTCAGAGCCATTTGAGCCAAGTGTGCTTGTTTTGGTAAGAAGGCAGCCAGAATAGTTATTTGTAGAGTAATGGTTTTCTAAAGTTATTTCAAGATTAGTTTCAATTTGGTTTGGTTTGGTTTGGTGGGACATTTTATAAATATTTGCAGCATAAAATGACGTGAATGCATATGTGAATGTTAATTGAAGTAAAACAGTTTAGGAGCGAATATGATCTTGAAAGATTGATCTAACTGGCCGTTCATTTGATCAACATATCACAGTGACGTTTTTCCCGCGCTGCATCAAGTAGTATATGCGCTGTGACCAACGGCATTGAGGAGTCGTAGTCTCGCTGTCGGACGTGCAGGTCATGCTGAATGTGTCCGAAAGGGGGACAGCGCTACGTCATGAGGAGCCAATGAAGGGCTCAGGACGCAGTGCGTGACCATATAGGGAGAGGCGCCTCTATCCCTCCACTCAGCCTCTGAAGAACAATAGCAACAACAATGCTTTAACAATACCAAATAAGGACAAGTTGCCTTCGACGCTACGTCATGCCAAGTGCTGGCGGGGTCGAAGGGGAAACGCTAACAAAACCCGAGAGCACGCCGCTCTGAGGGCTTGTCTTGCGGTTCTTCTTGTCGAGTAGTTAGAGCGTGATAGCAGCAGCCGACTTGGGCTCAGGGACGGGCTGTAGGCAGGCAGCCGGAGATGGTCGCTGGAGAGCGTTAGGGCGTAGCCGCGGGACTCTAACGTAGGGTGCTAGGAAATATTGCAGAGCTTCTAGTAGGCAGTCGGAACGGTGGAGTTAGTCACCGTCTCTGTATTAGACTTGGCCTTCCTGTGAATGCAATCACCACGCAGTTAAGGTGAGCTGTATTCATTCAGAATAAACTGCAATTTGTTAAAGTTATCAAGACTTTAATTCTACCCGCTTCCTAGCCTTGTACCTTCACACCAGGGATTTCTACATCTTAGCCAGATCAAAAAGTCTCCCTCTCACTAAGGTCAACCGGCTAAATCCCATCCACGAACCGTGTCGCTCAATTACTCGCAATACCCACACTTGGAACGCGACAACAGAGCTCTGTGGCAGTCAACCGGACGAGACGGAAGATAAGTATTGTTCTACTTTAATGTCTGTGTGCATGTGATAAGTAACTGTGCTGAATGGCTGGAGCCCGCATCTCGTGGTCGTGCGGTAGCATTCTCGCTTCCCACGCCCGGGTTCCCGGGTTCGATTCCCGGCGGGGTCAGGGATTTTCTCTGCCTCGTGATGGCTGGGTGTTGTGTGCTGTCCTTAGGTTAGTTAGGTTTAAGTAGTTCTAAGTTCTAGGGGACTTATGACCACAGCAGTTGAGTCCCATAGTGCTCAGAGCCAGAATGGCTGAAAACAATCAGGAAATTGCAGATGAGAAACTGGACATAGATTTGGGGAGAGTTAAAGCTGAAAATAATTCTATGAGTAGTGGTTTCATTTTTGATATGTCACAAGCTAATACGAGTAGCAGTTTTACAGATTCAGTGTATGCTAATTACAGAACGGATTGTGAGCACAATATATTAGAACCTAGTGTCCCATTTACACCCGGTAATGTTAAAGAAATAAAGCAGGAGCCAATGTCAGCTGCTAGGGAGCAGAAGGACAAATGCCCCATCACGCGCCTGACGTTGGAACTCCCAACTACCAGCAAACCCACCCTCAGACCTTGCGAGCTGAGAAATTTCCTCTGGAACAGGGTGGACGACTGCATACGGCTCAGAGACATCGTCAGCTACAGATAACGCCCGAAACCTATTCGTCCATCGAACCGGGGATGCCCCTTGACAGTTTTTCGGTGTCTGCCAGACTATGGAATGATCTCCCACTCGACCACGGGTGAGGGGTCAACCTCAGTGCAGGCAATGCCACGGGCGGCCACAGCAGTGGACCGATCGGAGGACACGTGGGACGTGCTCGACGTCCCTAGCATCCCTGAGTTCGATCCCCCACAGTTGCAGGTACGAATAATGTGATGGAACCGGAAACAGTACTGAGAAAGAATACGATAGTTGAGACAGAGCTGGACGCTGTATGCCATTGACAAGCCACAATGTGACCCATATGTAAGAGTTAGTGATCCGCACCCATCTGTTTCGTCAGTGAAAGTCGAGACCCCAATCTTGTTTTGGAAAAGTGTTGTAGGTATAGACGATTCCCATTTCGTTCATAAAAGTGTATGTTGCAGTGAAGTTCTAGACGCTCCATAAGCGATGAAAGAGAGTATGTGTTTTTGGGTTAAAAATTAGGTACAAAATGAAAAAGTTTCCTCATGAGTGTTTTGTAAATTTAAATTGGAAGAAAATGTTGTAGTATTGGATTAAGTGAGAGAAAAGAATTAAAATTTTTTTTCTATAACAATTTTATCTATGTCACCAAGCCATAGCTAATGATTATTTGATGTAATTATATATATTGTAATCTGAAGTATTTTGTTTAGTTGTAAAAGACTTAAGTTTAACATAGAGTTTCGTGAGAACCATTTTACATTTGACAGTGTCGGTATGGATATTGAAATTCTTCCTGTTTGCTCCGTGTTTTGTAAGAACCATATACATTCCTAAAAGAAATGTTAGGTTTTTAGGGATGTGTAACGTCGCGAGTCAAAGCGCAATAGCATTTTATTGCAGTAAGCTACCTTGCAGTATCGGCTCGTAGCTTCGGAGTCGGTGGCGGTGACAGCCGCTTCTATCTCGACGTGATTCACTCGCACCTGTCGCTAGCACGACCGTGGGAAGCGCTACTTCAGTCAGTACCAGCGACAGAATATTCAAACCCGTAAGAATCTAAATAAACTATACTAAATCTTACTCAATTTACAAAAAAACTTTATATTTGGCCTACTATTATAAAAAAGCAGGTTGCAAATTCTCAGCTTTCTGAATGGGATACTTTCAAAGTTAGAGAAAATTACCAAAAATACCAGAAACCGACACTAGTAAGATTCAAGTCAGTTCAGATGCGTAACAGTTTGTCCTTTGCTATCAGTTGCAAACATTACTGAAGTTCACAAAATGTTAGGTCAGTATGTTTGAATTTTTAGACTTAAATAACGTTCACTATTATTCGCTATCGTAATAGAGAATTCAGTAAGAATTAATATTCATTTAATAACTATTTGTTTTTGTGTAAATAAATGAGAGTAAATTAGAGTGTGTATGTAGGATATACGTAAAGATTCAATATAATCTCCTGTTAAACATTATGCAACTTGGTCATGGGAAAGTGTGCAACAAGCTGTTGCAACGAAAGCTGTAATTCCCCTTACTTGCTGAAGACGTATATCCAATTGTGATTGTTTTGGTAAGAAGGCAGCCAGAATAGTTATTTGTAGAGTACTGTTTTGCTAAAGCTATTTCAAGAATTGTTTTCTTTGGTTTAGTTTGGTGGAACATTTATTTAATATTTGCAGCATAAATTGACGTTATTGCATCTGTGAATGTTAATTGGAGTAAAACGGTTTAGGCGCAAATATGATCTTGAAAGATTGATCCGATTGGCTGTTCATTGGATCAACCAATCAGAGTGAAGTCTTTCCCGTGCTCTAGCAAGTACGTAGTATATGCTCCATGAGCAACGGCATTGAGGAGTCATAGTCTCGCTGTTGGATGCGCAGGTCATGTTGAATGTGTCTGAAAAAGTTATATGTAAAATGAAGAATGTACTGTTGTTTCACATTCTCTTTATATCGCCGTGAAAGCAGATGCATTTACAGACAGAATGTGAAAATTTGAGCTTTGTGAAGGAATTAGTTGGAGAGATAAACGCGTATGAACTCTCGGCCTTTGTGAAGAAGTCTGCGTGGTATGTTCAGTATTCAATTATGGAACTTTTTGGCGAGCAACTTCTTTTAAAGAAATCCACTGAAAAGGACCGAATGTAAAACTCATGTTGTAGCTGAGCATAAACTGTGAAAATCGCGTAACAATTCGGGTTGTACTTTGGAACATTTCTGGCTGTCTTGCGTGTGTACTAGATGGTATGAGATGTGAGATGAGGGCAGTGATATTAGCTGTTAGTTTTAAAATGCGGCCTGATGGCACCTATTTGATTTGGCCTCTACAGCAAATAATGTACTATTTGCCGACGTTTGACATCTTTCTAAGGGATGAAACAATCGCTCTCCACCCGGAAACTATTATAAGATATTTTCATGACATTTAGCTGCAGAGTTAATGCGTTCTGTGCTAACGTAAGTATTGATGATGTTATTCTTCAACGCTGTTTTTAACATCGTCAGATCAGTATCTACATTGCAGAGAAGCGGGTTGGTGACCAGACGCCATCCGAGGTTGGTGGAACTTTTGTGGTTGACAGTATGGCGAAAGAAGCAGTAAGCAGTTACGCGATTTTTAACCCAGCAAAGCTACAGTTCCTTTTTTGATAGATAGTGGTTCTGAAGTGTGTGCAGTGTCACAAAATTTTGTAAATGCCCTACCTGAAAGTAAAGAAATAGTTATCATTCAAAGTGAGTGGATTAAAAGTAATTGTGGTTATGGGAAAAAGCAAAAAGTTAGTTAAACAAGAAATTATGTAACCAGTCACTCTAGGTGGGGTACAAATAGAACAAAACTTTTTGGTTATTAATGAACTAAATGTAGAGATGTTATTAGGGGCCTATTTCTTAACTAAATACAAAGGGTGGGTGAATTTTGGAACTAACGATGCGATGATTAGAATGAATGGAAAACTGGTTACTATTCCTTTCGTTGCCAAAAGACATTATGAAGACAATGAACAAAATTAATTAATTTATTTCTGAAATAATTAATGCTACATGTAACTAATGTAAAGAAGATGTGGGATTTCAATGACTGTGAATTTGTTTGGGAAAGAGCTTTGAGTAAATGAGAGAGAAAATTTAAAAGAACAGTAAAGTTTTTGGAAAAATGTTTCATACAGTTTTTTGCTTTTGAATTTGAGAACAACAACTGCTGACTACAGTATATATTTATAGGTGTGTTAGGGTAGGTTGTAAATATTAAAAATTGACACTTAGACGTACTGTATTTTTCCGGTACGAAAAAAATTGTAAAGGACCCGATACGAGACGGTGCGTAACCCAATTTGAGACAGAGCTGAACGCTGTATCCCAGTGACGAGCTCATAATGCTACCTATATGTAAGTGCTGAGCAGAAGATATTAGAACCCCTTTTGCTTCATCAGAGACAGTTATCAGAACCCCAAAGTATTGTGAAAAAAGTGATAGATAAAAAGATGCCATTCATAGCGAGTTGTATACACTCCTGGAAATTGAAACAAGAACACCGTGAATTCATTGTCCCAGGGAGGGGAAACTTTATTGACACATTCCTGGGGTCAGATACATCACATGATCACACTGACAGAACCACAGGCACATAGACACAGGCAACAGAGCATGCACCATGTCGGCACTAGTACAGTGTATATCCACCTTTCGCAGCAATGCAGGCTGCTATTCTCCCATGGAGACGATCGTAGAGATGCTGGATGTAGTCCTGTGGAACGGCTTGCCATGCCATTTCCACCTGGCGCCTCAGTTGGACCAGCGTTCGTGCTGGACGTGCAGACCGCGTGAGACGACGCTTCATCCAGTCCCAAACATGCTCAATGGGGGACAGATCCGGAGATCTTTCTGGCCAGGGTAGTTGACTTACACCTTCTAGAGCACGTTGTGTGGCACGGGATACATGCGGACGTGCATTGTCCTGTTGGAACAGCAAGTTCCCTTGCCGGTCTAGGAATGGTAGAACGATGGGTTCGATGACGGTTTGGATGTACCGTGCACTATTCAGTGTCCCCTCGACGATCACCAGTGGTGTACGGCCAGTGTAGGAGATCGCTCCCCACACCATGATGCCAGGTGTTGGCCCTGTGTGCCTCGGTCGTATGCAGTCCTGATTGTGGCGCTCACCTGCACGGCGCCAAACACGCATACGACCATCATTGGCACCAAGGCAGAAGCGACTCTCATCGCTGAAGACACGTCTCCATTCGTCCCTCCATTCACGCCTGTCGCGACACCACTGGAGGCGGGCTGCACGATGTTGGGGCGTGAGCGGAAGACGGCCTAACGGTGTGCGGGACCTTAGCCCAGCTTCATGGAGACGGTTGCGAATGGTCCTCGCCGATACCCCAGGAGCAATAGTGTCCCTAATTTGCTGGGAAGTGGCGGTGCGGTCCCCTATGGCACTGCGTAGGATCCTACGGTCTTGGCGTGCATCCGTGCGTCGCTGCGGTCCGGTCCCAGGTCGACGGGCACGTGCACCTTCCGCCGACCACTGGCGACAACATCGATGTACTGTGGAGACCTCACGCCCCACGTGTTGAGCAATTCGGCGGTACGTCCACCCGGCCTCCCGCATGCCCACTATACGCCCTCGCTCAAAGTCCGTCAACTGCACATACGGTTCACGTCCACGCTGTCGCGGCATGCTACCAGTGTTGAAGACTGCGATGGAGCTCCGTATGCCACGGCAAACTGGCTGACACTGACGGCGGCGGTGCACAAATGCTGCGCAGCTAGCGCCATTCGACGGCCAACACCGCGGTTCCTGGTGTGTCCGCTGTGCCGTGCGTGTGATCATTGCTTGTACAGCCCTCTCGCAGTGTCCGGAGCAAGTATGGTGGGTCTGACACACCGGTGTCAATGTGTTCTTTTTTCCATTTCCAGGAGTGTGTTTTGTTAGAATTCATGGATTCTATTCACAGCAATTTGAAAGAAAATTAATATTGTAGGAAATAATTAGGAGGGGCCAACTAAAACGAGGTTGGAATTTTACTGTAGTAGATCGGCTCGAGGAAAGTGACTCGTTTCGAGATACGAGAGTGCTAGAAATAAGATTCATTAGTGGACGTAAAGGACTTCTCCATAGGATCCTATGCAGGTATATGCCTGAATGACAGAACTTGATTCCAAATCCTAGACAGCATTTCTAGAAGATAGCGTAGTACTAGAGATATGAAAAGCTAGTGCACATTTCTTACGACCTCAATCAGCACATCGTCCATATTTGTGATCCTTCTCAATCAAGCATTGCCTATAACCGAGTCGATATATCACCGAAACTCTGACATGGCCTAGAGAGAGAGAATGATTTACAAATACTGGAGAAATATCCACCCGCAGTGGCTAGAGAGGGTTGAAAATAACAGTTTCATAAGACGTTCGTTTGCCGAATAAGTTTCTAAATTGAGAGCATCAGGTTTATAAAGTATGTGTTTGTGTTTCGGCATGTGTAAAGGAGATAACTATATCGAGTGGTAAGAAAGGTATGAATTTGACGTGGAATACTGTGATAGCAAAGGGAAGAGTATGTCAAGTAATAAGATTGGTAGAGATACACTACTGGCCATTAAAACTGCTACACCAAGAAGAAATGCAGATGATAAACGGGTATTCATTGGACAAATATATTATACTAGAACTGATATGTGATTACATTTTCACGCAATTTGCCTCTGCCCGTAATAACGGCCTTGATACGCCTGGGCATTGAGTCAAACAGAGCTTGGATGGTGTGTACAGGTACAGCTGCCCATGCAGCTTCAACACGATACCACAGTTCATCAAGAGTAGTGACTGACGTATTGTGACGAGCCAGTTCCTCGGCCACCATTGACCAGACTTTTTCAACTGTTGAGAGGTCTGGAGAATGTGCTGGCCAGGGAAGCAGTCGAACTTTTTCTATATCCAGAAAAGCCCGTACAGGACCTGCAACATGCGGTCGTGCATTATCCTGCTGAAATGTAGGGTTTCGCAGGGATCGAATGAGGGGTAGAGCCACGGGCCGTAACACATGTCAAATGTAACGTCCATTGTTCCAAGTGCCGTCAATGCGGTGACCGAGACGTGTAACCAATGGCACCCCATAGCATCACGCCGGGTGATACGCCAGTATGGCGATGGCGAATACACGCTTCTAACGTGCGTTCACCGCGATGTCGCCAAACGCGGATGCGACCATCATGATGGTGTAAACAGAACCTGGATTCATCCGAAAAAAATGACGTTTTGCCATTCGTACACCCAGGTTCGTCGTTGAGTACACCATCGCAGGCGCTCCTGTCTGTGATGCAGCGTCAAGGGTAACCGCAGCCATGGTCTCCGAGCTGATAGTCCATGCTGCTGCAAACGTCGTCGAACTCTTCGTGCAAATGGTTGTTGTCCTGCAAACGTCCCCACCTGTTGACTCAGGGATCGAGAGGTGGCTGCACGATCCGTCACAGCCATACAGATAAGATGCCTGTCATCTCGACTGCTAGTGATACGAGGCCGTTGGGATCCAGCACGGCGTTCCATATTACCCTCCTGAACACACCGATTCCATATTCTGCTAACAGTCATTGGATCTCGACCAACGCGATCAGCAATGTCGCGATACGATAAACCGCAATCGCGATAGGCTACGATCCAAGCCTTATCAAAGTCGAAAACGTGATGGTACGCGTTTCTCCTCCGTACACGAGGGATCACAACAACGTTTCACCAGGCAACGCCGGTCAACTGCTGTTTGTGTATGAGAAATCGTCTGGAAACTTTCCTCATGTCAGCACGTTGTAGGTGTCGCCACCGGCGCCAGCCTTGTGTGAATGCTCTGAAGAGCTCATCATTTGCATATCTCAGCATCTTCTTCCTGTCGGTTAAATTTCGCGTCTGTAGCACGTCATCTTCGTGGTGTAGCAATTTTAATGGCCAGTAGTGTATTTCTATTTCCAGAACCTTGAGCTGGGTGTGTTTCCGTGTAAATTGTTCGCTCAACTGCTTCTTTGCTTTTGACTTCTTTATTTAGTTGAGAGGAGATCGATTGTGGTTGTAAGTAGGCTGTTTAGATTTTTATATGGGTAATGCCACGTAGCGCTCTATATGAAAATCACTGGCTGTGCTGTGTGCAGTATGTGGCTAGTTTGCATTGTTGTCTGCCATTGTTGTCATGAACTGCTACAGCTGGATGTGAACAGCGCGTAGCGTTGGGCACTTGGAGGTGAGCCGCCAGCAGTGGTGGATGTGGGGAGAGAGATGGCGGAGTTTTGTAATACTGGATGTCAATTATGAATATTAAGGTAAATACATTGTTTGTTCTCTATTAATATCTTTCATTTGCTAACTATCCCTATCAGTAGTTAGTGCCTTCTGTAGTTTGAATCTTTTATTTAGCTGGCAGTAGTGGCGCTCGCTGTATTGCAGTAGTTCCAGTAATGAAGATTTTTGTGAGGTAAGTTATTTGTGAAAGGTATAGTGTAATGTTACTCAGGGCCATTCTTTTGCAGGGATTTTTGATAGTCAGATTGCGTTGCGCTAAAATTATTGTGTGTCAGGTTAAGCACAGTCCTGTACAATTGTTCTAAGTGGACGTTTCATATGTATAAATTGTTCTAAGGGGACGTTTCATATGTCGACCCTTAGCCTAGGATACCTCACTGGAATCTTCTGATTTTTTCTTGTAGTTTGTGTATTTAGTGTAGCTTTTGTTTATTGCTGGCGCGTAATTGTAGAGAGAATCTCCTTTGTAGTTGCAGTCTTTCATTGTTGTACTGTAAAACAGTTGTGGCATGCATGTAGATTTGCACCAAGTATTTCGCAGCTGTGCTTGCAATTAACTACATATTATGTTCAGTGCTATGTTAATGTGTTCTCTTATTTTTGCTATTCAAATTGTGCTTTTCTGTGTTATCGTGTGAAATATTGTGACAATAATGGCGTGTGAAAAACGTAACACTAGGCTCCAAACTAAATTGAGAAATGATAGTGACGACGAGCGTAGCTTATCAGCGCCGCCGAGTAATGAATTTACTAATGTTCAAAGTAGTAATTTGGTAACTGTGCACAGGGAAATGGAGCGGGCGTCAGACAATGGCGTAGGCAGTGAAACAGGTAGTGAACAGGGAAGGATTATCGATCGATCGGTCGGCAACAGCTCGCCTCAGGAATCCGAAATGATAGGACACAATTTTGCAAATACTGTAGATTCAGGTTTTGCGTCCTCACCGTTTTCTCAAATAAGTCAAGACACATTGTCAGCTTGTCAAAATGTGAATGTTGCCGGTGCAAATTCACTGCCGAAAAGCACTGAGGAAAGTGTTTCAGACACCAATGCATTGTTATTACAATTAATGCAACAAATGGGAGAAAAGCTTCAAAAGTTAGACACAATGGAACAACACCAGAGACAAACACAGCAACAGTTAGACGCAGTGGAACAAAATCTTAAAAAGTTAGACACAATGGAACAAAATCTTCAAAAGTTAGACTCATTGGAACAAACTCTCGAACAAACACGTGAAGATTTAACTGCTGAGTTACATAACATTGAATCGAAATGTCAAAAAGTCTGTAATGATGTAAAAACACAAATTTGTGAGCATTTTCAACCTATTTTTTCGCGGCATGAAAATGCATTACAGAATCACGAAGCAGCCATAAAAGAGCTGCAAACCATTGTTCATGAAAATCATGAGACCTTGTGGGCTAAAATTGACTCAGTTGCATCTACCGATTCGGTTACGCAACTGGCAAAAACTCAGGAAAACTTAAAGAACACAGTAGATTCGATTTCAACACAAATGGACACTCTGAAACTTGGTTCAGAAAAACACACTGAGGAAATGTGTTCACTATCGGAGAAAGTAGCTGAACTTTCGGATCAGGTCACTAACTTATCTACAAAGGTAGATGATGATCAGAATGACACAAGACCCATAGCCTTCACTGACACAGAAGAGTATGAACAAATTAGAAAATTCAGACAAAATCAAAATCAAATCAATACACAGTACAAAAGATAAATCCGGGAAGTACAAGATCAGTTGACACAGGTGATACAAGAATTACATATTTCAGAGGACACTCGCGCTTCAACACGGGAAGAGGAACTTAGAAATACGGAAAAGCCACAAAATAATAACACAGGGCATTTCGGTAATTATGAAAGAAATTGGCAAGGTACACCGAATTTTGAGATGGAACCGCCGGCACGACGTAACAATGACCGATATGCTACTCGCCGACACGATGACTTTGACTATAAGCTGTTCATTACTACACGTAAATTCAAAACATTCAAGAATTCTGCCAACGACATTCATCCACAAGCGTGGCTCCATCAATTCTCTCATTGTTTTCCTCCCAACTGGTCATTAGAACACAGATTAGAATTTATGTGTGGCTACTTAGAAAATGAACCAGCTGTAAGAATGCGATCGGTCATTCACGATTGTCACAGTGAAGGAGAATTTTACCATGCGTTCCTCTCAGCATATTGGTCACAAGCTACACAAGATCGCGTAAAACATAGCATCATAATGATGAAACACTTCGAACAATCTGAATTTTCCAGTCTTGTGAAATATTTTGAAGACATGTTGCACAAGAATCAATACCTGTCAAACCCATACAGCCCCTCAGAACTCATCCGCATTTGCTTAATCAAACTGCCTGAACATTTACGACATATTATTTTAGCAGGACGTTGCAAAGACGACATTGAAGCTTTTCAGGGACTGTTACAAGAATTAGAAATTGACACAGACAGTCGCGGGATGCGAAAACAGGAAAACAATCACTACAGGTCACATCCGTCACAATTCCGTGACGACAGAAACGATAACTGGACACGACAAGGCTATTCTTACAACGCAAATCGTGACCAAAAGAGACACCACCCGTATGACGACCACTGGCAGAGTAATAGTTACAGAAAAAGATCGCATTTCCGTAGTAATGAATATGACAGAGATTACCATAGAAACAGACAATATGGAAACCAAAACAATTATTATCAAGGGAGACAGAATAACTTCAGACGCGACAGTTCAGCACGCAGTTACGATTCCGGGAGAAATTCTCTACCACATGACCGACAAACAAGAAACTATGTAAACTACCGACATGACGACAGACGATATGATCGTAACGACAGACCTGAACTGCATCAGAACTGGCGAGTTTTAAACAGAGCCGGGCCCTCTCGGCAAGGCGAATTTGTGGAAGTTAGGCCTCCTAATCCCAGTAACGGCGCGCGCCAACAAAGAAACAGACAATGACTCGCACCGCAGGCAGCTGCGTGCGCCGGCTGGCTCCGAGAAAAATGACATTGACGCTAACCTTGAGCAAAATTCCCGTATTCTTTACGGACGAATACCGCATGATAATTGCATTCAATTTGAAACTCTGCGTACTGAGAAGAGCAAAAGGTTTACACCACATTTCTCATGTAAAACCATTTATTGACAGATAATCTGCTTTTTAACTTAGTCTTGACAATTTTCACTTCACACCACTTGTACAATTTGTCACACTGAGAAACTGTTAACATGCAACTATGTTTTAAAGCTAACTAACCATCCAGTCAAGAACATAGGTAACTTAGACAAGTGATTGCGAATGCATTGTTATTGCGAACAGACGACACAGTGTTGTTATTTATACATTCCTCCTTGTTAGTTGCACGATTACATAACGAATATATGGCTTACATACTTAGAACATATACCAGCACTGCTAATGAAATTTTCATGCAACATTTTGGTTTGCTTGAGAGTGGATTCTGGATTTGAGGTGCTTTCTGTGAAATACCAGATGACACAGTGGTTTCTTTGACAGATACACGGTTATATTACGACACTACTAATGTGTGACACAATTTACATTGTTGCTTTTGCGGTGTATCTGTTTGATATCTGCACAGTTTTTCTGAATTCTTCTGTAAAGTAAAACATGTTTTAGTAGTAACTTTTGTGGTATTGCTACAAGGAGACAGCCTTTTCCGTAGGACAACAATACGTTACAGCACAGTACTTTCCTCATCACGGCAATAAGCGTAATAACTAAGTTATCTATACGCAAAGCATTTCACTTTTGTGTATCATGAGGTAAGTACATTGACTTCTGCAGAACTTAGCTTTCGGAGGACAATAACTACCACACTTCCCAGAGATTATCTAACAGCAAGACGCATATTTAGCGCTACAGGACACGTATTTGAGTGATTAATTTTGTACTTAAAACATTTATTTTTAAAGAGTTTTGAATTACACAGAAAGTTTTTTGTGATACATTTCATTCCATTGCTGTAATCTGTAACACCTGAGGGTATAATTACAATAAACCTCAGGGGGGTACACGCCTACTTTGTGTACCATGTGTCTGGCAAGCACAAGGAGCCCTAGCTAATATGGTATTTGCTTATACAATTTAACACATCGGTACCATATTTCTCTAACACATAAATTACACAGCTATCTGATCATTTAACAGAGAAACAAACATCTTTTTTACTACGTCAGTGACACATGTTTACGCAATTACAGAGTTGGATTACTTCACACTTAAGAAATTGTATTTTGTCTGTACTTTTTGCACTGTTCATATTTTTTTTGGTACCATTGTGATACTATGAGAGCTTTGAATGATGTATTTGGTAAGGGAGCATGATTTTAAAGTACGTTTGAGGCAGATGACACTTTTGACATGAGCAGAGAATTTTGTTAGGTTTTGAAATTATTGGAGGAAGCTACGACGATTTTGAGATTTGACTGAGGTGTTATGATGTTATTATTACGATGACGATGAGTATTATGCTGCTGAGGTATGTTTATGATTAATAGGCTGATGCTATATGAGTTATTTGATTATGCTACTTATCTGTTATGATGCAATATTGAAGAAGTGTCGACGAATAAGGTAAGGAGTAATGAATAGTGGTTAGGGACGCGAACTTGTGAAAAAGGATGTTGGAAACCAAGAATCGTACTTTAAGAGTTATGAAAGGTGTGTAAATGCGTGAATGTATCACAATGCCGGCGAAAATTTTTTGAACACGGTTATATTCATAGGATTTTGTTTCTACAGATTTGTAACGCAAATTCTTGACCTGTGAAGACTGTCACTGTAGCGGAAACTGCTGTCGTAAATATTTCCGTAAGAAAGTTAATTGACCACCTGCACGTGCGTCGTCGGGACACAGCTGTGTCAAACACCTGGAGAACAAGCCATTAGGGTGTGCCTTTCATCGCTAATGCGACACCCTCATTACTTGAAAACATATGATTTTTGTAATGCGTTGTGGGCACACAGCTGTGTCAAACACCTGGAGAACAAGCCATTAGGGTGTGCCTTTCATCGCTAATGCGACACCCTCGTTACTTAAAAACATATGATTACTCACACTTTGTGCTAATTATTGAAATGCTTATGAATTGATGGGAAATATTCGTACATCTGCACACCTGATTATGACAAGTGTCTTTCTCCGAGAGTTGAGTGCTACTGACTTACGAAATGCCACATGACTATTGAATGATATTTTTATGCTTTGCTTTTCATAGTTGCTTATTTCATTTAATATCTGGTTTCCAGCTGTGTTGCAGCATTAGTTTTATAAAATAAACTTAGATGCATTTGCTAATGTGAACTCTTTCTGTCAACAGATCTATTAAATAATTATTTTATGATCCACATTCTTTAAAAAAGGAGCACTTGGAAAGGAAAGAACAATAAGAAGGAACTAGTAACAGTATCACATAATTTTCTTTTCAAGTACATGGTAATATTTTTTTACAATAAGTTGTTGTGGTGCACCACTTTAATTACATAGACATTAAGATGACCACTTTAATTACATAGATATTAAGATGTGAATAGACATTTCCCTTTTCTGCATTGTTGTCTTTACTGTAATATTTTTTCTGCTTGCGCTATGTCATGTTTAGGTATAAGTTGCTGCTGTTTGCCAGGCATAGTGTTATTGAATTTGACTTTTGCTAATTTCTTAATGCTGCTTGCTTCGCAAATCTGCGTTTTTTTTCATTGCTGTTTATATTAACTGTGTTATGTGATGCTGCATTGCCTCGTCCCTTGGTATATATATCTGAGCTCAGTAGATTTAAGTTAGCTTAAGAGGGGGTAGACTATATAAGACACTAACTATGATGAATTGGACGAAATGCATAATGCATTAAGAAGCTATAAGAAAATGGTTTGGCCAAAAAAAAAAAAAAAAGGATACTGTACAGTGGAGAACAACTATTTTTGACAGAGGAGGTGAACAGAATACAGAAAGCAGGCTTAGATAGGACTTTAGGGAATAATGATGAACGAAGGGAGATCTCCATGCAAAATACTGCAGTAAAACAAACCCTGTCCTTTCCTTTTGTGTTATCCCTCTATATCTTTGTGTACCCTTGTGTATTTGTGTTTTTCCTGTCTTTATGTGTTGATGTGTTTATGTGCTGATGAGAGCTATGTTGTAGAATTTTTCTAATACTCTGTTATTTTCTTTGTAAAGATGCTTAGACATTATTTATTCTGTTTTGTTTTAATGCTCATGTGTGAAGTTGACGTTTCAAAAGTGATTCTGATCTTTTATTTTTGTACTCATGTCATCATTCCTGTAACACTGATGTATATGTTTATTTCTATTCTTTTGTAAAGCCTGTACTACAAATGTTATCTGTATTGTTATGTTTTTAATGATGTATTTTGTACCTTTGTAATCGTATTCTTATGTTATAAAATTGTAATTGACAGCAGTTCATCAAGTAACTTGTAAGTTCCATTTCACTGCACACGTTTCTGTTGGTCATAGTGACAATATGTGAGAAGTAGGGACTGTTAGTGTTTGCACGTGTGTTAATAACTCAGCAAGGGACTGGATAACAGCATTGCTGGTTCTAAGGACAATTCCAAAAACTTTGTGAGTGCACAAGTGGTGGTTATGGACTTGCTCTATTATCCACAAGACTCTTCAATGGTGATTGTGCACCTGCACAGTCGCAACAGATGGCTGCTGGCCATCTCTACAAGGACTACAGTGGGTCTGCACCTCTGGTGGCCCACCAATACCATACTCTCTACCAGGACTACAGTGGGCCTGTCCACAATTTCTACAAGGACAACAGTGGGTCTGCACCTCTGGTGGTCCACCAATACCACAATCTCTACCAGGACTACAGTGGGTCTACTCTGTGATGACCTACCTACCAATATTCTTCGAAACGTCGACTGACTCTGCTGTGGGTTTGCTCTGTTGTGGCCCATTACCTGTCAGCATGTCAAGAGTCAGCACTGTCTTACTGTTGGAAGGACAATACTACTTCTTCAAGACTGCATGGAAATCCACTACTTCCGTGTGCATTGTATTCTACTGCTCAGACTTTGAGCAAACAAACTGCAGGTTTACTCTTATGATGAATGATCGGGACTGTCTTTATTGACTGTGAAAAAATTTTAGCTGTTGACCAACATTGTATCAATAAGTGTGTGCATTTGATATCTTTGTTATTGTAATTATGAAAAATTTTATCAAATCTTTATTGGCCACTGCCCAAAAATATTTTGTAAAATTTTTTTGTGGGGAGCATGG
The DNA here is from genome assembly GCF_023864275.1 of Schistocerca cancellata. Classification (NCBI taxonomy): domain Eukaryota; kingdom Metazoa; phylum Arthropoda; class Insecta; order Orthoptera; family Acrididae; genus Schistocerca; species Schistocerca cancellata. Next base: position 926,009,521 of record NC_064629.1, read on the forward strand.
GGGCTATGTAAGTAGGCTGTTTAGATTTTTATATGGGTAATGCCACGTAGCGCTCTATATGAAAATCACTGGCTGTGCTGTGTGCAGTATGTGGCTAGTTTGCATTGTTGTCTGCCATTGTTGTCATGAACTGCTACAGCTGGATGTGAACAGCGCGTAGCGTTGGGCACTTGGAGGTGAGCCGCCAGCAGTGGTGGATGTGGGGAGAGAGATGGCGGAGTTTTGTAATACTGGATGTCAATTATGAATATTAAGGTAAATACATTGTTTGTTCTCTATTAATATATTTCATTTGCTAACTATCCCTATCAGTAGTTAGTGCCTTCTGTAGTTTGAATCTTTTATTTAGCTGGCAGTAGTGGCGCTCGCTGTATTGCAGTAGTTCCAGTAATGAAGATTTTTGTGAGGTAAGTTATTTGTGAAAGGTATAGTGTAATGTTACTCAGGGCCATTCTTTTGCAGGGATTTTTGATAGTCAGATTGCGTTGCGCTAAAATTATTGTGTGTCAGGTTAAGCACAGTCCTGTACAATTGTTCTAAGTGGACGTTTCATATGTATAAATTGTTCTAAGGGGACGTTTCATGGTGTGTGCATCTAGCAGGTGGAAAACACATTTGCCGGTTGTCTAGATGTGAGAATGTTTTCAAAGATGTGATAAGTTTCTCAGTCGAACGTGAAAAACTATATCCATTTTTGCTCGTAACACTGGACTTCGTTTATTTTCGTGAAAATAGGACATTTATTGGGGTCGGAAATGATTTGCTTTGTTATCGGAGCGAAGCTGATGTCAAATAAATAATAATCGAGTACTGAATGGTGGCGCTTGTCCGGCACCTGCTGGAGCATACTACGTTACGTCAAACAAAGTCAGGGAATGAAAGGCGTTCTGGGGCTGTGAGTGCGGTACTTCATAGATATTAGGGACGGCTGGGTCAAAACACTTTTAGAGGAACAGGATGCATTTGGAGGGAAAGCGTGACTTTCACCACAAGGCATTACGTCGAGGCAGGTGCGGCGAGACTGTTGTCATAGTAGCTTGATCTCGTAGTTTGTGACTGTATATGGATGAGAAGGCAGTCATTTAGGACGATCATTTCCCTCCCCTAGCTTCGGTTAGGGGGATTTTTTAGTAGGCGTGTGTAGTGAACTCTGACGCCAAACAGGGATAGATGGTATATGCTTGGAGGTAATATACATTTTTAAACTCATGTCTGTGAAAAAGCAGTGTCTAGCGAGTTGCACGTTTTTCCACCTAGCTTGTAGGTGAGTCTAAGTGTTTATTTCGTTGCTTTCGAGTGGTATAATTTTTTTCCCAAACCAGGTAACACGAGTTGTCAGTTTTTGCGGAGTATTGCCGTTCTTGTGCAGTGCTACGCATATAGTTGTGTAATTAGTGTTGATCTTTATAATTAGGATGGATATTCTCGTATGTTTCGTGTGGTATTGTGAATTTTTTTTCCCCTGCAAAAATATTGGAAATTTTTGGGAAGGTCTTATGGGACCAAACTGCTGAGATCATCAGTCCCTAAGCTTATGCACTACTTATTCTATCCTAAGCTAACTTTCGCTAAGGACAACAGACAACTACTTATGCCCGAGGGAGGACTCATACCTCCGACGAGGGGAGCCATCCGGACCGTGATACGACGCCTTAGACTGCCCGGCTATCCTGCGCAGCTTTCCCCTACAGTATAAAGCGTGTTGTGTAGATAGTTTTAGCGATTTTAAGCCGTCCTTGTGCAATGCTATGCATATAGTTAGAATGGACAGGGACTGTGATTGCTGTGTTCGGATGAGGGCTGAGTTAGCATCCCTTCGCTCACAGCTGCAGGAGGCGCTGGCTTCGGTCGCGCAGCTTGAGGCTGTTGCCAATGGGCACCACCGTGGGGAGCTGGACTTGGGTATCACAGGGATGTCAACCTCGTCCTGTTTGTCCCCAGATCGGTCTGCCACTGTGGTTGCTCCGGTTGCTGCCCGCAGTGGGGCTGAGCCCTCGCCTGTGGTTGATTGGGAGGTCGGGCAAAGGCGTGGCAGGCAGCGAAAGACGTCCCCGGAGGCTGATCAGAAAGCCTCCCCGGTGCGTCCAACAAACAGGTTTCAGGTACCGTCTCTGGCTGAGCCAGATGCAGCTGCCTGCCCTGTTTCAGAGGATGATTCTCAGCCTTCAAGGTCCGGGCAATCGCAGAGGGTGGGCTTATTGGTAGTTGGGAGCTCCAATGTTAAGCGCGTAATGGGGCCCCTTAGGGATATGGCGGCTATGGAGGGGAAGAAATCCGGTGTGCAGTCCGTGTGCATTCAAGGTGGAGTCATTCCTGATGTGGAAAGGGTCCTTCTGGATGCCATGAAGAGCACAGGGTGCAGCCAGCTGCAGGTGGTGGCATATGTCGGCACTAATGACGTGCGTCGCTTGGATCTGAGGAAATTCTCTCTGGATTCCAGCGCCTATCTGATTTGGTGAAGGCTGCCGGTCTTGCTTACGAGATGAAGGCAGAGTTCACCATCTGCAGCATCGTTGACAGAACCGACTGCGACCTTTGGTGCAGAGCCGGGTGGAGGGTCTGAATCAGAGGCTCAGACGGTTTTGCGACGGTGTTGGGTGCAGATTCCTTGACTTGCGCCATGGGGTGGTCGGGTTTCAGGTTCCGCTGCATAGGTCAGGAGTTCACTACACTCAGCTGGCGGCTACACGGGTAGCGGAGGCTGTGTGGCGTGGACTGGGCGGTTTTTTAGGTTGGGCTGCAATCTCAAAGGGTGCATGGCAAATACAGTACGTGCTTGGATCAAGGAACAGTCGGAATTGTAGTTGTAAATTGTTGTAGTCATGCTGGGAAAGTCCCCGAGCTTCAAGCACTAATAGAAAGCACAGAAGCTGAAATCGTTATAGGTACAGAAAGCTGGCTGAAATAAGTTCTGCAGAAATTTTTACGAAGTCTCAGACGGTGTTCAGGAAAGATAGATTAGGCAGAATTGGTGGTGAAGTGTTTGTGTCTGTCAGTTGTGGTTTATCTTGTAGTGAAGTTGAAGTAGATACTCCATGCGAATTAGTATGGGTGCAGGTTATTTTTAAAACAGCCGAACTAAGTTAATAATTGGGTCCTTCTACCGACTCCCAGACTCCGATGATATAGTTGATGAACAGTTCAGAGAAGATTTGAGTCTCGTAACACATAAATACCCCACTCATACGGTTATAGTTGGTGGGGACTTCAACCTTCCCTCGATATGTTTGCAAAAATACTTGTTCAAAACCGGTGGTAGGCAGGAAACATCTTCCGAGATTGTCCTAAATGCTTTCTCCGAAAATTATTTCGAGCAGTTAGTCCACGAACCCACGCGAATTGTAAATGGTTGCGAAAACACACTTGACGTCTTAGCCACAAACAATCCAGAGCTAATAGGGAGCATCATGACTGGTACAGGGATTAGTGATCACAAGGTCGCTGTAGCTAGGTTCAATATCGTTTCTTCCAAATCCACCAGAAAGAAATACAAAATAATTTTATTTAAAAAAGCGGATAAAGTGTCACTAGAAGCTTTCCTAAGAGAATCTGCATTTCTTCCGAACTGACTATGCAAATGTAGACGAGATGTGGCTCAAATTCAAAGCTATAGTAGCAACAACAATTAAAAGATTCATATCTCATAAATTGGTAAGAGATGGAACTGATCCCCCATGGTACAAAAAACAGGTCCGAAAACTGTTGCAGAGGCAACGGAAAGAGCATGCGAAGTTAAGAAGAACGCGAAATCCCGAAGATTGGCTAAATTTACACACGCGCGAAATTTGGCACGGACTTCAATGCGAGATGCCTTTAATAGGTTCCACAACGAAACATTGTCTCGAAATTTGGTAGAAAATCCGAAGAAATTCTGGTCGTATGTAAAGTACACAAGCAGCAAGACGCAGTCAATACCTTCGCTGCGCAGTGCCCATGGTACTGTTACCGACAACTGTGGCGCTAAAGCGGAGTTATTGAACGCAGTCTTTCGAAATTCCTTCACCAGGGAAGACGAATGGAATATTCCAGAATTTTAAACACGAACAGCTGCTAGTATCAGTTTCTTAGAAATAGGTACCTTAGGCGTTGCGAAGCAACTCAAATCGCTTGATACGGGCAAGTCTTCAGGTCCAGATTGTATACTGATTAGGTTCCTTTCAGATTACGCTGATACAATAGCTCCCTACTTAGCAATCATATACACTCCTGGAAATTGAAATAAGAACACCGTGAATTCATTGTCCCAGGAAGGGGAAACTTTATTGACACATTCCTGGGGTCAGATACATCACATGATCACACAGGCAACAGAGGATGCACAATGTCGGCACTAGTACAGTGTATATCCACCTTTCGCAGCAATGCAGGCTGCTATTCTCCCATGGAGACGATCGTAGAGATGCTGGATGTAGTCCTGTGGAACGGCTTGCCATGCCATTTCCACCTGGCGCCTCAGTTGGACCAGCGTTCGTGCTGGACGTGCAGACCGCGTGAGACGACGCTTCATCCAGTCCCAAACATGCTCAATGGGGGACAGATCCGAAGATCTTGCTGGCCAGGGTAGTTGACTTACACCTTCTAGAGCACGTTGGGTAGCACGGGATACATGCGGACGTGCATTGTCCTGTTGGAACAGCAAGTTCCCTTGCCGGTCTAGGAATGGTAGAACGATGGGTTCGATGACGGTTTGGATGTACCATACACTATTCAGTGTCCCCTCGACGATCACCAGTGGTGTACGGCCAGTGTAGGAGATCGCTCCCCACACCATGATGCCAGGTGTTGGCCCTGTGTGCCTCGGTCGTATGCAGTCCTGATTGTGGCGCTCACCTGCACGGCGCCAAACACGCATACGACCATCATTGGCACCAAGGCAGAAGCGACTCTCATCGCTGAAGACGACACGTCTCCATTCGTCCCTCCATTCACGCCTGTCGCGACACCACTGGAGGCGGGCTGCACGATGTTGGGGCGTGAGCGGAAGACGGCATCCGTGCGTCGCTGCGGTCCAGTCCCAGGTCGACGGGCACGTGCACCTTCCGCCGACCACTGGCGACAACATCGATGTACTGTGGACACCTCACGCCCCACGTGTTGAGCAATTCGGCGGTACGTCCACCCGGCCTCCCGCATGCCCACTATACGCCCTCGCTCAAAGTCCGTCAACTGCACATACGGTTCACGTCCACGCTGTCGCGGCATGCTACCAGTGTCAAAGACTGCGATGGAGCTCCGTATGCCACGGCAAACTGGCTGACACTGACGGCGGCGGTGCACAAATGCTGCGCAGCTAGCGCCATTCGACGGCCAACACCGCGGTTCCTGGTGTGTCCGCTGTGCCGTGCGTGTGATCATTGCTTGTACAGCCCTCTCGCAGTGTCCGGAGCAAGTATGGTGGGTCTGACACACCGGTGTCAATGTGTTCTTTTTTCCATTTCCAGGAGTGTACAACCGTTCGCTCACCGATAGATCTGTACCTACAGATTGGAAAATTGCGCAGGTCGCACCAGTGTTTAAGAAGGGTAGTAGGAGTAATCCATCGAACTACAGACCTATATGATTGACGTCGGTTTGCAGTAGGGTTTTGGAGCATATACTGTATTCAGACATTATGAATTACCTCGAAGGGAACGATCTATTGATACGTAATCAGCATGCTTTCAGAAAACATCGTTCTTGTGCAACACAGCTAGCACTTTATTCGCACGAAGTAATGGCCGCTATCGACAGGGGATCTCAAGTTGATTCCGTATTTCTAGATTTCCGGAAATCTATTGTCACCGTTCCTCACAAGCGACTTCTAATCGAGCTGCGGGCCTATGGGGTATCGTCTCAGATGTGCGACTGGATTCGTGATTTCCTGTCAGGAAGGTCGCAGTTCGTAGTAATAGACGGCAAATCATCGAGTAAAACTGAAGTGATATCAGGTGTTCCCCAGGGAAGCGTCCTGGGACCTCTGCTGTTCCTGATCTATATAAATGACCTGGGTGACAATCTGAGCAGTTCTCTTAGGTTGTTCGCAGATGATGCTGTAATTTACCGTACAGTAAGGTCATCCGAAGACCAGTATCAGTTGCAAAGCGATTTAGAAAAGATTGCTGTATGGTGTGGCAGGTGGCAGTTGACGCTAAATAACGAAAAGTGTGAGGTGATCCACATGTGTTCCAAAAGAAATCCGTTGGAATTCGATTACTCGATAAATAGTACAATTTTTAAGGCTATCAATTCAACTAAGTACCTGGGTGTAAAAATTACGAACAACTTCAGTTGGAAAGACCACATAGATAATATTGTGGGGAAGGCGAGCCAAAGGTTTCATTGGCAGGACACTTAGAAGATGCAACAAGTCCACTAAAGAGACAGCTTACACAACACTCGTTCGTCCTCTGTTAGAATATTGCTGCGCGGTATGGGATCCTTACCAGGTGGGATTAACGGAGGACATCGAAAGGGTGCAAAAAAGGGCAGCTCGTTTTGTATTATCACGTAATAGGGGAGAGAGTGTGGCAGATATGATACGCGAGTTGGGATGGAAGTCATTAAAGCAAAGACGTTTTTCGTCGCGGCGAGATCTATTTACGAAATTTCAGACACCAACTTTCTCTTCCGAATGCGAAAATATTTTGTTGAGCCCAACCTACATAGGTAGGAATGATCATCAAAATAAAATAAGAGAAATCAGAGCTCGAACAGAAAGGTTTAGGTGTTCGTTTTTCCCGCGCGCTGTTCGGGAGTGGAATGGGAGGGATATAGTATGATTGTGGTTCGATGAGTCCTCTGCCAAGCACTTAAATGTGAATTGCAGAGTAATCATGTAGATGTAGATGTAGTTGTGTAATTAAAGCAGGATAAGGTGAGTTTTATAGTTTTGCGATGTTAAGCCGTCCTTATGCGGCGTTATGCATATAGTCGAGTAATTAGGACCGATCTTTGTGGATAATTATGTAATTAGGATGGATATTTGGGTCAGTTTCCCAAGCAAAATAAAGTACACAAATCTAACCTTCCTCTCCTGCTTCTGGTGAGTTTCCATGCATTAAGGGGTTTGCACTTAGGCTTACCATCCAGTAGAATCAAGGTTCGAGTAGTTGATAAGTTGGGCTTTTTATTTGCAGTGAGTTTGTGCACTGAATTATTTCCGGGTGATTAAGAATTGTGAGCGTGTTTGCATGCATTATTTCGGTGATGTATGAGTAGTTTGCATGGTATGTACTGGGTTATTTCTGTAATTTAGGAGTTGGGTTGTTTGAGGGAAGAGACCAGACAGCAAGGTCATCAGTCTTAGATTAGGGAATGACGGGGACGGAAGTCAGCCATGCCCTTTCAAAGGAACCATCCCAGAATTTGCCTGGAGCGATTTAGGGAATCAGGGAAAACCTAAATCAGGATTGGGCTGAACACGAGACTGTACAGTCGTCCTCCCGAATTCGAGTCCAGTGCTCTAGCCACTGAGCGACATCATAATTTACGAGTTGTTTACGTCTCTGCACATCACTGTAAGGTATTATTATTTAATAATAGTTTTGAGGTCTGTAAACTGTATATTGTGATTCTAAGCACCTTAGGGTGAGTGTTTCGCATCAGCATAATAAATCAATTAGGTGAAATTCGTAGCTAAATAAATTGTTCAAAATAAATAAATAAATAAAGTACACTTCCTCCTCTGTGCAGCAGCCCAGAACAAGCTGATTCCTTTTTTCACACCAATTTTACTCTCTCCAGATTGCAGGCAGAGTGAGTGTTTTTTATCAGCGTAATAAATAAACTAGGTGACATTCGTCTCTCGATGTATGAAGGAAATGTGGAAGTGAGTGGTTGGATGACCTTGAAAAGTAATTGAAAGCGTAGCGGAGCCCTTTTCTTACCCATATAAAGCTTTGTGGGACTTCAGCCGTGCGTAAGGCTGGCATAGGCGGATCTGATTGTCTTTAGAGAAAAGGGGATGTTTGTGTCCGGCAGATGTCGGCGGGTCTGAAAGTAGGTTAGTTGGTTGTCGTTCTTATTATCAACGTGCGATATACACATACAGCCGGACGACAACGTGACATATCGTGAAGCGCTGTAGTAGCGGTGAAGTAGGTCAGTTCTTCAGTCTAATGCATTTTGCCTCTTGTGTAAAACATTTATTTGCAGGACTGTACTCTTCCCCTTCAAATATTGGAGCAATAATGCTCAGTTGAATGAGTGTATGTAATGGAGCTATCGATATCTCAGCCTCTTGTGACAGTAAGACAAAACTAATGATGTATATAATAAATTTAAACAAATTTAAACAAATTATATTAGAACTGAATGAGAAGCGTCTAGTCGAGGCAAAACAATACTAACACCTGTCAGCTGCAAGGTTAAAGTATTAGAACAAAATTAGTGAACATTTTCCGAGATGGTGGTATGGAAATGGAAATTATAGTATAGTAACAATAGCCGGGAGTTCGTTCCTAGGCGGGAAGTTCGGCTGCCAAGTGCAAGTCTTATTGAGTGCGATGCTACATTGGGTGACTTGCGCGTCGACAATGGGGATGAAAAGATGATGAGGACAGCACAACACCCAGTCCCTGATGGGAGAAAATCTCCCACCTCAGCTGGGAATCGAACCTGGGCCCCCATGCATGGCATTCCAAGGCACTGACTGTACAGCTATTGGGGCAGACTCACAGATGATGGTGAACACATTTGATGGTGGTAATGAATCTAATTGTTTAAATAAATACTTACGTTCTGAGCTGAATGAGTGCATGTAATACAGCTACCGACATATCTCAGCCTCTGGTGGTGGTAACACGATACTAACGCTGTAGGTAGATAATAAGTTTAAGCAAAATTAAAGAAATTTAAACAAATTTATAAAAAAATTTATTCGAATTGAATGAGCAGCATCTAGTGGGGGCAAGACCATACTAACCCCACTCAGCCAAATTAACGCCGATTTTTCTATGAGGATAATGAACACAATTAATGGTGGTAATTTTTGTAATTGTTTCATTACAGACTTATGTCCAGTTCCTAGGAAGAGGTGAGTTAGGTTCATAGAGGTAGCCCAACTGACCTATCTTCCCACCAAAATTCAAACTTCCCACCAGTTTTTAGGATGGGGTGAATTAGGTTAGTGGAAGTAGCCCAAGTGCGGTTTCTTCGCCGCCGTTTTCTTAGGTTAGTAGAGGTAGCCCAACTGGCCTATCTTCCCGCCAAAATTCAAACTTCCTGCCAGTTGCTAGGACGATGTGACTTGGGTTAGTGCAGGTAGCCCAACTGACCTATCTTCCCGCCATTTTTTGGATAACGGTACTCGCATCATCAGCTGACGTCACGGCCGCCACTTTGGGTAATGGTACTTGCATCATCAGCTGACGTCATGGCCGCCATTTTCGACAACAGTACTTTGGGGCTGTGTCCTTGTTTGGGATGATAGCCGCCATCTTGGATGACGGTACTTTGGGTTCGTGTCGTTGTTGCCCCACTACTGCAGTTGTGCAACCGGACCCCAGATTTCCGTCAGAATGTTACAGTTCGCAGTAACTGACGTAAAGTCTTTGAGCAAAACACAAGTGATATCTGGCGTTACCCAAAGAAGTGTTACGGACCCTCTGCTTTGCGTAATCCACATAAACGATTTAGGAAACAATCTAAACAACTCTCTTAAATTGTTTCGGTGATGTGCCGTCTTGTAACGTCATGAGAAGATAAAAGCTAATTGCAGAGTGAGTTAAGCAAGAGATGTGTACGGTGCGAAAAGCGTCAATTGACTGTAAACAATAAGAAGTGTGAGGTCATGCACATGTCTACTAAAATGACTCTGTTAAATTTCGGTTACATAATAAATCACGCAAATTTGTAGGCTGTCAGTTCAACTAAATACTTGCGGATTATAATCATGAACAACTGAAATTAGTATGATCACAAAGAAAATGTTGTGGGGAAGGCAAACAGAAGATTGTGTTTCCTTGACAGAATACTGAGAAGGTGGAATAAATCTACTCTAATGTTTACACTACGCTCGTCCGTCCTCTGCTAGAGTATTGCTGTGCAGCATGGAGTCCTTACCAGGTAAGATTGACAGAACACATCGAAAAAGTCGAAAGAAGGGCATCTCGTTTAGTATTTTCGCGAAATAGCGGAGAGAGTGTCATGTATACGAGAAGTGAGTTCGGGTGGGATTCATTGATCTAAGGCGTTTCTCGATGCGGTGAGATCTTTTCACGAAATTTCAATCACCATCTTTCTCCTCCGACTGCAAAAATATTTTGTTGGCTCCCAACTACATAGAGAGAAATGTCCATTGTAATACAATAAATCAGAGCTGGCATGGAAAGATTTAGTGTTCGTTTTTCTCACGTGCTATTGGGGAGTGGGACGGCAGAGAAATAGTCTGGAAGTGGTTCGATGAACTCCCTGCCAAGCATTTAAGGTGATTTACAGAGGATAAGTACGGGAGAAGTGGGTGAGTGGGTAAGATGGATCAATTGTGTATTTCACAAATAGGCCTCTTAAGAGCCGCTCCCGCTACTTGTGAGAAAGCTCTCATGTGAATGAACGCGGTGAAAAGTGATACTGCTATTTTCCTATTAGTTCTGTAGAAAAATCTCACTCTCTGTTCTGGTAAATCGAAAAGTATTAACCGTATAGCTACATAATTTTAGTATTAAGGCTTAGTTTGCACAATATCGATGCAGTTTTTTACTACGACTTTGAAAAATGTGCTTGAAGCTAATCTAAAAGGGCCACCGAGTCGCTAAGTGCAGACAGAAGTTGGGAGAGATGGACCACGTGTTTTAATGTCGGAGAGATGGATCACAATTCAATTTAGGTTAAGTGATCACGGAAATTTAACTTCTATTTTGGAAAGGGACTGATTAAAACATGTTTTTTTATAGTTACTATTTTCTGTTTCAGAAAAATTTCAACTAATTACAAAAGGACTTGGTCTAGCGGGCGAGCCGGCCAGAGTGGCCGTGCGGTTCTAGGCGCTACAGTCTGGAGCCGAGCGACCGCTACGGTCGCAGGTTCGAGTCCTGCCTCGGGCATGGATGTGTGTGATGTCCTTAAGTTAGTTAGATTTAATTAGTTCTAAGTTCTAGGCGACTGATGACCTCAGAAGTTAAGTCGCATAGTGCTCAGAGCCATTTTTGACCTGGCGGGCGAGTCGAATGGGCTCATCAAGGTGGCTTGGTGAATGCGGACAATTTCTTGGATGTCACCGCTACAGCTAAGGTTTTCTGTCTATCTAAAACCACACGAAAAAGAAGACTGCACTCAAAAAACTACTGTGAGGTCAGTGTGGGACCTCAAACTTTACTGGGTATTGGGAATGAACGGTAGCTCACTACACATATTAAGAAATTGCAAAAACGAGGTTTAGCAGTATGTAGAAATACAGTAAAGTGTATTACATTTGGATTCGCAGAAAAGCTTAATATACTATATACTTTCAATAAACAATCAAGAAAAACTTGTTACGAACGGCTTGACTTCCTTCTTAGACGTAATCAAAATAGAGTTATAAGAAAGCGAGAATGTGTGTCAGTCACTCAAGCCAAAGGGATGAATAAAGCCACTGTAAAAGAATATTTCAAACTTCTTGAAACTGTAATGCTCGAACAATCACCGTTTTGTGTAGTGCCAATGGCGAAGGGACGTTTCTTCCGCCCTTTTCATAATGAAGGGGAAACACTTGAAGCTGGAATTCATGGATAGAGTGCCATCTGGTGAAATTTTTCAGAATATCCCAGACGTCTGCATAAATTTATGCAAACAGTGGTGTTTTCGTGAACTGGTTAACAACACATTTCATGACAAGGAAACCAGGTATAAAAGTATTGTTTGAGCATAATGAACAAACGTCTCACACAAGCGGTTTGGAAATACGAGAGTTTTCAGAAGAACAAGCGTCATTTAAAATTGTTTACCTCCACATGTATCCCACTGGTTGTACCCCCTAGACCGTTCATTTTTCAAATCATAGTAAGGAAGATTAACCGTATTTAGTTCGGAAAATTGTTGAACTCGACGCAGGCTAAATTATCCAACGATGAAAATGGCTCACGTGGCTTTAAGGCATGTCGATTAGCTCCACGCCATATGGAAGACTCGTCTGCCCCAACAAGTGGAAGAGCAGAATCTCACACAAAGGCAACAACCACTTCCAGGCTCATCAGAAGACCTGATTATCCCAAGTACATCATAACAACAGAGTTATCTTCCCTGACACAACTTCGGACTCAGCTTCTGATAAACCTAACTTCCAAGATTACCATTCAAAACTCACTACTCCTAAGCCATCACATACAAAATCTTTGGATGAAGTATCACATATTCTTTCTGTTGATGAAACCAGGAATTTTAAGAAGAAGGCAACAATTGTATACAAAGTGCTAAAATCAGTTGAAAATATTGAGACTAAAGAAAAAGAGGAATGAGAAAAGACAATTAATCACATAACGACATATTAATATCTGTTACATATTTATATGTATCCTATATTAATTAATTACGTATATTAATATAATTCGTGTAGCCTTTCTTATATGGTCCGTCTCTCCCTGTACACTTGTCCATCTAATCCGTAAGAGTGTGTGTGAAATGGACCACTCATGTGTACTTTCATTTTGTTGTATCTCTCGTCATTGATGTTTCAGTTCCTCATTTATTGTATTTGAGTTTATATGACACTGTAAACGAACATGACGCCAGAAAAAGTTAAAACCACATTAATTTTAATGCTGAAACAAAAAGTGGTCCAACTCTCCAGGACTTACCCCTGATGTAGGTTGTATTATAAACAGTTATAGTTTGCAGAGTGTTTTTTTTTTCAATTTGTTGGCTTTCAGGAGAAGCTCATACAGCCATCTCACCAGTGGACTCATTTCTGACAATACGAACGTAATGACAACACAACACTCAGTAACCCAGAAATTCTCCGACCTGGCCGGGAATCAAACCCGGGCCCCTTTGATAACAAATCCGCCGCACTGACTGCGCAACTACCGAAGCGGCCAATATCATTTATTGTTCTCACAAATTAATTTCCTGCCTCTACCCCGTTTCATGTTTTCCAGATCACTTAGAATATTGTCAAGGTACCTTTTTCGTAGTTGTCCAAAAGATCGTTTCCCAGGGGCAAGCTCTTCTCTCACTGTCTTCATGGCCCTGTTTGATGCTGCTCTAATGACATGCCCTAACCTTTTTAATTTTTCCTTAAATGCGTGCTTCTTTGCATAAACTTCATTAACATTTAGTTCTCCCCAGTCTTGATTATTTCGTGTTCAAAGTGTCCAAGATGCTATCCCAGGCGGGTGTAAAATGAATGTGCGCAACGGAAAAAATGAACGCTAAAATGATGATTTGGCCATGTCTCACTGCCCCCTAAAGCAGGTCTTAGGATCTCTTAATGGACTTTAACATATAAATTACAATCTAAACATAAATGAATGATTAAGGCAACTAATATTACTAAACGTTGTTCCTGCTTATATATTTATTGTAGATTAAAAACCCTTTATATTACAAAGTTTACATTTCAGAAGTAAAATTACTAATCAATTGTTCAACTCTGCCCCTTATTGTGACTGCGCGATCTAATATCAGTAACGCGAAATGACTGACATCATCTACATACCATACACTAGAAGATACTACTTTCAAAGATGATCTACGGCGGTGTGGAAACCCAGTGGAAATAAACTAACGTGATCGCAGCTGTTTAACTTTTATAGCCCTAATGAGCCGAAGCAGTTTGCGATATCACCGTATGTACTGCGTCCGGTGCGTCGAAGTGATGGATCCCGTACTCATCTGCGATGATGGAAGAACTCCAGCCACAAATAAACTCTTTCAAACACTAGGAGGGCAGAAGGCGGTCCTCTGACTAATATTCTGTAATACTGTCTTCTCCTCTCTGTGTTCTGCAGACGAGAAAGGCGAACTCCCAGCCACAAGGACGGAGTTCAGATAACGTCTCAACGTAAGAATAAGAAGAGGAAATGCTCTCAATTACTGAACGCTGCATACTCAACGACGACTTCCAACCCGGAGGTGAAGTCCAGAATCGTATAGGTTCGCAACAGTGTAGTGCATAGCTGTTCTAACTATAAACTCTCCTGAGAACAAGGACAGCAAATCCGTCTGTATCAACAAAGATGATATCGAGCGACCGTCACACACGGGCGCTCACAACGGAAGACCACGCCTCTCCACCGCTGGTCTCCTAGCAAGGCTCAGCTCCCCACCCTCTTAATTCCGAAAACGAATCGTATTCCCGAAACCACGGAATACTCTCCCTCTCTACAGATTCCTCCAAACGCCTACCAACCATATTTTAGTCTTTTGTTGTCCAACGTGGAAGGTTGTGAGGAAAAACCTATACTCGTACAATGGTATGCTTCTGAGTAAAAATCCTTGGAAATAACCCAGCCTCTCAGCTGCGTCCAGGATTTTCGTAGTTTCCGAAGTATAACCCTTCCCGTCCGGCTACGTGCCAGCCAGTCGCGACTATTGTGCCCCAGCGCTCAGGTGTCCCAATGTCCGTCTTGCTACTTCCTGTGTTTAAGCAGGACCAACACACCTGTGTGGGCCTTCCATCTAGGGCTTGAGTTCCACTTGCCGTTTCATTTCCATTGTCGTTCCAACCTCTACTAGTATGATAATAAAGACACTCCGTCACCTTTCATGCAATAAGCGTTAACAGTTATTTACAAGGCGTACATGACAATGTCAGTCTCCTTTCTAGAAACATATATATGATGTACAACCTAGCACATGATACCTAATTGTGTTTGAAGGTCACAGCAAAGTATGTGGATGGGTGCTTGTAAGGTGCGAAATTATAGCCACCTTACAAGTGTAGTATTTCATTAAATTCGTCAATTTGTTAGAGATAAGAAGTTGGGTTAACTGATATTTACCGTTTCACATTCTCGCTAGGAGGTGGGTGTTCAAAGCTCTGTTACCATCGAATTTCGTGAATTGCCTGACAGCATCATGAGGAAGGGTTGCCGCGTTGAAGGGAAGTTTCCACTTCCTGCTTTTGTCAAACGAGCTGGAAGCTGTAAACACAGTGAGAGCACTGATGCTATCTGAGTAACAACCAAGCCAGGTTTCGCTAGGTCTTCTGTAAATAATCGAATAGTCACATATTCCCAAGTAACTCTTTTACCGAAGCAATATTCTTTATCTCTAGACAATAAGAGAATAAAAAGAACACAGACTATTAAAACTACGATAGACTACCATAAGTAAGCGTGGACTATGGTAGTTTTCTTAGTAGCTTAGGTCATACTGTGTTACTTGTACCTTGGATATGTTGCAATACCTCATAACGCTCGCTTTCTTTGCGCGTACGATCAGTCCCTAAATACCAGAAACGGTGAACCGCCTAGAGACTGAGTGAGGTAAGCTACGGAACGTTTTTTTTTTCAACATTGTTATCCTTCTGTTTGTTACTAACAATAAATATTGCTTATAGCAAAATTGAAATTGCCAATGTTTAATTCAGATTTTTATTCGAAAATTGTTGATTTGTGATGTGAAACAGAGGGATGTTGTAGTAAAAATAAAGAAAACAACACAGATTTATCATATAGCGCTAGAAAAAGCTATTCCCTCAACAAATAGGTAAAGTTAAAAAAAAAGAAAAAGGCAAAACAAAAATGAATCAAATATCGCTTCAATACTTCTTCGAACTTTTATATAAAATTTGTGTTATTTATAAACAACTTTCGTATTTATCAACAATAACAGGAAACTCATGTCTTTCATAACGGTAGAGAACGTTCTATTAAGTACAAAATAACAGCCATAATAGTGTATATATATATAATTGTGTATGTAAACTGTGCTTGCATCAAATTGCTTTGATTACATACGAGGTGCATTCAAGTTCTAAGGCCTCCGATTTTTTTTCTCCGGACTGGAAAGAGATACAAACATTCGCATTGTTTTAAAATGAGGCCGCGTTCATTGTCAATACATCCCAGAGATGGCAGCACCGTACGGCAGATGGAATTTTACCGCCAGCGGCGAAAATGAGAACTGTTTTAAATACTTAAAATGGCGACGTTTTCCTTACTTGAACAGCGTGCAATCATTCGTTTTCTGAATTTGCATGGTGTGAAACCAATTGAAATTCATCGACAGTTGAAGGAGACATGTGGTGATGGAGTTATGGATGTGTCAAAAGTGCGTTCGTGGGTGCAACAATTTAATGAAGGCAGAACATCGTGTGACAACAAACTGAAACAACCTAGGGCTCGCACAAGCCGGTCTGACGACATGATCGAGAAAGTGGAGAGAATTGTTTTGGGGGATCGCCGAATGACTGTTGAACAGATTGCCTTCAGAGTTGGCATTTCTGTGGGTTCTGTGCACACAATCCTGCATGACGACCTGAAAATGCGAAAAGTGTCATCCAGGTGGGTGCCACGAATGCTGACAGACGACTACATGGTTGCCCGTGTGGCATGTTGCCAAGCAATGTTGATGTGCAACGACAGCATGAATGGGACTTTCTTTTCGTCGGTTGTGACAATGGATGAGACGTGGATGCCATTTTTCAATCCAGAAACAAAGCGTCAGTCAGCTCAATGGAAGCACACAGATTCACTGCCACCAAAAAAATTTCGGGTAACCGCCAGTGCTGAAAAAATGATGGTGTCCATGTTCTGGGACAGCGAGGGCGTAATCCTTACCCATTGCGTTCCAAAGGGCACTACGGTAACAGGTGCATCCTACGAAAATGTTTTGAAGAACAAATTCCTTCCTGCACTGCAACAAAAACGTCCGGGAAGGGCTGCGCGTGTGCTGTTTCACCAAGACAACGCACCCGCACATCGAGCTAACGTTACGCAACAGTTTCTTCGTGATAACAACTTTGAAGTGATTCCTCATGCTCTCTACTCACCTGACCTGGCTCCTAGTGACATTTGGCTTTTTCCAACAATGAAAGACACTCTCCGTGGCCGCACATTCACCAGCCGTGCTGCTATTGCCTCAGCGATTTTCCAGTGGTCAAAACAGACTCCTAAAGAAGCCTTCGCCGCTGCCATGGAATCGTGGCGTCAGCGTTGTGAAAAATGTGTACGTCTGCAGGGCGGTTACGTCGAGAAGTAACGCCAGTTTCATCGATTTCGGGTGAGTAGTTAATTAGAAAAGAAATCGGAGGCCTTAGAACTTGAATGCACCTCGTAAAAGGGCAGAAGTTACGCGATCAACTGTTTTTCTTTTCTTATTTCTTGTAAAACGCAATTTATATACTGTAAGGATATAAAACACACAATGGACTAACACTGGATGATGTGCGATTCTAATTATGACAAAACAAACAACCAAACAGACAAAAACACAAAGGGAACTCGTCGGCTCCCATTTTCTCTCTTAGACATTCATTTACGTTTCTTTCCCTACTTATTCTACCGACATTATCGATAATCTGACCATTTATGTAGTGTACCAACAGATATTGCATTGTAAGGCGTATCCAGGGGCAGGTATAGATTCAGATCACAATTTGCTAATAACGAAGAGTAGGCTTAAGTTTAAGAGATTAGTCAGGAAGAATAACTGCGCAAAGAAGTGGGATATGGAAGTACTAAGGAATGAAGAAATACGCTTGCAGTTCTGTGAGGCTATAGATATAGCGATAATGAATAGCTCGGTAGGTAGATCAGTTGAAGAGGAATGAACATCTCTAACAAGCGCAGTCACAAAAGTTGGAGAGAAAAACGTAAGTACAAGGAAGGTAAATGGTAACTGCGACGAAAGCATGGTTAGCAGAAGAAATACTTCAATTGATGGACGAAACAAGGAAGTACAAGAATGCTCAGGGAAATTGAGAAATGCAGACATTAAAGTCACTTAGGAATGAAAGAAACAGGAAATGCAGGGAAGCTAAGGAGGAAAATGTAAAGAAATAGAAAAAAAATGACTGTCGGAAGGACTGTCTCAGTAAATAGAAAAGTGAAAACAACCTTCGGTGAAATTAAAAGCAAGAGTGGTCACATTAAGAATGCAGTGGGTATCCCACAGTTAAACGCAGAGGAGAGACTTGACAGTAGAAGTAGTCCACTGGGGGCATATCTAATGACGTGACAGAAGGAAAAAGAGGAATCGATGGGGAAGAGGTAGAAGATGCAGTATTACGATCAGAATTTAGAGGAGTCTTGGAAGACTTGACATCAAATAAGGGAGAAGGGATTGATAACATTCTATCGGAATTTCTAAAATCATTGGAGGAAGTGGCGACAAAACGATTATTCACGTTGGTTCAAAATGGCTCTGAGCACTATGGGACTTAACATCGAAGGTCATCAGTTCCCTAGAGTTCAGAACTACTTAAAGCTAACTAACGTAAGGAAATCACATACATCCATGCCCGAGGCAGGATTCGAACCTGCGACCGTATCGGTTGCGCGGTTCCAGACTGAAGCGCCTAGAACCACTCGGCCACATCGGCCGGCTTCACGTTGGTGAGTTGAATATATGAGCCTGACGATATACCATCAGACTTTCGGAGAAACATCATCCACACAATATCCAAGATTGTAAGGGCCGACAACTGCGAGAATTTCGCACAACCAGCTTCACAGTTCTTGCATCCAAGTTGCTGACAAGAGTACTATACAGAAAAATGGAAAATAAAACTGAAGAGTTGTTAAATGACGATCAATTTGGCTTTGGGAAAGGTAAGGGCACAGGAGAGGCAGTGCTGACGTTGCGGATGATAATGGAAGCGAGACTGAAGAAAAATCAAGACGTATTCATAGGATTTGTCGATAAGCAAAACGCGTTCAACAATGTAAAATCGTGGAAGACGTTCACAATCCTGAGAAAAACAGAGATAATATGTAGGAAAAGACGGGTAATATTCAATATCTATAAGCTGTATGTCTTGCTGGTGCACCCCTACAGATACTGTTGGTCACATTAAGTTTCTTTTTCTTCTGTTCTGCTAATTCTCAAAGTCACAATGTTATCTGCAACTGAACTGATATGTGTCGAGAATAATTTAGATAATAACTTCAATCGGCCTGCCCTTTGCTGCTTTATTGAAACTCATTGTCGTCGAATGCATAAACTGAGCGAATGGTACAGGGGCACACTGGATTCGCATCAGAGAGGACAAAGTTTCACTTCTCGTGCGGACATCCAGACTGAGGATTTTCTTAAATGGATTAAGGATAATGGTTCCTCTGAAAAAGAAACGGCCAAATTCTTTCCTCAGCTGTCTTCTGTCCGAGATTGCACTGCGTCACCAATGACTTCGTAGTCGATGGGGGTTACTCCTCTAATGTTCCCTTCTTGCATAAGCCAAAATTAGGAGATCTAGCTCAGTGTGTGTTAGAAACAGACACAGGACAGGTCTGTACGGTGTTAGAAAATGCCTCATTACAGGCCACTTTGTTGCTTAATTTAAACTTTTCTGTCATTGTCAGTTCTGGGTGTGCAGTTAGGGAACCGCTGTATTGACAATATTGCGGGTATCACTACTTAGGAGAGTATCAAACGTACAAAAATTAAAGGCGAAATGTAAACCTATGGTTTAGTAACAATTATTTCCCATTTTGCAACTGAATACAATGACGATCTATTGAGATCATCGTATCAACATTACAGAGACTTCCAGTACAGAACCGCAAAATAAACTGATATGTTGTTATAAGACCTGGCGTAGTCAATTAAAGAGACACGCCATCCGTAATAGTTCACCAAAAATTTATGTACACTGGCCGAAATACTAAGAAGCTTCTTTATATTACGATTAATCTACAAATAAATTTATAGTGACAATATTTTTTGCTATCACTTTTCATTTATCATGTAGTTGGCAAGGATAATGATCTGATCTCAACATTTTTCTTTCTTTCTCTCTCCCTCTCTCATCTGGGTACGTAAACGTGTTTTGTTTCGTTCCACTACCCAACTATATAGCAAGTGGTTTTACTTTTCCTGTACACGTTTACCTTTAATGCGTTTCGTTTATTGACACAAATCGACTGAGTTTCCTTTACAATTCCATACAGCGGCTACTAATCAAAGTTCAAGTATACGTAGCGACAAAAGCACTAATTGCTGTGAGGACATAAACTCTGACAAAACTGTTACACGATAGCCACATGGCTCATCACAGTTGTCGAGAAGCTAAAAATAAATCCTTTTCACTACACACACATTTGTAAAAAAAAAAAAAGGAAATTCAGTTGAAAAGTGTGTTAAGATATTTAAAATTCTCGCTGCCGTAATGGGTGAGACAGCAGTTTACTCGCAAATAAGTGTATGTAGGTTATGAAGAATATTTATTTCCTGGGGCATTCAGTGTGAAGAACGTAATTTAGTTGATATGGTGTACATTACTTTCTTTTTACCAGGTGCACACCCTCTCTCAGATAGTTCCGCTCACGGTTGGTAGGTGGCAGACGAGACCTAAGCTTCCTGCCATCTAGCGACGAGCACGGCAAGCCACCGCAATGGGGGTTTGCTGGCTTCTCGGTCCTTTCCGGCGTAACCGGAACCTTTCGCTACTCCAGGGGTAATGCGGAAGAATATTATGACTTGCAATACACTGCAGCTTATTTTTCAGGTTAAAGCTACGGAAGAGGAATTACAATATCGTGAGGGGACGTATGCGTAAATGAAGATGCAGCACTTGTACCGTAATCTGAAGTATGCTTATCTACACAGCATATACGTGTGAAATTTAAATAATTGTGAAATTATAGTTATCCAACTTCTTTTATAGTTTTACATTATGATAAATGGCGTTTTTGTAACTAACAATACGCATCTTCATTCAATTGCGCAATATTCACATGAGTGCTAAAAGGAATCCGTTAAACTTCAGTTACACGATAACTAAGTTAAATATAAGAGCCGTAAATTTAACTAAATACCTAGGAATTACAATTACGAAGAACTTAAATTGGAAGGAACACATAGAAAATGTAGTGGGGAAGGCTAACCAAAGACTGCGTTTTATTGGCAGGACACTTAGAAAATGTAACAGATCTACTAAGGAGACTGCCTACACTACGCTTGTCCGTCCTCTTTTTAGAATACTGCTGCGCGGTATGGAATCCTTACCGGATTGGACTGACGGAGTACCTCGAAAAAGTTCAGAGAAGGGCAGCACGTTTTGTATTATCGTGAAATATGGGAGAGAGTATCACTGAAATGATACAGGATTTGGGCTGGACATCATTAAATGAAAGGTGTTTTTCGTTGCGACGTAATCTTCTCGCGAAATTCCAATCACCGACTTTCTCTTTCGAATGCGAAAATATTTTGTTGACACCGATCTACATAGGGAGAAACGATCACCATGATAAAATAAGGGAAATCAGAGCTCGTACAGAAAGATATAGGTGTTCGTTCTTTCCGCACGCTGTACGAGATTGGAATAATAGAGAATTGTCAAGGTGGTTCGATGAACCCTCTGCCAGGCACTTAAATGTGATTTGTAGAGTATCCATGTAGATGTAGATGTACATGTAGATTCTATCTCGTTCCTCGAAAGTTCAATACTTTCGACAACCACTGAATAATGTGCGTCGACTCCTGGCTCCAGTGCGTATTTTAGAAAACCTTAGCTTCCTATATATGGCAGTAGAAGTATCCATTTTTGGTGGATGAGACTTGGTTAGATAAATAAAAAACAGACAACTACTGTAGTGTCATTTTATTACAGTCTGAGGACTGCACGAATTTACACCGTTACAGAAATTTTATTTTTCGCCTTTGTAACGTATGGGCCACATTTTAACGCTTCGCTATTGCTTGCATTTTTGTCGGTGTATAAGCAGAGGGTGACAGACCTAAGAGGCTAGCGGACAACCGTTATTCCTTCGTTCCAAACACAAATGAAAAAAGGGAGACTGAAAAACATTACGATAAAGCACAAACCACAGTATACTCTGTAGTAGCTTTCTGAGTATAGTGTTAAATGTAAACGTAAAATATCGGTCCATTCTAAACTCGTATGTGAGAACAACGGTTCAATGTTTCAAATGCCTCTAAGCACTATGGGATTTAACAGCTGAAGTCATCAGTCCCCTAGACTTAGAACTACTTAAACGTAACTATCCTAAGGATATCATACACATTCATGCACGAGGCAGGATTCGAACCTGCGACCGTAGCAGCCGCATGGTTCCGGACTGAAGCGCCTAGAACCTCTCGACCACAGCGGCCGGCAGAACAACGGTGAAATCGTCAATACACAGTAAGTTACCTGACAGGATGTATAAAATTTCACTGTTTTTAATGTCCAGTTTCTCGTAACAGGCAGCATAACAGAATTCACTGTATGCAACGAGCTTCAAGAACTTCATTTCTTGCTCTAGGTTTCTGAGTGCGTGCCACGATGACTGTCTATCAAACTGTGTACATGAGAGTTACGGAGAATGGTAACGAGGAGTTTGAGAACTTGAATCGTATTCATAAAGAGCAGTCCATCTATAATCAGGTTTTCAGCGATTTCCCTTAATTACTTTAGGTGAATGCCGGGATGGTTTCTTTGAAAGGCCACGGGTAATTTCTAGCTCCATCCCCGCCCATTGCATACGCTCCATCACTGATGATTTTATCGTGGACGAGACGTCACACCACTATCTTTCTTCCTCCCTTGTACTAAAACTACGAATTTCTATAGTAGATTATTGACAGTATTACCTCAACAGTTCTAGCCTCATCAATGCATGATAAGATTCCATCTGTCAAAATAATTGTTTAAAACCGTTGAGCAACGAGAATTTAGGTAATACGAGTAATAAGAAATGAAAAATGACAAATTTAAAAATATGCGTTGTGTAACACATTTGTGAGTAACCTATACAGTTGGTAATATCGTTCTTTTGGTATTAACACCAAAAACTTTATAACTAATAAGTTCCAAGTTGGATGGAGTGGCCAGTTCAGTTGGGCTAAAAATAAGTGGTGACAGGACGAAAACAATGTGCGTAAAATGTAGAAATGAATCCGCTGAAATTAGAGTACAGTAGAAGGTACTACAAGGTATTGACAGATTTCCATATCTCGGCAGCCTTATCTGTAATAATAGGGAGGTAGATACAGACATCAGCAGCAGAAGTGGGAAACCTGCTGCAATCTTCCGACGAATGAGATATATATGGCAACTACAATCTATAATTATGTCAACAAGTCTTTAGCTGTACTCCTCTGTCATCCTACCGATGGCCATATTCGCCTAACAGACTTGGAAAACGTCAGTAAAATCAGTACACCAGATCAATGTTTTTCACTAACGATGCTTGAGGCGATTTATGAGGATCAGATATCGCGACCAAGTTCCAAATGATGAATTGCTAAGAAGAAGTAGTCTACGCAGCTTACACAAAATCGTTGAAGAAAGAAGAGCGAAATTTGCGGAGCACGTTTTACACTAAAAAGATGGAAGAACCGTAAACCGGCATTGTTGTGGAAACCAACGGTTGGATACAAAAGTAGAATAAGACCTCTTAACCCCTGGAAATGACCTTTTGCAAATTATCTTCCGTGCATGGACGCGACCTACGAGGAAGCTGAAAATCTGGTAAGTGATCGAGTTAGCCGGAGTGAACTTGTTTCCCGATATGCTACTTAGCATTGGAGGAACTAAGTCTATGTGTATGTAAATCCGTTTGCAAAGAACGTTTCGTTAAAGTGATGTTATACTCTGCGTTCGTACAACGTTAAGTGTTGTAGGTAGAAAGAATGCAGTCAGCAAGACTACAACGTTAAGTGTTGTAGGTAGAAAGAATGCAGTCAGCAGAGACTACAACGTTAAGTGTTGTAGGTAGAAAGAATGCAGTCAGCAGAGACTACAACGTTAAGTGTTGTAGGTAGAAAGAATGCAGTCAGCAAGACTACAACGTTAAGTGTTGTAGGTAGAAAGAATGCAGTCAGCAGAGACTACAACATTAAGTGTTGTAGGTAGAAAGAATGCAGTCAGCAGAGACTACAACGTTAAGTGTTGTAGGTAGAAAGAATGCAGTCAGCAGAGACTACAACGTTAAGTGTTGTAGGTAGAAACAATGCAGTCAGCAAGACTACAACGTTAAGTGTTGTAGGTAGAAAGAATGCAGTCAGCAGAGACTACAACGTTAAGTGTTGTAGGTAGAAAGAATGCAGTCAACAAGACTACAACGTTAAGTGTTGTAGGTAGAAAGAATGCAGTCAGCAGAGACTACAACGTTAAGTGTTGTAGGTAGAAAGAATGCAGTCAGCAAGACTACACCGTTAAGTGTTGTAGGTAGAAAGAATACAGTCAGCAGAGACTACAATGTTAAGTGTTGTAGGTAGAAAGAATGCAGTCAGCAGAGACTACAACGTTAAGTGTTGTAGGTAGAAAGAATGCAGTCAGCAGAGACTACAACGTTAAGTGTTGTAGGTAGAAAGAATGTAGTCAGCAGAGACTACAACGTTATGTGTTGTAGGTAGAAAGAATGCAGTCAGCAAGACTACAACGTTAAGTGTTGTAGGTAGAAAGAATGCAGTCAGCAGAGACTACAACGTTAAGTGTTGTAGGCAGAAAGAATGCAGTCAGCAAGACTACAACGTTAAGTGTTGTAGGTAGAAAGAATGCAGTCAGCAGAGACTACAACGTTAAGTGTTGTAGGTAGAAAGAATGCAGTCAGCAAGACTACAACGTTAAGTGTTGTAGGTAGAAAGAATGTAGTCAGCAGAGACTACAACGTTAAGTGTTGTAGGTAGAAAGAATGCAGTCAGCAGAGACTACAACGTTAAGTGTTGTAGGTAGAAAGAATGTAGTCAGCAGAGACTACAACGTTAAGTGTTGTAGGTAGAAAGAATGCAGTCAGCAAGACTACAACGTTAAGTGTTGTAGGCAGAAAGAATGCAGTCAGCAAGACTACAACGTTAAGTGTTGTAGGTAGAAAGAATGCAGTCAGCAGAGACTACAACGTTAAGTGTTGTAGGTAGAATGAATGCAGTCAGCAAGACTACAACGTTAAGTGTTGTAGGTAGAAAGAATGTAGTCAGCAGAGACTACAACGTTAAGTGTTGTAGGTAGAAAGAATGCAGTCAGCAGAGACTACAACGTTAAGTGTTGTAGGTAGAAAGAATGTAGTCAGCAGAGACTACAACGTTAAGTGTTGTAGGTAGAAAGAATGCAGTCAGCAAGACTACAACGTTAAGTGTTGTAGGTAGAAAGAATGCAGTCAGCAAGACTACAACGTTAAGTGTTGTAGGTAGAAAGAATGCAGTCAGCAGAGACTACAACGTTAAGTGTTGTAGGTAGAAAGAATGTAGTCAGCAGAGACTACAATGTTAAGTGTTGTAGGTAGAAAGAATGCAGTCAGCAGAGACTACAACGTTAAGAGTTGTAGGTAGAAAGAATGTAGTCAGCAGAGACTACAACGTTAAGTGTTGTAGGTAGAAAGAATGCAGTCAGCAGAGACTACAACGTTAAGTGTTGTAGGTAGAAAGAATGCAGTCAGCAAGACTACAACGTTAAGTGTTGTAAGTAGAAAGAATGCAGTCAGCAGAGACTACAACGTTAAGTGTTGTAGGTAGAAAGAATGCGGTCAGCAGAGACTGGGCACAAACTCAAAACGACCATGCTTTTAGGGTATCAAATATTCTAACATCAACCACGAAAAACCAGTCCATGGATCGGAACACCGCAGTGGCTTCACAGCTACGCCACCTCGTTCGTTTTCATATCTGTGGAACATTGTGAAGTGCATGGCGTAGAGTACTTTTTATTGTCCCATGTATTAAAGTTTTTTCCAGTTACATTCACCGATGGAGCGTATGGAAAATTACTGCTTGTACGCCTCTGTTCTTGAGTAATTTTTTCTGCACGGTCTCTGCGAGACAGACACGCATAGGGCTGAACGATATTCTCAGTTTCTGCCCTGAAAGATGCTTCTTGAAGTTTTAGAAGCGGGTTCTCGCGTACGTCTTAATGTTTAAATGACATTTTGATGGAGCTGTTTTTATTGTGGTAGTATAATTTCGACCTAAGTGTCATTGTCAAACATAAAATTCGATGCTACATTACGGCATAGAAACGGGTTAAAAATGTGATTTACATACGTTGACATACACGTTTCTCGCTTTACTAATAACAACCACTAACTCTATTACTGTCGTGGGAGACACAACTGCACGAGGACATTATTGTTAGCGTGCTTGTATGCCATAATATGGTATCGAATTTTATGCTCGACTATGGTACATGGGCAGAAACTGCAATGGAACAATAAAAACATCTACAGCCACAAGCGGAAACTGATGTCATTCAAAGAATTTGTAGAATCGGTGGTCCGCCATACAAGAAGTTGATGTCTTAGTGTGTCTGCCAGTTGATATTTTTTAAAACTGACATTTTGAGGTCGTGGTTTTATACAAAATTCAAGTCCATTCTTACAAAGAAGAAAACTGCAACCGGAGACTGTTAATAACGCTGTTTATTTACATAATATCGCCGTAAACTGTGTATACAGTCTCCTATGTGTCAAAAGCTATCCTCTGTTTGTGTGTGTGTGTGTGTGTGTGTGTGTGTGTGTGTGTGTGTGTGTGTGGTGTCTTACACTATGCGCATATTTACATACATAAAAAAGCAGTTCACATATTTCTTACTATTTCGTGAACATAATGACACGGAAATTTTGACGACACCACCACCCCAAGGGGGAAAAACAGCTGACAGGTAACATACACAACAAATATATTCTAAACGTGAACAAGTGTCTGAAAAAGAAGGTGCCAATCCGAAACCGGTTATGGCGCTATTTTTGTAAATAAACTACATTCCTGACAATGTCTGATTTCTGTTTTCTCCTTTGCAAGAATCAACTTGTACGATATTTTTCAATTTTTTTACACTTTCTCGTCATACAAATAGGCCTGTGGCTATTCGCACTTCATTTCTTCTGTTAGTGTAACCAAATACGGGCCACACACACTCAAGCAGGATTCAAGTGTGAGCTCTACAAGTCTGCAAACAAATTGTAGTTTCACAGCGAATCGATGGCTGCCGTTTGCATCTACTTATACATTCTGCGAGTCAATGTGGCTGCATAACAGGAGTCACTTGTTGTTACACCACGATATAAGGTGTCTTTTCATTCCATTCAGGAATGGAATTTGAAAAGAATAACTGCGTTTACGCCCGTGTGGGAGCGGTTATTTGCCTAATAGTATTTGCACAATATCTACAGGGTACATACGTAGGAAATGAAATCTGTAGAGTGTAGCACAAAAGACAAGCCTTGAAGTTTTCTGAGCAGGTTCTCAAGAGACAAACGCCGTCTTCTTAAAATATCAGGCAGTTAATGTCTTTCAAAACAACTGTCCTCGAAGATCCAAAATGCAGACACACACTTGAAGACACTTATTACAATAAGCGTTCCACATGGCACGGTTCACGTGAAGGCAGGCTTCAGCACGTCTCCTTATCGATGCCCGCACCCGTTCAAAAATACCAGGCGCGTTCCGAATGCGTTCCCCGAGCTCGTTGATAGTATCTACAGGGCTGGAATACACCAGAACTCTTACATGTTCCCATACAAAATACCTGCAACGGGTTCAGATCGGAGACGTTGGAAGCTACGGTACTGACGGCCCACGGATGTTATACCTGTTGACGAAACGCTATTTACTAGTATTCAGGTATGCGGAATGATGATAAAATCAAACGAGGGCACTACATCACTTTTTAATTTACTCTCCGCTTTCGGTGTTTCCAAATAAATGTAGCGTTAGAAATGAACAATGTTATAACATTCGCACAACTGCACTTGTGCATACATCGCATCGGGGAAACCGTAAGTTTCACTACCTATGTTCATTAGCATTATTTGCTTGTTACATTGCCCTGTACTGTTGCTCTCTCTCGCGATGCAAACAAACCTGTGACCATTCTCACTGCGCTCATTTGTAAACACTCGTATCCTCTGTTAATCTGACATGATGCGTGTTCTGTACACCTTGAACGGTTTTCAAGTACGGGCTATAGAAGTGATCTGTAAGCAATCTCTTTTGTAGACAAACTGCATTTGAATCGTAGGCTGCTGTTTGCTTTGGAAGAGCCAGTGCGGTCACTCCAATTCACCTCTCTACACAGTGTTATCGACATATATTTGTGTGACACGTGGAAACATGGGAAACTAATTGCGGTTAACGAGTAACTGGATTCGCAAACTAATTTGTGATCGACCTACAACTGTCCTAATCACGACATTTTTTATTTAACGAGGTACATCTACTCACACTTTTTCGTGATTTTGTTACTATAAAGAAACTAATTTAATCAGTTTTAAAAGAGATTATACGAAAATTCTTACGTTCACGATTGTAACTGCTAGGGAACTGAAAGCGAGTGAGACGGACAGCAAGTTAAATTGTAACAAATATTTTACACTATAAACATAATGTTTTTAACACTTTATAATCAAGTTTGTTTCACGTATTTAGAAAAGGGCACAAGCAACTGACCATTCGAACGCCCACATCACAAAAGTCGTTATCATCACCCGTCTGCGAGTCCAAGATTCCACACCGAGTCACACTTGAGAAAAGCTTACTTGTGAATAAATAATATACTGCGTGACACAAAAAGTGGAGCACCTAGAAGGTGGACGAACAGGCTTTCATTTTGTGCTCACCTCCGTTAGGGGGTTGACGACCTCCAACACACAGAGCCTCCCCGCTACCCTGTGATGTGGGACACACAAGTCATGTGGCTCCTCTGCTGCGGACAACCCGTCTCGGTTGACTCTTCCGGCAGCAGTTCTACCACCGGCAGTGCCCCCAGTTTCCTCGGAGCATATAAGGTTCTCAAACCGGCACCGAAGGTTCCTTCAGTAAGGCAATGTGCCCTGGCCAGGGTGTACAATTCCTCTGTGCTATGATAATACAGCACATAAACTCGACATTACCGAAGACAATGCCGGCCGCGGTGGTCTCGCGGTTCTAGGCGCTCAGTCCGGAGCCGCGCGACTGCTACGGTCGCAGGTCCGAATCCTGCCTCGGGCATGGATGTGTGTGATGTCCTTAGGTTAGTTAGGTTTAAGTAGTTCTAAGTTCTAGGGGACTGATGCCCACAGATGTTAAGTCCCATAGTGTTCAGAGCCGAAGACAATGGGTACTGTCAAATAGATGTCGATTAACTCTGAGACAGAACAAAGAGTATGATCAAGAACATCATTGAAATGCCCGAAACCGTCGTTGGCCAGAATTGTGTCCCACATACGGAACCCTATTTTACTTAAGCAATGTACCATCGAAAATTTGTAACCGTTTTTGAGAAAAGTAAAATTGGATTTAATTTAGAGCCCATAATAATCCGAGAACTAGCATAAATCTTGAGCTGGATAATCCTGAACGGAAATATACCGTTTATGGTAGGTACAAAATAAAATTTTCCTCAACAAAAACGCTGTGTGGGCTAAATTGGTAGGTATTTTGAAACATGGTTTTGGGAAAACATATACACGAATTGTCCCACAAATCTATTTGAAATCTCGAATATGATGGAGATAGAGAGAAAAAAAGAGATTGGATGTCAACCGAAGGCACACGAACATCTAGAACTTATATTAAATGCCATAACAATGATTTTCGAAATTTAAAATATTCATCTACACATGGTGATTTTGCTAAACAGGGACAAACTGCAGGATACGATCCGTGAGAGGATAAGAACGATAAAAGGTCCTACGGACACAATATGGCAGGAAGTATGTTCCAAGAGAGATCCACACACTTGAAGGCCGAGATGAAAGATCTCTGGCAGCGACGCCGCTATCAGCATCAGGCAGGCGGTCCGACAGCAGGGCTTAAGCCAGAACCCGTGTGCAACATTCCCTACGACAATTGCCTCTATTTTTATGACTTAAAACGCGTGCACGTGTTATTACCTTCGGACCTGCGACGGTTTTATCGCTGATTCGTCGCACAGACCACCACGATGCTGCGATTTTTGTAATCCATCTTACAGTTGGGGCAACATTTATGATGGCCAGTTTCTAAAGCCTTCACAGCACCCACCTGTAAGCTATATCTACGTCTACGTACATACACTGCAAGCCACTGTACTGTGTGTGGCGAAGGGTATCTTGTACCACTACTAGTAATTTCCTTTCCCGTTCCTCTCGCAAATGGAGCGAGGGAAAACTACTGTCTGTATGCCTCTGTATGAGCCTTAATTTCTCTTACCTTTTCTTCTTGGTCCTCATACGAAATGTACGTTGGGGTCGGTAGAATCGTACTGCAGCCAGCTTCAAACGGCGATTTTCTAGATTTTCTCGCTAGTGTTCCGCCAAAAGAACTCCGTAATACTTGCATGATGTTCGAACCTACCAGTAACAAATCCAGGAGCCCGCCTCTGAATTGCTTCGATGTCTTCGTTTGATCCATCCGATTTGGTGCGGATCAGATACACTCGAGCAGTACTCAAGAAAGGGCCTCACTGCTTTTCTATTCGTCGTCTCCTTTACAGATGAACCACACCTTTCTACGTTTCCACTCATAAATCGAAATCGACCATTCTCTTTCCCTGTATGCTGCTTCCATTTCATATCACCTTAGAGCGTTACGCCTAGATGTTTAATTGACGTGACTGTGTCAAGCAGTACACTACTAAGGCCGTATTCGAAGATTATGGAATTGTTTTTCATACTTATTTGCATTAAATTATATTTTTCTACATTTATACCAAGGTGCCATTCATCACGCCAACTAGAAATTTTGCATAGTCATCTCGTACCATCCTACAGTCAATGAATATCGGCACCTTTCCGTACATCACAGCATCATAAGCAAACAGTCGCGGATTGCTGCTGACGCTGTCTGTCTGAGAATCCCCATGTTTTGATGGCAGCGAACCTTCAGCACCGGTTCAGCCTCGTTGTGCGGACAGTTTTTATTGGTTATCGCCTCGTAGGGCCAGTCACCTGAACACAACGGCTCACAGACGAATCCTATCTGTACTTCGTTCAGGTGACCCAGTCTCCCCTAGTACGAAGGGTTAATGCGGCTATGACAGTTTGGTGCTCCGACGAACTCCCTTCTCGATCGTGGAGCTACTACACTAGCACAGACAGATTATTCCCACTTACTTAGTGTGTTCTAATGTGTGCTTTCAATCATTGTAACCTACTCTACCAAATATCTTTAATCTCCACCTTCCCGTGGGTGTACCTCTCTTGGAACGCTTTCCTGGCCGTACGTCAATATGAGCTTTTTTGCTCCTTATCCCCTGAGGGAGTGTTTCCTGAAATTTGTCCCCATTTAGCAAAATAACCTCCTTCAAGGAAATAGACTTATAGATGGGAAGTATAATATTTTTGTGAGCGCGTCTGACTGCCATACCGAGGACGAGGACGCGGGTTCGGTTCCATGTATTGCCACAGATTTTTCCTTCGTGGAAGGACTGGAACAGGGTACACACAACATCGAAAGGAGTTACTTAAATAGGAAGTAACTCCAAGCTCTAGAAAGATGACGGCGAGCTGACTCCATGTTCCCGCACCTGTCCCCATCCAGAGCACATCTAAAAGGCAGAGGACGATACTACGGAAAGTCAACATCGCGTCTTACTCTGGGCCGGTAGTTTATGCATATTCGATTTTTCTCCATGTATAAGCTTTCAATTTCGGCGTAGAGATAGCGAATGACAGCGTTTAATAGTTTTAAATTTAATATTGTTACATATTAAATATGCATTTAACAGTTAGTGACTATGTTCA
This sequence comes from Schistocerca cancellata, assembly GCF_023864275.1. Taxonomy (NCBI): domain Eukaryota; kingdom Metazoa; phylum Arthropoda; class Insecta; order Orthoptera; family Acrididae; genus Schistocerca; species Schistocerca cancellata. The sequence goes on from NC_064629.1 coordinate 926,041,218, forward strand.
AAAGTTAACATTAAACCTTAATGTCCCAGAGTAAACAAAGAAAAAAAAGTCATCCTTGCGGAGATTGTGCCAAAATATGTCAAACTGGAGCGTTAGATCGCGAAAATCCCCATCTGGTTGGAGAGCCCTGCCCATAATGTTCCAAACGTTCTCAACTGGGGAGAGATCCTGCAACCTCGCTGGCCAAGGTAGGACAAGCAGTAGAAACTCTCGTCGTGTATGGACGGGAATTCTCTTGCTGAAATATAAATCCAGGATGGGTTGTCATGAAGTGTGAGAAAACGTGCTGTAGAAAATCGTCGACGTACCGCTGTGCTGTATGTGTGCCGCAGGCGTCGCGCCGTCACCCCAGACCACAACTCCCGGATGATCAGGTTGGTATACTACCACTGTCCGGGCCATCTCCAGACACAGGTGTCTCATTGACTGTCTTCTATGATGAGTCCTGCTTCGAACTGAGCTACGGTTTTTGTCTTAGAGTGTATTTTAAAGAGGTAAAACAGTTTTTACTCCGTATTTGTTGTAGTCTGATTTGAATGTAGTAGCGAAACATGAAGTGAAGCGGATTGGTTAAGTCTCACGAAAGTACTAACATTTTTAAAGTGTGTTTATGAAAATGTGCCTGTATGAAAGTATGCCTTGTGTGCTTGGCTTGAGTGGGAAGTGTCAGACTAAGAAACCAGAGTTATAACTTCAATCCTCAGTTATTCCGAGAATTTTTGTTGTTTTCTTTTCAACTTTTTCATGTAAAAAATGAAAAATATCAAATTGCACCGTGGTCCGGAGTTCACCTTAAACTTTAGGTTCTCCTTTAGCTGCCTGGGCAAGTCAGTTCATACGCGGAGAAAGGCAAGGGCAAACCACCTTCAGTAGGGTCACGCCTCGAAAAGGACTGTGGTGTTAAAATCAGAATTCGTGCTGATAAGAGGTATACCTTTATGAAAATCTTGTTCGTCAAAGAAAACCCGAGGACATACAAAACAGCAAGCAGCAACAACATTGGGCGAGTTTGCAGGAACGAAGCAGCGGACGAAAGCAACTTCCAACAAATGAATAAGTCAGTAATTTCACTCCTTCAATTGACCAAGGAAGAAATACACCATGAACACTGCGAGAGACAGATCTCCAACTGACCATATTGTGTCACGTCACTGGCGTCTTAAAATTTAAATTAATATAATAACATAATAATGTATTGTGAATAGTCGCCTGAAGATGAGCTGAGGATCGAAACGTGCCGCGTCATTTTAAGCCTAGTGGTAAAAAACATGTAGCATGTATTAGTGCTTGTTCGCGACTGGTACCGCGACTGTATACACCAAAAATCCAATTTCTGCCGCGTTTTATGCACTGCACATTGTACAAACTGAAAGTAATGCTAAAAGAACCAGCTTTATGCTGCATCGTCATGTGCTCGGGTGCAGAACCTGCAACAGCAAGGCCGTGTCACTGAAGAAGCTGTTATCCAGACGTCACTTGACTCCAAGCGCAGCAAAAATATTTGAAAATTTCAGCAGGTAATTCAACAGATACGTATTATGACTCGTTTCGAGGAAGACTCAGTGCATACGATTCATTATTTCTTACAGAACTCCACAAACCATAATTATAGTTTACTAGAAGAACAAAATACGGGAAGTAGAAAGGGTTAATGTTTTGAGACTATACAGTGATCACAATTTCAACTGGAAAACCTACTGCCTAGGATCAATGATGCACCCTGGTTCAGCTATGTTTCCAGTGCGCATGATTACTGCTATAGGTGCTTTACTGATGAAGAAATTAGTTTATTATGCATGTTTTCATTCATTAGAGAGTAGCAGAAACTTTTTGGGGGGAGGTTGGTTGGTTGGTTTGGGGAAGGAGACCAGACAGCGTGGTCATCGGTCTCATCGGATTAGGGAAGGATTGGGAAGGAAGTCGGCCGTCCCCTTTCAGAGGAACCATCCCGGCATTTTCCTGGAGTGATTTAGGGAAATCACGGAAAACCTAAATCAGGATGTCCGGACGCGGGATTGTACCGTCGTCCTCCCGAATGCGAGTCCTGTGTGGGGGGAGGGGAGGGAGGGAGGAAGGGAGGGGGGAACTCGACATACAGATACATGGGTTGTATTTTTAGAAAGCGTGTTATAAGAATCCTATTTGTCATTAATGTCCTTTGTCGTTACCAATATTTCTTTTTCTTCAAAACAATTGTGAAAACCCTGAATACAATGTTAGGACGAAAAATGAGCTATACAAAATCACCAACAGGCTAACATTAATACCGAAAGGCACCTGATACAAGAGTATACATGTATTCAACAACGTCCCAGGCTATATTAATACGTCGTGTGTCGTGTAGTTGATGTGGTTGGGTTAAAGACTGTATTAAAGACCTTGCAACTGGGCAACTCCATCTACCCTATTGACCAGTATGTTGACAGAAACTATTAAAATTAATGTTTTAGGTTATTTTATAATTAACATTAGCAATGTAATACAGTAATTTTTCATAATGTTAAATCACTTCATTGTTTTACACTTGAATAAAATGTATATCCTCGAGTTCTTTCCACATCTCCTTCGGACTGTGGAACACAGTTGACATAATGTACTGCAGAGACAGACAAAAAGTGGATCCAAAGTCGCATTCGCCGCCTCACCGCTCGCTAGCTGTTTCCAAAGCCGACCCCTCATACATTCATACTAAAGCTATCGTTACAGCCCGTATTTTATGTAATGACATATTTTGTTCCTTTATATGTAGTTATCAGAGAAACTAAAATGTCGACGAATTACTCTGAAAGGGCCCTTTTTTCGAAGATTTAAATTACATATTTTTACATATTTACATAGCAAGAAAGTAAAAATATTTAAGTTTTACTGTCGTAGTTTTCACAATGTCATCAACCTCGTCACAATCGCAGCTAAATTGCACGAGTTCGATGGGGACAACAATGGTTCGTTTTAAACGCTTCCCTTTCTTGTTCAAATGGTTCAAATGGATCTGAGCACTATGGGACTTAACATCTACGGTCATCAGTCCCCTAGAACTTAGAACTACTTAAACCTAACTAACCTAAGGACATCACACAACACCCAGTCATCACGAGGCAGAGAAAATCCCTGACCCCGCCGGGAATCGAACCCGGGAACCTTTCTTGTTTTCAGACGCTGAACAGTGTGCAACAATCAGCTGCATTTACGCTAACCTAGGCACCGGTTGCGTCTTCGTTGTCATCAAAGCTGAAAACACGGATTTCTGTAGACATAGCTTTAACTGCCGAGGGTAAAATAGTCCTCTGCCAAACTTGTGACGACCGTATAGGATATGCGACGAAATCTCAAACTGAACAACGTTAATGAATAAGTCTACATATAAGAAATACACAACAGATTAATTCAAAGAAACAGGTTCTATTTACACAGTTACTGGGACAGCCTACATAATCTAAGAGTGAAATTTACAAAGAACTTTGTTTTGCACTGGTTGCAGGGAACATACTCTGGAACAAACTTCAGGTACCCGAATTTAAACACTTCGTTCAGAAATACCGCAGCTGCAACATTCCCTACAAGTTCACTCTCAGGAAGAATTTTGCTGATGAGACGACGACGGATATTGGCCGTTTCTTCGCTAATCTAACTGTGGGCAAATTGTCGAGGCTGTATGCAAACCCTATTTAATTTTATGCAAACTTTTGAAGGAAACAAATAATTTAACAGCTGCTACACTTATTAATGACTGACTTAAGGTACAATGGCCAAATAACGTAAAAGAAGACAGGATACTATTGATGTACACAGTTGCACCTCCATCCATGCTGAAAGAGGGGAAATCGCATTACGTATTTTAGCCACACTTAATGCATGTTACTTGAACGGCTCATGCGTGTAGTGCGAGTGGCAGGGACAGTCAGACTTTAATTCCCAGAAGTAAATGCAGTGATATAAGCAACGAAGAAGGTAACGCTAGAAGCAGCGGCTACCTGATGTACCTCTGCCTCCGGAGTCAGTGGTAACAAGGAGGTCAACATGGATCGAAGGTGTGATTTTCTACAGTAAGTGTTTTGAAGCTGTGAAGTCAGTGAGGGAGGACTTTTCTTCTGATCCTGTAGTATCTTTGAGTAAAGCTTGCCAGCATTTAGCAGTTCTAAAGTGCTCAGTTCAGTTTCATACATCGCAGTCACCTCACCTGCCTTCCCGACAGTATCACGAAACTGGAGACTCCAAGTGTGCCTCACCAGGAGGCTGTGGCAACAATAGAAGATGCCGTTCGGAAGGTCAGTGTTGTACCAGGTGGTGTAGCTTCCAGTAAACTGCAGACTGTGCTCAATTGAAGGGCTTATTTCAATAGTGGTACAAGCCCATTACCTCCACTTTTCTGTCTATAATGCTTCTGAAATTAATGATCCAAACAAACAGAAAGAAAGTTTCATCTCTAGCAAGAAGCCATATGCTTGAATATTTCTGGTATCTCAACTGCAGATTTTTCAGCGCTCATTTAACTTTAGGACTCTGTATCTCAAAATGAACAAAAATGGACTTGTACCACCATTGAAATAAGCCCTTCAATTAGAACCCCGGGTATTCAAATCTTGTTATCTTGTCTCTCTTATTTGCTCGTGAAATAATAGAAACCTCTGTGAATATTACACCTAGCACAATCCTTCTGTGTAAATTTTCACCTTGTCTTCCTGTAAAGCCGAGTGATATTTTTCTATTTATAAAAACATGTTGCGGACAGAAGACTGTGCATGGCAACAGAACAGTTGGAAAAATGTATTATTACCGTTTGTACATCCTATTCCCTTGTGAATTAAATGCTTGAACAGAAGAGGCTTGTACTTCAGTACTTTGTAGCGGAAGTGAACTGATTAAGAGTTAACATAGATATTTGACAAGCCCTCATGCGAATTTCTCTAATAAAAAATAAAATTTTGGATTTTACATATAATTTCTTCATTACACAGCTAACAAGTTTTGGTCACATATTCATGTACATATTTCTTAATTTGATATTACATTAAATCTGGGTTCTAGTTATCATCACTGTTGCACTTTCGTACACGTCGATCCAATTTCTCGTATTTTCCAGTTATTTCTAACCGCTTCACGGTCCAGAAATTTCATGATAATGTGCATCATATTGATTCATTCGTCACAAACTGACTTTATCGCTTGTTTCTCATTGTATTCGATGTCTTCAGTCAGCTTGTATTTTCAGACAACATTTATGTTTAGTCTGATTTTTGTATATGGAACGAAGTGTTATCATTCATGCCGCATTCTTGCCCGTTAATATTATTAGGTTGCAACACGAGGAGCAAAGAACACAATATAAATTCCCATTTACATGTTCTAACCCAAACAGTGAAAAACTTACGAAGTACAACAGAGTAGAACCGCGGAGGGTCGCGGTACACGTTATTACAAAGAGATATACAGATATGAAAGAATGTGATGTCAATGTGTCGCAGAGTTTACTTCTCTTCCTACACTGACTTGAGCCAGCAAAATTAATGAAATTTATGATTAAGTGGAGGCTAATGGTCGAAACAGGTTACTAGGATAAATATTGTATTACTGGATCTGTACTTTATTTACGCTTTCCGCTGAGATAGAATCTATTAGACACCACAAAGCAGCAATAACTACTCGCAGTCCAGGAACATAGCAGATACATACTTCTGCTGCAAAGTTGTGACACACTGTAGCTCATTCTACGTCCCTGTCCATACAGATATCATTAATTTTGCAGATTGATGTCAAGGTAGGTAAAGAAATAAATTCCGTGACACACCGGACAACACATTACTGCATATCTCAACCCCCTGTAACTACGCACACATCGGCCTTGCACCTCTGTACCACTTTGGTACATATTTTAAGTTTTTCTTTGTTTCCACTAGAATATGTAAATGACAATTTACAGTGTTTTTTGTTATTGATTTCACACAAATTCTCTCTTGAACAGAAACAATGTTGAATTACAAGTTGGGTTTTATTGGATAGTCATTCACGAGTTATGAACAATTATATGATATAATTGGACTAAAACAGGACATGTGTTAGAATTTACCGGCACAAAATAAGATACAATTAATAACACAAAACCCTATATCATAAATATAATCCTGCTGTTAAATGTCGTGATGAGGCAAAAAGTACAGGGTGATTCAAAAAGAATACCACAACTTTAGAAATGTGTATTTAATGAAAGAAACATAATATAACCTTCTGTTATACATCATTACAAAGAGTATTTAAAAAGTTTTTTTTCACTCAAAAACAAGTTCAGAGATGTTCAATATGGCCCCCTCCAGACGCTCGAGCAATATCAACCCGATACTCCAACTCGTTCCACACTCTCTGTAGCATATCAGGCGTAACATTTTGGATAGCTGCTGTTATTTCTCGTTTCAAATCATCAATGGTGGCTGGGAGAGGTGGCCGAAACACCATATCCTTAACATACCCCCATAAGAAAAAATCGCAGGGGGTAAGATCAGGGCTTCTTGGAAGCCAGTGATGAAGTACTCTGTCACGGGCTGCCTGGTGGCCGATCCATCGCCTCGGGTAGTTGACGTTCAGGTTTCACAACTAACCTTTTTCGTAGGACTCTCCATACAGTTGATTGTGGAATTTGCAGCTCTCTGCTAGCTCTGCGAGTCGATTTTCCTGGGCTGCGAACAAATGCTTGCTGGATGCGTGCTACATTTTCATCACTCGTTCTCGGCCGTCCAGAACTTTTCCCTTTGCACAAACACCCATTCTCTGTAAACTGTTTATACCAACGTTTAATACACCACCTATCAGGAGGTTTAACACCATACTTCGTTCGAAATGCACGCTGAACAACTGTCGTCGATTCACTTCTGCCGTACTCAATAACACAAAAAGTTTTCTGTTGAGCAGTCGCCATCTTAGCATCAACTGACTCTGACGCCTAGTCAACAGCGCCTCAAGCGAACAAATGTACAACTAAATGAAACTTTATAGCTCCCTTAATTCGCCGACAGATAGTGCTTAGCTCTGCCTTTTGTCGTTGCAGAGTTTTAAATTCCTAAAGTTGTGGTATTCTTTTTGAATCACCCTGTATATTTGACTTCACCATTGCTACATAAGGCACAATTTATAACATAAATAACTTACCAGTCAATCTGCCTGAAAGGGTCATCTGAAGCTTACCGTATGCGCATTCTAACTGTATGGCAAGAAGGATTGTAAGCAGGGGAAGTTGTCTGCCTAACTGGCGTGCACCACAGCGACGTCATTTCAACATTGAACCACTATCGTTGAATACAAAACATTGAAGATCTACCACAACGTGGTTAACTGCGGTCAACAACACCTCCTGATGACCGCAAAAAAACATGACAGCGTGCTGCCTTTCTGCAGGCAGCCAGCCGGTTCAAGGCGCCGTGTGACGGATCGCGCGGCCACTCTCGCCGGAGGTTCGAGGTTCGAGTCCTCCCTCGGGCACGGGTGTGCGTGTTGCTCTTAGCATAAGTTAGTTTAAGTAGTGTGTAAGTCTAGGCAGTGATGACCTCAGCAGTTTGGTCCCTCAGGAATCCTCACACATTTGAACATTTGCAGGCAGCTAGAAGGGCACTATCGACCTCCATCGGTCAGTTTGGCCTACAGTAGTTCATTACGAACGACAGTTCAAATTCTCCAGTTGCTGCTCTATAGATAACATTTCAGCGATAATACACCGACACAGTGCTCCCCACTGTTACAAGCGACAATACTATTCCAGCCCAAAATGGAGGTATAAAGTACACTACTGGTGAAAAAAAAAAAAAAAAAAAAAGAGAGGAGGCTGAAATCAACACAATGGAATGCCCTACGGTATCTGCTGACGTGAAACCGGTTGCGACGAACTGGGACTTGAGACTTGCAATATTTCGTCCTCGCACACTGGATGAATTAGGAGAGCGACCGTCCAAGTATGAGACTGGCTTTATCACCAACTTCCCGATTAGTTTGTGGGCACCACGTCAAGGAGTATGCAGAATGTTACACAGCAGCGATTCTGATTTCATAGACGTGAAAAGATGGAGGCTTCCGAAGAAATTGCTTTTATTTTGATTATAGTTTTGTTTTAATTCACATTAAAGTTATTTTTGAGGTTAGTATCGTTGTGAGGTGTCTCCTCTGTTTTAAATTTGTATTAATATTGCAAAGTAAATCCCAACATGCCGTGATTTGAACTAACTGTACCTTATAGTACTAAAAGTAATGATCAATTAATTAATTAATTATTAACGCAGTCTGTATGTAAAATTACCAATGAAAGTAAAATGAGCAGAACGCACTCACGTTAAAAGTCAAATATGAAGCTCAGATTATACGAACCTCTGTACCATCACATACAGTGTCCCTCCAGAACGGGAATTCGTGATATTTAGAACAGGGTATGCTATCTATGGTATGAAATATTCGTCGAGAATTACCAACTGCGTCAGTTATCAGAGACAAAGGTTGCGTTTCGCAACACGAGATCATATAATTGCGGAAGAATAACATTTATGCCAATGCACTTAAGCACCAAGTCAATGAACACGGAAGCTGAAATGATAAAGAATATTTGACTTCCACGTCATATAATTAATTCTAAAATCATGTGAACAGAGAAACAGCACAAAGCCAAGTGCCAGATATGCAAATATCATATGAACCAAGTTCCACACAAGAGTCAACATATGTAAGAAGCTAAAATGAGTGGAAGACTAAATGCGTTGACTGTACTGCTCTTCGTATAATTCGAGTTCTGCATCAGGCCTCGTGGTTACTGACCTCATAATACAAAGAATTAGCAACGGCACACGGGACATATCACTCACGAACTTCATAGCAATTTCGTTTCTTAACTCAGCAAGAATTCAACCACGAAATGCAAATACCGCCGGCCGGAGTGGCCCAGCGGTTCTAGGCGTTACAGTCTGGAACCGCGCTTAACGAAATGACGAAATAACATTCCAGATGGGCAATGGCAATGCGTACAGCGAATCCCAAGAACATACGCTACCTCACCGAACAGCAAACACAACGACAGGCTGCATTTGAACAAGCACATCTCACCTGCACGGTGGACGCTGACCAGCACAGAACACCAAAATATGAGAAGTGCAAGGCCCATAAAAGAGGCCGACAGTAGCGCTCCGAGTGGCGTGCCAGTAAACTTCGGCGCACGGTGTGGCCGCGTGGTTTAAGGCGCTGTGTCACGGATTGCGCGGCCCCTCCCGCCGGAGGTTGGAGGAGGAGGAGGAGGAGATTAGTGTTTAACGTCCCGTCGACAACGAGGTCATTAGAGACGGAGCACAAGCTCGGGTTAGGGAAGGATGGGGAAGGAAATCGGCCGTGCCCTTTCAAAGGAACCATCCCAGCATTTGCCTGAAGTGATCTAGGGAAATCACGGAAAACCTAAATCAGGATGGCCGGACGCGGGATTGAACCGCCGTCCTCCCGAATGCGAGTCCAGTGTGCTAACCACTGCGCCACCTCGCTCGGTCCGGAGGTTGGAGTCCTCCCTCGGGCATGGGTGTGTGTGTGTTGTCATTAGTGTAAGTTAGTTTAAGTAGTGTGTAAGTCTAGGGACCGATGGCCTCAGCAGTTTGGTCCCTTAGGAATTCACACACATTTGAACATTTGCAGTAAACTTCGAATTCGGGAAAATATGGCGCGATAATATGTATTCTTGTCTTGCGAAATACAAATACGAGATGATAATATTTTTCATTGATGCTTTTTGGGTAGGTCTGGTAGTCCGGTGGTAAAGTGTACTTATTTGTAAAGCCCAATATTGCAATTTCGACCATGTGGCTGTTACCATGTGCACATTATTTTCCTGATTACGACCTTCTTGTGTGTATTGCACTCTTTGAATTGCATTGTAAATATATTGATCGTATTCAGCTGAATTTTTGCTTACATATGTAATATCGGGTGAGGTAAATGATTCCATGTTTTTTTTTTTTGTTTAATAGAAAACAGAAGCTGCTTTTCACGCATGGTATTCTGTGGCCTCATGGCTATTCTTTTACAGGTTACGAACTGCTCTATTTAAATGCATTGTGAGTATATTGCCCGCTTTCAACGTTATTTTTGTTCCCATCTGTTTTTCGTACTCTCGTTCATAATGGAGGTCACCGAAATTTTCCTTGACTTCTGCTAAAATGTACTGTTAGTAGTATCTGTTTGTAACATGTGAAAAATTAGTGAAACTACTGTCGAATTTTCAGTATTTGCAAGGATGAATGCCTGTAGTCCCCCAGACTGCAAAGCATAGTCATCTACACCTACACCCGTACTCTGAAAGCCACTGAAATGTATGCCACTCACTGGCAAGAAGCAACACCACTCAAAAATTTACAGACTCATTCCGTGACCAGATGTAACAATGTTGAATACCAGTAGTGGCAAAACATGCTAACATGGAGTTCTCCATTAAATGCTAGAAAGAACGGGAAAGGGATGCAAACAAGATAAAGTGGAACAAAAGCAATATACTTAACATGCATTTAAATGGGGCAGTTCACAAACAGATTCGTAAACAATAACAAATACACAAAATTCTACAGAACATCATGTGACGTATTGTGTTGGCAGAAGAGCCAACACAGTGTTACGAATGGAGGCCGAAGTGCACGCGTTTTAGCTCACGCAGGCTGGCGTGAGGAGGGTAGAACTATACTGACGTGAGGTCTGGAACATGACAAGGAATGAGAACTCAGAAAGCGGACGTAATTAGTTTCATACTTAACTTTAATCCATTAATGATGAACGTCGCTCTTGACGGTACATGAGTCACAATATTATCTCTTCAGAAGACATAGTAACTGAATATGGCGCCTTGCTAGGTCGTAGCAAATGACGTAGCTGAAGGCTATGCTAAACTGTCGTCTCTGCAATTGAGAGCGTCTGTATACAGTGAACCATCGCTAGCAAAGTCGGCTGTACAACTGGGGCGAGTGCTAGGGAGTCTCTCTAGACCAGACCTGCCGTGTGGCGGCGCTCGGTCTGCAATCACTGATAGTGGCGACACGCGGGTCCGACGTATACTAACGGACCGCGGCCGATTTAAAGGCGACCACCTAGCAAGTGTGGTGTCTGTCGGTGACACCACATGACGAAACCCGCTTCCGGTTTGTATGAAACAAAACAAAATATGATCTCACTTACTCCATCCAGTATTACAGATGCGAGCAGAACTATACGAGTTTCACTGCCGTGGCGACCAGCACATAACTGACAGCGACGTGATTGCCTCCCTCAGCTGGAAACCACATACACGACTTCCCCTAAGCTTCAAAGATTACACAAACTAACCAAACTATTTGTTATCGATTCTTTGTATTTACAGAATGCCATTTTTGCATTACTTCAGCAATAACTGGATGGCGGAGTACAGTAATAATATACCTGGGCATTCAAATGGTCTTTAAGTATCAGTTTTGAAGGTTTATTCCTTCATTCTCTGGCCCCCTTGAATCGAAATCCCACATATGCTAGCAGATGTGCAGAAGGTACGAAATATTTTTGTTAGAGAGGTAGCCCAGCATTCCTCTGACTAATATGGAAAAATAAATAACAGTGATAATCTGTGTGAGCTGCGTGCTAATATGATGTCGTTTAGAGCGAATAGCACTGCCATTCCCGAATAAAGCGACACCTTTGGTCTCTTGCTGGCAAAGAAATAGGTCTACAATGACTATATTGGCGACGACACTGACATCGTCGACGAGGAGCGAGTTGACGGTTGGAAACGATAATGAATCAAATTTGGATGGAGGAAGTAGCAGATAGAATCAGTGTGTAGTGACGCAGCTAAGTTCTTTTTGCCTCGCGTATAATGCCCGAGCGAGCGTCTGGCGCGCGATTACAGTGACAGGAAAGCTAATAGCATAGACGTTCGCTTCCCGCTTTCAGCCGCGGCGATTTCTCCGTGACAAATTGGATCTCCGACATCGCAAATTGCTGCAGCCCGCCGTACCTATCTTATCGTCCCAAACCGCGCAGGCTTTTAACAGTTAGGATCTCAGTGGCATTTGAGGCAGTAAATAGGAGTGACCTAACTTCGACGACATCTTAGCGCTCCGTACATTTGTCGTGTGCCGCTGCTAGCCTGGCAAGGACTCTATCATTACTGCATACAAGACACAAATGGGATACTTAAGTAAAAAACGAACAATTAAAAGCAACTCTACAACCTACTCAAGTCAAAATGATTGTCTCTTACGCCAGCGACACTAGCAAATTGTTAACCAAATGAAACATTTCTACTAGCAATACAAAAATAGTTTATCCATTGTTTGAAGCATTCTCCATCACTAAATCCAGGAAGTATTTTAAATACTGATCTGTGCATTGATTGTCATTTGCAATAAAACAACAATTTTTATGCTGTCTTTGCATTTACATTTTATCTTCTTAACTTGTCCCTAGCTTCCAGTAATATTGTCGAGAATCTACCAAATGAAGAAAACTTTGCGGCTGAAGATACTAGGTGACTACTTGCAACGTGGCAGTACAGCTCTAAGGAGGCAGAATGTAAACTATCAGAGACTGAAATGAGAATAGAAATATCCCCTTTTGTCCAGAAATGTATATTTTACATGCCATGTGACAGTACTGTTATTCTATCAGTTTTTGTTGTAGGTCGATTATAGGAAAATTTAGAAAATGGTATAGTATCCGTAGCAATCACAACCTGATATGGAATTCGCTTCCGGCTACGAGAGTCAAAATGCTCGGGAAGACGCACGAATTGACCGAAAACGACACCGCTTACAGCTTTTCAGATTTTGCAGAAGAGGAATAGAACGAAGAGATTCTGTCGTTCGTAGCTCTCGACCAGCAGACTTTTATTTCTGGTCTTTCACCTCGCAAAAAATCTCTTTATTATGAGCCAATTCACGATAAGCAGAAACTGGAACAATCTGACAGTGAAATCTAGAACACAGATTGGATTGTTCAAACGAATGGTGCAATACGTGATACGATGTGTAGATGTTAAACAAGCTCATCTAAGAAACGATTAATCGCCTTCCGTGTACATCTGTGTAAAATGTTAATGGCCAATTTGAAGCAATCGTCTGACAGAAATGAGTTTTTTTCACTTCCTGTGAAGGTTTTAGAGTGTGAGATAGGCTTTATGTTTATTTGGCAAGTATACGAGCCCCGTTGAATATACATTGGTAGATCCCAATCCAAAACTTTTGTAGATATAATTTTTTTATGTCGTTTTTTAGCCAGATGTGCAGGTCCACAGCTTCTCTTGATGTTCTGAGGTTATTTTTATGCTACCAATGAATAACAAATATTATTTGTATAATATTTATTTATTTATTTGGCATTTGCAGCTATGGTGACTGACATCGGTAGTGGCACCATGGAACTATTATAGATGAACCGCTAATGGACCACGTGAGGCATACATTGTTTGTCAGCTGCTCCTCTGCGCTGACTGTCGCTCTCTACTCACTTTCAGCTGCGGTAGCTTTTTTTGATATTGCGGCTTATTATGTCATTTCTACAGATCCATACGTCGTAATCACAATACTAAACGAGGATGAAGGCCAATTTTTTTGAATGGATGAGCAGATCATAATACTAACGGGAGCCGCTCAGAGAGTGCTGCTTCTGCACGAATGCAAGTATCTAATTTCGTGATTTAATGGAGTTGGAGTGAATACAGGAGAGTAAGAAGCGTATGAAAAGCGAAATTTACCATAACAGTTTCAAAATTAATTTGAATGAAATATTATTGTTACATCTACCAAAACATGGCGTTTGATCGATGAGTACGAATTCTGGAATGAGGTTTTGTCGAGGAAAGAGATTTGGAAATAAGTGATGTAATCTTATTTATGGTATAATCAGTTCATATAGAATCAAATACATTATTTTCTGAGAAACTGGCTGTCTGAGTCGAGATAAACCGACAGAATAGTAGAATCCGAATGTAATTTTGAAGATTTTATTTTCATTCATGAAACACTAGCTGTGCCAAAGACGGTTGTTGGATGGCATGAAAGTATACGTCTTGGCAACGAGGCGGGACAGTCAAGGATACGTACATTTCACAAGGCGTTTGTGGTGTGAAGTACGGTCTAGTACCTTGCATTATCCTCGTAGAATATGCCGTTTGGTTCCCTGGTCATGAAGGGACTGCCATTCTTGTCTGAAGAGCATTCAGTTTCCCTTCAACAACCACCAATTCAGTGTTGTTGTGATATCCAATAGTTCCCCACATGATGAGTCCAGGGATTCAAGAAGTATGAGTCTCGACAATTGCTGCTTAATGTAACCTTTCACCATATCGTCTACACACACATTGGCGTCGAAGTGACTGCTACATACAGAAGTGAGACTCGTCGCTGAACGTCAGAGAATGTCACTCAGTGTCTCAATTGACACTGGCTCTTCACCATGCAACAGACTGTTATTTGTGGTATAGTGACAGCGATAAACATTGCAAGAAGACTCGAGATCTAAGTCCAGCTTCAAGTAATCTCATAACCGTGTCACTGTTAATGGCGTTACTCTGCGAAGATTTCATTTGTTGTCACCCGACTATTCGCCAGAGCAGCCGAACAATGACACGATCTTCTCGTGGTGTAGTACTTTTGGAAGAACCCAGGCCCGCCCTTCTTGCCACATTGTTATTCTGAGTCCATCTCATTATCGTTCACAGAGCGAGATGGTGCGGTGGTTAGCACACTGGACTCAGATTCTACATCCACATGTACATCTACATATATACTCCTCAAGCCACCGTACGGTAAAATGGAAATGCCGTGTGGTTAGGACCCCTCGTCGGGTAGACCGCTGGTGTGACGGGAGTGTCCTGTACCATCACGTGTCATTTCTTTTCCTGTTTCAGTCGCAAACAGAGCGAGAGGAAAGTAACTGCCTATATGTCTCCGTATGAGCTCTAATTTGTCATATCTTATCGTCGTAGTCCTTACGCGAAATGTACGTTCGCAGCAGTAAAAACGTCCTGCAGCCAGCTTCAAATGGCGGTTCTCTTAACTTTCGAAGATGCTACTCCAGGCAGGTGTAAAATGAATGTGTGCAACGGAAAATAATCAACGCTAAAGTGATGATTTGGCCCTGTCTGGCTACCTCCTGAAGCAGATCGTAGGATCTCTTCATTCTCTTTTTATATATAAATTACAATCTAAACATAAATGTATGATGAAGGCAACTAATACTACTAAATAATAAACGTTGTTGTTCAATATATATTTATTATAGATTAAAATCAAACCTTTAACTACAATTGTCTATATTTCCCACCTAAAATTATTAATCAATTACCCAAACCTGCCCCTTAGTATGACTGCTCAATCTACATATCCATCTACATGGATACTCTGCAAATCACATTTAAGTGCCTGGCAGAGGTTTCATCGAACCATCTTCACAATTCTCTATTATTCCAATCTCGTATAGCACGCGGGAAGAATGAACACCTATATCTCTCCGTACGAGCTCTGATTTCCCATATTTTATCTTGGTGATCGTTCCTCCCTATGTAAGTCGGTGTAAACAAAATATTTTCGCATTCGGAGGAGAAAGTTGGTGATTGGAATTTCGTGAGAAGATTCCGTTGCAAACGAAAAATGCCTTTCCTTTAATGACGTCCATCCTAAATCCTGTATCATTGCCTTTCTTCGAACTTTTTCGATGTACTCAGTCAGTCCTATCTGGTAAGGATCCCACACCGAGCAACAGTATTCTAAAAGTGTACGGACAAGCGTAGTGTAGGTAGTCTCCTTAGTAGGTCTGTTACAATTTCTAAGTGTCCTGCCAATAAAACGCAGTCTTTCGTTAGCCTTCCCCACAATATTTTCTGTGTGTTCCTCCCAATTTAAATTGTTCGTAATTGTAATACCTAGGTATTTAGTTAAATTTACGGGTTTTAGATTAGACTGATTTATCGTATAACCGAAGTTTAACGTGTTCCTTTTAGCACTCATGTGGATGACCTCACACTTTTCGTTATTTAAGATCGACTGCCACTTTTCGCACCATTCCGATATTTCTTCTAAATCTTTTGCAGTTTGTTTTGATCTTCTGATGATTTTGTTAGTCGATAAACGACAGCGTCATCTGCAAACAACCGAAGACGGCTGCTCAGATTGTCTCCCAAATCGTTTATATAGATAAGGAACAGCAAAGGGCCTATAACACTACCTTGGGGAACGCCAGAAATCACTTCTGTTTTACTCGATGACTTTCCCTCAATTACAACGAACTGTGACCTCTCTGACAGGAAATCACAGATCCAGTCACATAACTGAGGCGATATTCCATAAGCACGCAATTTCACTACGAGCCGCTTGTGTGGTACAGTGTCAAAAGCCTTCCGGAAATCCAGGAATACGGAATAGATCTGAAATCCCTTGCCAGTAGCACTCAGCACTTCATGTGAATAAAGAGCTAATTGTGTTTCACAGGAACGATGTTTTCTAAACCCATCTTGACTGTGTGTAAAAAAAAAATGTCTCTGAGCACAATGGGACTTAGCTTCAGAGGTCATCAGTCTCCTAGAACATAGAACTACTTAAACCTAACTAACCTAAGGACATCACACACATCCATGCCCGAGGCAGGATTCGAACATGCGACCGTAGCGGTCGCGCGGTTCCAGACTGTAGCGCCTAGAACCGCTCGGCCACCCCGGCCGGCTACTGTGTGTCAATAGACCGTTTTCTTCGAGGTAATTCATTATGTCCGAACACAATATATGTTCTAAAATCCTGCTGCATATCGACGTTAACGATATGGGCCTGTAATTTAGTGGACTACTCCTACTACCTTTCTTGAATATTGGTGTGACCTGCAAGTCTCCAGTCTTAGGGTACGGATCTTTCGTCGAGCGAACGGCTGTATATGATTATTAATTATGGAGCTAATGCATCAACATACTCCGAAAGGAACCTAGTTGGTATACAGTCTGGACCAGAAGACTTGCTTTTATTAAGGGATTTAAGTTGCTTCACTACTCCGAGGATTTTTACTTCTACGTTACTCATGTTGGCAGCTGTTCTCGATTCGAATTCTGGAATATTTACTTCGTCTTCTTTTGTGAAGGCATTTCGGAAGGCTGTGTTTAGTAACTGTGCTTTGGCAGCACTGCCTTCGATGGTATCTCCATTGCTATCGTGCAGAGAAGGCACTGATTGTTTCCTGCCGCTAACATACTTCACATACGACCAGAATCGCTTTGAATTTTCTGCCAGGTTTCGAGACAAAGTTTCGTTGTTGAAGCTGTTATAAGCATCTCGCATTGGACTCCGCGATAAATTTCGAGCTTCTGTAAAAGATCCCAAATCTTGAGGATTTTGCGTCTGTTTAAATTTGACATGTTTTTTCGTTCTTTCTGCAACAGTGTTCTAACCCGTTTTGTGTACCAAGGAGGATCAGTTTCGTCGTTTGTTAATTTTTTTGGTATAAATCTCTCAATTGCTGTCCATACTATTTCTCTGAATTTAAGCCACATCTGGTCTACACTTATATTATTAATTTGGAATGAGTGGAGATTGTCTCTTAGGAAGGCGTCAAGTGAATTTTTATCTGATTTTTTGAACAGGTATATTATTCGCTTATTTTTCTAGGATTTGGGGATTACAATATTCAATCTTGCTACGACAGACCTGTGTTCACTAATCCCTGAATCGGTTTTGATGCTCGTCATTAACTCAGGATTATTTGTTGCTAAGAGGTCAAGTGTGTTTTCACAACCGTTTACTATTCGAGTGGGCTCATGAAATAATTGCTCGAGATAATTTTCAGAGAATGCGTTTAGCACAATTTCGGAAGATATTTTATGCGTACCTCCGGAATTAAACATGCATTTTCACCAACATATCGAGGGTAAATTAAAGTCACCACCAACTATTATCATATGATTCTGGCACGTGTTTGAAATCAAACTCAAGTTTCCTTTGAACCTTTCAACCACTGTATGATCTGAATTGGAAGGTCGGTAAAAGGATCCAATTATTATTTTATTCCGGTTGCCAACAATGACCTCTGCCCATACTAACTCACAGGAAGTATCTACTCCAATTTCGCGGCGAGCTAAACCACTTATGCCAGCAACAAACACGCCTCCGCCAACCGTGTTTAGCCTATCCTTTCGGAAAACCGTTAGGTTCTTCGCAAAAATTTCGGCTGAGTTTATATCCGGCTTTAGCCAGCTTTCAGTGCCTATAACGATTTGAGCATCAGTGCTTTCTATTAGCGCTTGGAGCTCTGTTACTTTCCCAACACAGCTACGACAGTTTACAAATGTTATACCAATGGTTCCTGTATCTACGTTTTTCCTGTGTTCAGCTTTTACCCTTTGTGACTGGAGCCCTTCTTGTGTTTTCCCGAGACCCTCTAACCTAAGAAACCGCCCAGTCCACGCCACACATCCCCTGCTACCCGTGTAGCCGCCTCCTGCGTATAGTGGACACCTGACCTATTCAGCGGAACCTGAAACCCAACCACCCTTTGGGGCAAGTCGAGGAATCTGCAGCCCACACGATCGCAGAACCGTCTGAGCCTCTGATTCAGACTCTCCACTCGGCTCTGTACCAGAGGTCCGCAATCGGTCCTGTCGACTATGCTACAAATGGTCAGCTCTGCTTTCATCTTGCAAGCAAGACTGGCAGCCTTTACCACTTCTGTTAGCCGCTCGAAACCAGAGAGAATCTCTTCTGATCCAAAGTGACACACATCATTGGTACCGACGTGAGCAACCACCTGCAGTTGGCTGCACCCTGTGCTCTTCATGGCATCCGGGAGGACCCTTTCCACATCTGGAATGACTCCGCCCGGTATGCACACGGAGTGCACATTGGATTTCTTACCCTTCTTGTCAGCCAAGTCCCTAAGGGGCCCCATAACGCGCCTAACGTTGGAGCTCCCAACTACCAATAATCCCACCCTCTGCGATTGCCCGGATCTTGCAGGCTGAGTGGTTTCCTCTGAAACACAACAGGCGACAGCATCTGGCTCAGCGACAGTGTCAGCCACAGACAGCACCTGGAACCTGTTTGTCAGACAAACTGGGGAGACCTTATGTGAGCCCGCCTGGGAAGTCTTTTGCCACCTACTTCGCCCTGGGGCGACCTCCCACTCGACCGCAGGTGAGGGGTTAGCCTCAGTGCGAGCAGTAACTGGGTTGGCCACCGGTGAGGACCGATCGGAGGACTCTGACGTGCTGGACGTCCGTCGGATCCCCACGGCCGGCCCACAACAGTGGTGCCCATTCACTGCAACCTCAAGCTGTGTAACCGAAGCCATCACAGCCTGAAGCTGAGAGCAAAGTGTCACCAACTCGGCTCGCATCCGCACACAACAATCGTAGTCCCTGTCCATACTAAAGACCGTGGTAAACTAAACTACGCAGATAAACAGACTATCGGCACGTGCTGCGCAATTCTACTGTGGAACCTGACGAAAACGTACGAACTGTGTCTAGTAATACGCAGATATTCAAAACCCTAACTACCGAAGCACTCAGATGAAACTAAATAATTTGACCCTGATTTGGAACTTGTAATATCTCACAAAATCGGTTTATTTTTTGACGCAAACGAAAACGCGAGAACTGTTAAATTTACACGCAGAAACTCAAGTAAATGAACTATTAAAGCACACAGACGATGCAATAAAATTCGCTCCTGGTTAGGAACTCGTAAATGACAAATGGGGTTACTTATCTGTTGCTGCGTCTGTCGCGGTCGGCTGCTGCTGCCTGACTAATATCAATAACGCGAAATGGCTGACATCATCTACGTTCCAAACACTAGAAGACACTACTTTCAAAGATGAACCTCAGTAGAAATAAACTAACGTGATCACAGCTGTTTAGCTTTTATAGCCCTAATAAGCCGAAGCAATTTGCGATATCACCGTATGTACTGCGTCCGGTGCGTCGAAGTGACGGTTCTCGTACTCATCTGCGATGATGGAAGAACTCCAGCCACAACTAAACTTTTTCAAACACTAGGACGGCAGAAGGCGATCCTCTGACTAATATACTCTGATACTGTCTTGCATAAGCAACGTTTGTCCTTAGTATGGACCGTTATAAACACATAGTCGTCCGTCGATCACAGCCCCAACATCTCGAGTCGTATCTCTGCTGAAACTGCAGGCTTTTCACGTCTGGCAGTGGTATGTCAGGTATGAAGAGCCCATCTTAGCTTATCATCGATAATCAACCCAAGATACTGAGTTGTTTTTGCATCTAGAAAAGTATGTTGTCCTAGGTACATTGAGGAAGTGGAATGTTACGGTGAATAAAGATCATAAGAGTAGACTTGCTATCAGAGATTTCGAAGCCACTTTCTGTACCCCGCTCATGCAGGTGTGTGAGCGCAGGGTGCATTTTCAGATGACAGGATTGAAGAGTACTGGCTTCAGAATATACGCATACGTCGTCTGCGTATTGTAATATTTGGATGTCGCTGGCAAAGCGGTGATGAAGTTCCGCAGCATAGATATGAAACAATAAGGGAGCCAAGACTATTCCCAGCGGGAATCCTCTGTTAGTTTCTGTAGTTCTGTGGCCAAATAAAAAAATACAAAAAATGTTTGCGCCGTGTTACGCGGTTCTCGTGAGACGTCCGGGTTCTTGTGCATGCCTACTGTTGATGCGTCAGTCTCAAAACGTAAATGACTGTAGTAGTGTATCAGAGTCTCAACGCTATAAAATTGCAGCAATATTTAAGAAGACCTACAGACGTTCGTTACCTGGTACACTGACTGGAAGTTAACGTTCAACAGAAATAAATGTTACATAGTGAGTATAAATAGGTGGAGAGACTTACTACCGTTCGATTACACAATTGTCGATAAATCGCTGGAAACAATCCTACGTAGCTGACACTATCGCACTCACGTGCAGTGACACTCGGCTCGGACGGTGTGTTTCAAATCCTGGTGTTTGAAGAAATTTGCACACTACTATTTGTTATTTGAATGATAAGGAGAAAGATGTGATGGTGTTAAGTTGCGCATCTTCAGACTTCATGCCAATGTCCTTGATTAGGTTCCAAACCACTCCGCAGGGGATGTGAGACTTTTGATGGCGATTCGTGCGTTTGCTGGGAACTTTAAGATCTGCGTCGTCGTTAGTGCTATTGCTAAGACAGACTTCAGACACAACTCTCACACATCACGAGGAAAGGAGCCATTGTGTGCGGAGGAAAAGAACCATTGGCCGTTAGATGACTGAACCTACGCCACCGGGTCTCCCAGCCAACGGTGCCACACGATTCTATCTTTCTTACTGCGAAAATTAACAACCGCTAAACGTTTAACTCAACCGTGCAGAGCGACCTAAAATGAAATGATCACATTAAAGTAGTTGTTGGAAAAGTAGATAGACGCCACTCTGAGAGGTAGACTGCAAAACACTCGATTCTTGAGTATTACGCATTACCGTGGGACCATTAGCATGTAGAATCTACTGAGGAGATAAAGAATACGCCAAGAGCTGCGGTCCGTATCTCACATTTAGTACGCGTGAGAGCATCATGGATATGATCATTTAACTTTTAATGACGCAGATATCGATACCGTTACAATCTGTCAAATCTTACCCTTACTCATATTTGGTGAACCAGAGATCACAGAAGATGCGTTGATATCACATCGACTATGGAGTGAGGGCGAGCATTTGGTACTTGCAGAAAAGGTGTGTGGGCGGGGCTCATGGAGAGAACGAGTCTGTGTGTGGAAACGTTGGCACATCAGGGACAGTAAGTATTTATTCTCTGATTAGTATTGTACACCATGAATTAGTATACCCTTCCATCTGACAACCGAACTGAATCAAAAAGAGCAATGACCAACTCAAGCAAAAATGTGAACAGTCTGTATGCTTATGTACTCTGAGTAGGTTTTATATCGACGTAGGAAGCTTTCCATGAACTCATGACATAATTAATATAAACTATTTAATTTTAAGATTACTTTACATCTTAGTACCTTGAACGAGTTAGGTATATTGAAGAGTGGTGGTAACAGATTAAGATGACACCTGTCTTATAGGCACACGGCAATGGAAGTGATACATATACCTCGAGATTAAGTTGTCCGATAATGTGGTATACAAATAGTCCGATGTGCAATCAGTACGATAGAAAACATCTCATCAAAAGTCTTGGTCAAACGACCAAGAAACTCACAAATTGCACTGGCAGATGCCACAAATGTATAGTTGTGCATCACTAAGAGGTTTTCAGTAAAAATTCCGAGATTGTACGTTCCGGGAAGAGTCAGACAACTTATTACTTCTTCTCACATACAAGTCGCGAAATGAACATGATGAGAAAAGCAGAGATATTGGAGATCATATCGATTCATTCGGCAGTCGTTTCACCCGTTCACTTTCATCGAACAGGGAGGAGGGAAAATGATTAAGGAACGAGAAATTCCGTCACCATAGACAGTGTGGTGGTAGAAATATATAACGATACCAATAAGACAAAATTTTATTTTCTTTAAAAACATGGAAGAGGTGGAGATAGACTTTAATAATGGGTTTTCTTAAATGTTAACACAGGATTAATGTCTCAATGTCTGTAGTAATTGTAGTTAATATATTAGATGTAAATTTTGTGTCCAAAGATTGTAAGCGCTATAGGTGAATCGCTTTTCCTGCTTTCACTGAAACGTTTGCACCTGCAGCAGTCCTACAAAGGGCCGGCTGTTATTTAATTGCAACACTTTCGCGTTAAATTAGAGACAAATGAAGGGCGAATATTGGAAACGGCTAATAGTCTACTGCGTTTGATGTCCGAAACCATTAAACAAATACGAACGCAGCAGCCGAATCGGTGTATTTGGTAGGACAAAGGGCAGTACTTGCTGTTACAAAGTGAAAAAAAAAACTGTCCGTCAGTAAAGTGGATCAGCGGAATTTTATGTTATAACAAACGTTTCGTGCGATTAATTGACTTTATATCTTAATACAGAAAGAAAATCTCTGTACTCTAGAGGACATGTGATTTTAGTATGGAATGGTTTCCAATAATTTGTCTCATGTTTAGGTTTTTAACTTTCGTGACATACAGTAATTACTACTCGTACTCCGCACAGGAAATTCACTAATAGCTGTTCACAATTAGCCCGAAGTTGTATATCATTCAGAAACGGGTGCCGTATGGTTTTCCCAGTGTTACCCAACAACTTGAAACCGGTCATTGAAACACCGCCTATATTCAATATCGTGTTGAGGATCTTTATATATTCAGCTGGAATAATTACCGATAAATGACATACTTATTACCCTGTGGCATTTAGGAAATATTGCGTTGTGTTGGAGACTTATTTTAACTGATGCAGCCATTCTAATGTCCCACGATTTTTCCAAATTACTCCATCTAACTGCGGTTGTTTCTTGACGATAGACCGTGCCTCCACCTTTTCGAGAACTTAATACCTTGTAAGTTTTCAGCACAGTAGTTGCCAGTGGAGTGATTGGTGCAGTTTTAAGGTCTCTCTGTATATTCAGTACAATTTTCTTAGGGATAACTCTGGTGATCTGTGTCGCTGTCGGGATTATATGCAAAGACCTCTGTTTCTACATGGCTTTTATCTCATGTATCACATCACTGTATTTGGCCATTTCTCAATTGCAGATGGCTTGTAAATTATGGATATTTCTATGAGAATAGGAGTTACTCAGTTTCGTTGACCATTGTTCAAAAATGGTTCAAATGGCTCTCAGCACTATGGGACTTAACTTCTGAGGTCATCAGTCCCCTAGAACTTAGAACTACTTAAACCTAACTAACCTAAGGACATCACACACACCCATGCCCGAGGCAGGATTCGAACCTGCGACCGTAGCGGTCGCGCGGTTCCAGACTGTAGCGCCTAGAGCCGCTCGGCCACCCCGGCCGGCTGACCATTGTTATGTCGTGTCATTTGCATCAGATTTTCTTGTCACTTGTCCTGAATTGGACCGGCCTACCCAAGGCCCGACCTCAACCCAATGGAACATCTTTATGATGAATTAACTTTTTATATCTGGGATTCACAGTCATATAGAACCTTATAAAAGACATATTTACGCCAGTGACGATAACACTTTCTTTATTTCACGACTGCAATTTCAGCGTTAGGTCATTATCAAGTGCAGCTGAAAAATACAGAATATTTATAAATTATTTAACAAAATCATTGTGGATCTTGATATTCGGCCGATTACACAGCATGAAAAATGTAATTGCGTAAGCATGTTACTTACATTATTGTGGCATTACGCCATGTCAACATAAAATGAGCCGACACAATTATATGTCATTTTTTTTCTTTATTGGATTACGATTCCCCGCCACAGGGGGAGGGCGGGCTGGCAGCAGCACAATACGCCGCTCTGCAGCCTACACAAAAGTTAATAAATAGAATCAGGAGATATGAGAACAATAAAAGCACGCGATAAAACGGTGGCTGTTAAAAACTGAAACATGAAGAAACAGAAACAAAGAAAATATAAAAACAAACGGCCAGAGGTGCTGATAAAAACACATAGGGAAAGACAGGCACAATTAAAAAACATGGAGGCAGTCTGATTTCTGTTCGCACGAGATGAAAAACACAGCTAGCGACAGTATGGTGGCTGTTCGCAACACTAACAGGGGATGCACAACACTGAACACTCGCTTAAAGCAGCACTATAGTGGCGACACGGCGGCAGATGGGGGGCGGGGAGGGAAGGACCTGGGCTGAGGGGGAAAATGGGGGGAGGAAAAGAAAAAAGGTGTGAGCCAAATGGATGGAGGGAACATAGAAAAGGGGGAGGGGCTGGGTGGACGCGAAAAGTAGTGGGAAAGGTGTTGGAGGGGAGAGCAAAAGGACTCAGGGGAGAGAAAGGAGGCAGAGAGAGGGTAGGTGGGAAAAACAGGATGGAAGGTGGGGGGGAGAGGGAGCCTGGAAATAGGACAGAGGATGGGAGCGAGAGGTGAGGATCAGAGTTGATAGGAGGGATAAATGGAGGGAGAGAGGGCATCATTTGGTAGGGGGAGTCGACGAAAGCCACCTTGGCAAAGGAGATGAAGGGTGTAGAGGTGGAGGTTAGGGGGGACACAACGGTGAAGGCGCGGCAGAGGGCGGGGATTGTAAAGGAGAGGAGCAACTAGGTCATGGAAAAAAAAATGGAAATGAGCGTTTGGCGTCATTGGCCAGGTGGCCCCTTACGGGGCAGGTCCAGCTGCCTTGGTGCAGGTCTTATTGCATTCGACGCCACATTGGACGACCTGCACACTGGATGTGGATGAAATGATGATGAAGACAACACCCAGTCCCTGAGTGGAGAAAATTCCCGACCCAGCTGGAAACCGAACCTGGGCCCATAAGATGGCAATCCGCCACGCTGGCCACTCAGCTATTGGGGCAGACGCAACCAGGTGATGAGGGGGATCAAGATGGCAGGAGGTGTACAGGACGCATATACACTCCTGGAAATTGAAATAAGAACACCGTGAATTCATTGTCCCAGGAAGGGGAAACTTTATTGACACATTCCTGGGGTCAGATACATCACATGATCACACTGACAGAACCACAGGCACATAGACACAGGCAACAGAGCATGCACAATGTCGGCACTAGTACAGTGTATATCCACCTTTCGCAGCAATGCAGGCTGCTATTCTCCCATGGAGACGACCGTAGAGATGCTGGATGTAGTCCTGTGGAACGGCTTGCCATGCCATTTCCACCTGGCGCCTCAGTTGGACCAGCGTTCGTGCTGGACGTGCAGACCGCGTGAGACGACGCTTCATCCAGTCCCAAACAAGCTCAATGGGGGACAGATCCGGAGATCTTGCTGGCCAGGGTAGTTGACTTACACCTTCTAGAGCACGTTGGGTGGCACGGGATACATGCGGACGTGCATTGTCCTGTTGGAACAGCAAGTTCCCTTGCCGGTCTAGGAATGGTAGAACGATGGGTTCGATGACAGTTTGGATGTACCGTGCACTATTCAGTGTCCCCTCGACGATCACCAGTGGTGTACGTCCAGTGTAGGAGATCGCTCCCCACACCATGATGCCGGGTGTTGGCCCTGTGTGCTTCGGTCGTATGCAGTCCTGATTGTGGCGCTCACCTGCACGGCGCCAAACACACATACGACCATCATTGGCACCAAGGCAGAAGCGACTCTCATCGCTGAAGACGACACGTCTCCATTCGTCCCTCCATTCACGCCTGTCGCGACACCACTGGAGGCGGGCTGCACGATGTTGGGGCGTGAGCGGAAGACGGCCTAATGGTGTGCGGGACCGTAGCCCAGCTTCATGGAGACGGTTGCGAATGGTCCTCGCCGATACCCCAGGAGCAACAGTGTCCCTAATTTGCTGGGAAGTGGCGGTGCGGTCCCCTACGGCACTGCGTAGGATCCTACGGTCTTGGCGTGCATCCGTGCGTCGCTGCGGTCCGGTCCCAGGTCGACGGGCACGTGCACCTTCCGCCGACCACTGGCGACAACATCGATGTACTGTGGAGACCTCACGCCCCACGTGTTGAGCAATTCGGCGGTACGTCCACCCGGCCTCCCGCATGCCCACTATACGCCCTCGCTCAAAGTCCGTCAACTGCACATACGGTTCACGTCCACGCTGTCGCGGCATGCTACCAGTGTTAAAGACTGCGATGGAGCTCCGTATGCCACGGCAAACTGGCTGACACTGACGGCGGCGGTGCACAAATGCTGCGCAGCTAGCGCCATTCGACGGCCAACACCGCGGTTCCTGGTGTGTCCGCTGTGCCGTGCGTGTGATCATTGCTTGTACAGCCCTCTCGCAGTGTCCGGAGCAAGTATGGTGGGTCTGACACACCGGTGTCAATGTGTTCTTTTTTCCATTTCCAGGAGTGTATGTTCAAGGAAAAGGAGCGGATGGGGAAAAGCAATCAGGTAGTAGAGGATCGATGTGGGGGATGGGATGTGTATACAGAAAGCTTTATATGTCCTTTTCTTCCCTTTATTGTAAATTCATGCCTCGTATGAGGCGGGCCGGCAGCGGCCTACATATTCTGCTCTTCGGCCAGTGGATACAACAGATAGAAATGGAAGACATAGAACGTAAAAGCATGGCAATACATGATGACGATCATTATATGATAGGTTAGAAGACGTTTGACCTAAGGCACTGTACACAAAGGTGATCATCAGTAGAACAGACGAAGACATCCAGTTGAAGACACGAACGTAGGAGGACACCAATGAAAACACTGTAGCACAAAACGAAGAAACACTGACGCATGGAAACATTGGTGACAATCATCAGCGAAGCACTCACAAGCACACTGATGAAGGGGGGGGGAGGGAGGGCTGCCTCTGGGTGGAAGAGAAAGGTAGGAGGGTAGGAAGGAGGGGGGTGGAGCCAGTGGGAGTAAGAAGGGAGAGAGGGGGGAGGGGAGAGGTGAGCGGTTGGAAGCAGTTGGGCAGGGGGGAAGAGGTGGGAGATGTGGGAGAGAGGAGGGGGAGAAAGGAAGGTGAGGAGGGAGAGAGGGAGCCCTGGAGGAAAAGGGGGGAATGGGAGAAGAGAGTCAGATCTGGTAGGAGGGGTAGATGGAGGGAACATAGACATCATCAGGGAGGGGGAGTTAGCAGAAACCACCTTCGACAAGAGTATGGAGAATATGAAGATGGAGAGCAGGTGGCAACAGGCTGGGATGGGCGAGAATGTGAGAAAAAAGTGGTTGTGGGAGATCGAGCTTACGGGAGGTGTAAAGGATCCGTATCCATTTGAGGAAAAGGAGAAGATGCGGGAAGGGAATCAACTTGCAAAGGATCCGCATAGGGGATGGGAGGTGTATACGATAGGCAAGGCAAAGCGCATGGCATTCGAGGATTTGGATGGACTTATAGTAGGTAGTAGGGGAGGAAATCGAGGCGGGATGGGCATAGCAGAGGATGAGGCGGATGAGGGATTTATTAGTGTGGAGGATAGTCGAGGGGTCCAAACCCCATCTTCTGCCAGATAGGAGTTTAAGGAGACAGTGTCGAGTACATGCCTTGGATTGGACTGTCTGGAGATGGGGGAGGTGGGGGGGGGGTTCAGGAAAGGCGGTTGTCAAGGATGACACCAAGGTACTTGAGGGTGGGAGTGAGGTTGATGGGGCGGCCATATGTGGTAAGGTAAAAATCCAGGAGACGGAAGGAAGGGGTGGTATTGCCTACAAGGACTGCATGGGTTTTGGAAGGATTGACCTTGAGCAGCCACTGGTTGCAACAAGCAGTCAACAGGTCAAGGCAGGTTCGAATCCTGCCCTGGGCATGATGTCCTGAGGTTAGTTAGATTTAATTAGTTCTAAGTTCTAGGGGACTGATGACCTCAGAAGTTAAGTCGCATAGTGCTCAGAGCCATTTGAACCATTTTTTTTTTTTTTTTTGGACTGGAGAAGGCACTGGGAGCGTTTGAGGGGCAAGGCAAGGCGGTGTCATCGGCAAATTGGAGGTGTATGGGTGGTTGGGGTGATGGCATATTTACCATATAGAGGAGGTAGAGAAAAGGGGAGAGCATGGAGCCCTGGGGCATCCTGGCGAAGGGACAGAAGGTATAGGAGTCAGTATTGTGGATGGTAACATCAGAAGGGCGACAGGACAGGAGGGAGGCGATCAGATGATGGATGTAACTGACAGGAAGGGCGCAGGTTTGGAGTTTGAAGAGGAGATCTGAATGCCAGACACGGTCG
This sequence comes from Schistocerca cancellata, assembly GCF_023864275.1. Classification (NCBI taxonomy): domain Eukaryota; kingdom Metazoa; phylum Arthropoda; class Insecta; order Orthoptera; family Acrididae; genus Schistocerca; species Schistocerca cancellata. The sequence continues at coordinate 926,069,919 of NC_064629.1, forward strand.
TATGCACATTCAAGGTAATTGAGTATGAACATGGCAGAGCGACAGAAATTTAGTTGGCCACAGAGGAGGTGGGTGAGATGGAGGAGGTGGTCGTCAGCAGAGAAGAAGGGTGAGAAGTCACATTGGGTAGGGGGGAGGAGGCGGTACAGGTGGAGGTGTTGATGTAGTCGGTGGGTGAGGATGGACTCCAAGACCTTGCCGAAGACCGAGGTGAGGCTGATGGGACAGTAAGAGGAGACATCAGAGGGCAGTTTGGTGGGCTCGGGGAACATTAGGATCCAGGAGGTTTTTCACGGGCCGGGGTAGTAGCTGGTCTGTAGTATCACATTTTAGAGTGCAGCCAGGACTGTGAGGAAGGATAAGGCAGCCCTGTGGAGATGACGTTAGGTGACATGGTCGTGACCGAGAGCAATGTTGCGCTTAGAGTGAAGTGTGGCGGCCGGCCAGTGTGGTTCTAGGCGCTTTAGTCTGGAACCGCGCGACCTCATATGGCCACAGGTTCGAATCCTGCCTTGGGCATGGTTGTGTGTGATGTCCTTAGGTTAGCTAGGTTTAAGTAGTTCTACGTTCTAGGGGACTGATGACATCAGATGTTAAGTCCCATAGTGCTCAGAGCCATTTGAACCATTTTTTTGAAGTGTGGCTATGATGGCTTATGTGGTGATGGGAGATTGAAGTGTTGTGTGTGGGATGTGGCCCCAGTACTGGGAGCTAGGAGCAAGCAGGGGGCCAGAGGTGTCAGTCTGATCACGGACATCTGGGAAGAGGGAGTAATCATATACGGGATCATCAGGAAGACTGAGGATATTGGACTGGTAGGAAGCAAAATGACTGGCCTTACTCAGGTTGTCGGCAGAGGGTTGATTATCATGGAGGAGGGGATACTGTGGGAGGGTTTAGATCCTGTAAGGCGATGGAAGGCTGAACAGTACTTGGATGCATTAATAAAAAAATATTCAAATGTGTGTGAAATCCTATGGGACTTAACTGCTAAGGTCGTCAGTCCCTAAGCTTACACACTAATTTACCTAAATTATCCTAAGGACAAAGACACAAACCCATGCCTGAGGGAGGACTCGAACCTCTGCCGGGACCAGCCGCACAGCCCATGACTGCAGCGCCTTAGACCACTCGTATGCGGTAATAGGTAGGGTAGCATTTAGGTGGGTGCACGTCTGGCGCCAGTCCCGGAGTTTTTTGGCGTGAGCAAATTTCAGATCTGTCGAAGTTGCCGGTGGCGATAGAGTGTTTCCTCGTGCTGTGTGCGGAAAAAAGACGGTAGGGACATTGGGATTCATGAAGGGGAAGGACAGCCTGTGTGGGTAAGGTGGGGCAGCGCGAGTTTATGGCAATAGTGGGGGCATGAGACTCAATGGCCTCAGAAAGGGTCCACTGGAGAAAGGAGGCGGTATAGGCGATGTCATTGGGATGATGGAAGCCAGAGGGTGGCCACCGACCTGGGTATCTAGGGCTTCCTGGTAGGCATTCCTGTTGGCACGGGAGTAGTTATGAACGAACTCGGGGGGACGGTCGTTGCGGGGGATGAGGTGTGGGTTTCATCTGTCTGTCACATTAAGCAGGACAGGGAGATGGTCGCTACCAATAGGGTCTAGGACATCTGCTGTTGCGCATCCATCGAGGTTGGGGGTGGCCAGGACTACATTAGGAGTGGTGTTGGATTCAGGGCAGGTTTTTCAGGGGAGGGGGAGGAGATCACCTTGCAGTGAGGCAAGGAACCAATGCCACCATCATTGTTGGGTGGCAGTATGACTGTGGATGTTTAGGTCAGTGGCAATCATGTAGTAGGAGAAGGTGTGGTCAATGTGAGAAAGGAAGTCATATGGGATGGGGGCAGTAGGAGGGGCATAGACGATTTTGCAGCTTATGGTAAGGCTGGGGATAAAGAGGCTGATGATAAGGTGTTCAGTGGGGTCAGGAAGGAGGGGTTGGAGCCAACACATGCTATTGGTTGGGGAGGATCGGATCAATGGAGGAGATAGGGTGACGTGCTGATGATACGGGTTTCATTGAGGAGGATGGCATCCATGCAGTGGATTGTAAGGGTGTGGATGAGGAGATGTTTGTTGGTAGCTAGGGAATGGATGTTGTTGATCAAGATACAGTGCTGTTGCGCCATGGTGGGGTTTAAACGAGGGTTTCGAGATGGGAGAAGGTAAAGTGGGCTAGGCTATGGGAGTAGGTGGTGAAGGTGCTGAGGTGAACGACAGAACAGCTTGGGAGATATGTTGTAGGGTATGGGGGCATTAAAAGGGGTGGCTATTTTGAAGGATGATGATTAAGAATCGGATGAAGTCCTCAGCTGTGGAGAGGGTGCAAAGTGTATTTCCAGGCGGGGTGGGATAATCAATGGGGCAGACGGGGACAGTGAGTTCGGGAAATGTCAGGGGGGGGGGGAGGAGCGGTCCTTACATTTTTGGGAATAGATGGGGTTAGGAAGGCTACAGGTGTTGAGGATGGGGGGGGGGATTTGAGGTTAGGACGCTGCCAGAGGAAATGCGCCTGTTTGCAATGAGGGCAGAAGGGGACCTTGCAACACTCATTTGTGTGATGAGCTTTGTACTGGAGGCACCTCTGGCAGCAAATGGACTGGGGAGGGGAATGGGAAGGGTCGACTTTGTAATGGCAGTTGAACAAGAGGGTGCCCTCTTTGAGAAGAGGGTCAATGGAGGGGGTGGAGTCAGTGAATACCCACTTGAGGAAGGTGGGGCCATCGGAAATATGGATGTGGCGGGCTGCATGGATGTCAAGGTGGGGATGGGCGTTAAGCTCTGCCAACACCCCCTCCTCTGTGACCACTGGGCTAAGCCAAGTGATCACGGCAGTGAGGGTCACTGGGTAGTGTGTGGGCTGGGGTTGTCGGGAGGATGAGGAGGACAGAGCAGGAGTGAGGGAGGCATTGGGGCCAAAGTGGTTGTAAGGTATTTTGGCAGGATATCAGTCTGGAGGGTGGGGTGGGAGAGGAGATAAGAACAGAGTCGCTACGAGGGGTTATAAGGGAGATAGGTCCACCAGAGTAGTACTTCTGAAGAAGCATGGAGAAGTTACTGGCTTCCAGGAGGGACGGGTCAGGATTGAGAGGACATAGCGGTATGTAGAGGTCGGAGAGGGGCTGAGGGGAGGGTAGGGGTTGGGGTAGCGGAAGGCGTGACGTCCATGGCGTATGGGGTGAGCACGGAGAGGCTGTGATTTTTTAGATTTGGATGAGGGGGGCGTGGCGCTGGGGCCCTTGACCGCAGCGGAAGGGTGAGAGGAGGTTTGAGGGATGGGAGCGACTGGGAGATGGCAGGATGAGGCAGGTACCGGTGGTGGAGCTACAGTGGAGTGGGCCATGGCCCTTTGGACGACCACCCTTGTAGGGGCTGCAGCAGCTGACGTAGTGGTAGAGGAGAGGGGGAGTGGAGGGAAGGGATCAGGAGTGGGCAAAGAGGTTTCCTGAGTTTGAGCAGTAGACGGGGTGAGGAAGGGTGTAGGGGTTGTAAGGGTGAGAAGTGGGGGGATGTTTTTGGGAGGGGGGACTGCGTGCACCAAGAAATGGTGGTGGCGTTGGCAGATGGGGAGGTGTACACAATTGCAGTGGTGGTGGTGGTGGTGGGTGTGATCATATTGAAGAGGAAGGAGGAGAAGTAGAACAAGGACAAAAACAGATGACGACAGACCACACATGATGAAGGAAGGCGCTGCTGCTGGCTGGGGCCTGAGCCTCACTCTGCTGCTGCTGATGTGAGGGCGGCTGCTGGTGGGAGAGCCACTGATGGTGGTGGCGGTGGGCTGGACTGTGGCCACTGCTGCCGCTACTACTGCTGGGCTGGGCTGGGCTGCTGCAGCGCTGCTGCTACCTCCACCGGTCTGGGCTGGACCGAGGTGAACTGCTCCTGCTGCTGCCACTGCAACTGCCACTGGGCTGGGCTGGGCTGTGCTGGACTGGACTGAGCTGGACCTGGTTGGACCTGGCTGGACCGCTACTGCTGCTGTTGCTGCTGCTGCTACCACTGGACTGGAGTGGGTTGGACCGGACTGCACCGGACAGGACTGCTGCTGCTGCTGCTGCAATACCTAATGTTCGACAATTGATTCAACAATTTTCGAATGGCGCAACTCCCTCGAGTTCCGCTGAAGATGCTTTATATATCTTTTTTTCCCTTTATTGTAAAATCCTTTGATACAAACGGGGGTGCCAGCAGCAGCTTACAGAGGCTGCTCTTCAGCCTATAGAATAACAGAAATCATACAGGAAGACATAAAAACAGATAGACAAGAATGTTAAAAACAGTAGGTATACATAAGAATGTAATGGAGGCGTTTAGTGTACGGTACATGACACACAAGCAAAGTCGACAGAGCCCACAAACGAAGGCAATCAGTTGTCCACCGAACGAAGTAGCACACCGAAGAGAACACTGACACACACTAACACACTGTTGCACAAAACACTGGCGACGATCTTTGGCGTTGAGAACACTGAACACAATGGGGTGGCTGCCACTGATGGGAGGGGACAGGCAGAAGGGAACGAGGGAGGGAAGAAGCCAATGAAAAATAGAGAGGGTGAGGAGAGGAGAGAGGGTAGGTTTGGGTGTGGAAGCCTGGGGAGGGAGGAGGGGAGAGAGGAGGGGGCAGGGAGAGAGGAAGGTGAGGAAGGAGAGACGGAGTCCTGGAGGAGAAGAGTGAAGGAAGAGAAGGGGAGGATTAGATCTGATTGGAGGGGTAGATGGAGGGAATGAGGAAAACATCAGAAAGGAGGAGTTGGTGGAAGCAACCTTGAGCAAGGGTGTGGAGAATGTGAAGATGAAGAGTAGGTGGGATGCAATGGTATAGATGCGGCAGTGGCGTGGGGTGGGAGAGGATGGGAGAGACAAGCAGGTAGGGAGGATCAAGATTGCGGGAAGTGTAAAGGATCTGTATCTGTTTGAGGAAAACGAGAAGGTGCAGGAAAGAAATCAAGTCGTACAGGATCTGTGTGGGGGATGGGAGACGGATCTGATAGGTGAAGCAAAGTGCACGGCATTCCAGGATTTGGAGGGACTTGTAGTAGGTGGGAGGGGAGGAAATTCAGGTGGGGTGGGCATAGCAAAGGATTGGGCAGGCGAGGGATTTATAAGTGTGGAGAATGGTGGAGGGGTCCAGGCCCCATATACACCAAGACAGGAGTTTACAGAGGTGGAGTTGGGTATGTGCCTTGGCTTGGACTGTCTGGAGATGGGGGGTCGAGGAAAGGCAGCGGTCGAGGGTGACAACAAGGTACTTGAAGGTGGGGGATAGGGCAATGGGATGGCCATATATGGTGATGTAAGAATCCAGGGGATGGAAGAAAGGGACAGTGTTGCCTGGGTTGTTGAGGTTGGACCATGAGCAGCCAATGGTGGCATCAAGCGGTGAACTGGTCAAGGTGGGATTGGAGAAGGCATTGCGAGCATTGGAGGGTGGGGGCGAGGGCAAGGAAAGTGGTGTCATCGGCATACTGAAGGAGGTGGGTGGGGGGTTGGGATGACAGCATGTCCACTGTATAGAGGAGATAGAGAAGAGGGGAGAGGATGGAGCCTTGGGGCATGCCAGCAGAGGGGTAGAAGGATAGGAGTCTGCATTGTGGAGGGTAACATAGGAAGGGCGATGAGAGAGGAAGGAGGCGACCAGGCGGACGTAATTAATGGGAAGGGTGAAGGTTTGGAGCTTGAATAGGAGACCAGAATGCCAGACACGGTCGTAGACACTTTCAAGGTCGAGGGAGACGAATATGGCGGATCGATGGGAATTTAATTGATCAGAGAGGATGTGGGTGAGATAGAGGAGAAGGTTTCAGCAGAGAAGGAGGGTCGGAAGCCACATTGTGTAAGGGGTAGGAAGCAGTGAAGGTAGAGGTGTTGTTGTATGCAACAGGTGAGGATGGCCTCCAAGACCTTGCTGAAGACTGAGGTGAAGCTGATTGGACGGTAGGAGGAAACGTCAGAAGGCGGTTTTTTGGGCTTGTGGAACGTCAGGATCTGCGACGTTTTCCACTGGGTGGGGTAGAAACTGGTAGAGAGGACCACATTATAAAGTCCCACCAGGATGGTAAGGAAGGAAATGGGAGCCTCCCAAAGATGGTGGTAGGTGACAATGTCGTGACCGGGAGCGGTGTGGCATTTTGTGTGAAGTGTGGCTACGATATCTTGAGTGGTGATGGAGGTTTTGAGACCTGTCTGTTGGGATGTTATCCAAGTACTAGAAGCTAGGAGCGAGTGGAGGGTCAGAGGCGTCAGTCCAATCGCAGACATCAGGGAAGGGGGAGTAATCGAACAGTGGATCATCAGGGATAGTAACGATATTGGAGAGGTGGGAAGAGAAATGGTTGGCCTTGCTGATGATGTTAAGAAATGGTTGGTCATCATGGAGGAGAGGATACTGTGGGAAAGGTTTAGAGTCAGTAAGGCGGTGGAAGGCTGACCAGTACTTAGATGAGTTTACACTGAAGGTAGCATTTAGGTGGGTGCAGGTCCGGTGCCAGTCCCAGTGTTTTTTGGTCGCAAGCAAATTCCGAATGTGTCTCAGGAGTTGCTGGTGGCATTGGAGTGTGTTCCAATCTCATGTCTGGAGGGCAGCATGGTAGAGACAACGAGATACCTGTAGGAAGATGATGGCCTGCGGAGATAAGGTGGGACAGTGGAGATAAATGGTGTTAGTGGGAACATTTGACTCATTGGGGGAGGGTCGTTGCAGGGAATGAGACAAGGGTTACGTCAATCTGACATTGTAAGCATGGGGTCTAGGACGCCCACTATGATGTGTCCAAGGAGGTTGGGGGAGGCCATGACTACATCAGGATTGCTATTGGATTCAGGGCAGATGTGTTTTGGGAGGGGGAGGAGATCACCTTGTAGTGAGTTAAGGAACTGATGCCAACGCCATAGCTGGGCAGCGGTACGACTATGGATGTTAAGGTCGGCGACAATCATGTAGGAGGAGAAGGTGCAGTCAATGTGGGGAAGGAAGTCAAACAGAATGGAGGCATTGGCACAGACATAGATAGTGACGCAGGTAATGGTAAGGCCGGGGAAGAAGAGGCTAAGGATTAGGTGTTCAGAGGGGTCGGGATCGAGGAGTTGGAGCTGAACAGGGATCTGGCGAATGTGGCCAATGGCTACCCTACCACACGCTATGGTGTGGGGATTGTTGGAATGGTGCAGGAGGTAGGGAGATGTGCTGACGATACATGTGGGTTGGAGAGAGGTCTTATTAAGGAGGAAGGCATCCACACGGTGGGTTGTGAGGGTGTGCCTGAGGAGATTCGTGTTGGCAGGAAGTGAGCGGATGTTGTTAAACAAGATACGGTGCTGTTGCACCATGGTGTGGTTTAAACTAGGGTTTCGAGACGGGAGAAGATAAAGAGGGCCGAGTTATGGGAGTGGGTGGCGAAGGTATTGAGGTGGAAGATGGAATGGGCGGCTAGGGAGATCTGTTGGAGGGTATGGGGGCATTGGAAGGGATGGATGTTCTGAAGGACAATGGTTACAAACCTAATGATGTCCTCAGCTGTGGGGAGGGGACCAAGGGTGTTCAAAAATGGCTCTGAGCACTATGGGACTTAACAGCTAAGGTCATCTGTCTCCTAGAATTTAGAACTACTTAAACCAAACCAACCTAAGGACATCACACACGTCCATGCATGAGGCAGGATTCGAACCTGCGACCGTAGCGATCTCGCGGTTCCCGACTGAAGCACCTAGAAGTGCTCGGCCACCCCGACTGGCAAGCAAGGGTGTTTTTGGGAGGGGTGGGATCATCTATTGGACAGATAGGGACTGTGAATTCAGGAGAGGGGGGTCAGGCCTTGCTTTTTTGGGAGTAGGTAGGGTGGGGAAGGCTACAGGTGTTGCAGGATGGGGGGATTCCAGGTTAGTACACTGCCAGAGGAAGTTGCAATGGGGGCAAGCGGGAGTTTCACGACATGCAGAGGTGTGGTGCATGTTGTATTGCAGGCACCTCCGGCAGTGAATGGAGTGAGAGGGGAACGGGAAGGATCGACATCCCGTATCTCTCATGAAGAGTAGGATTCCCTCTTTGAGGAGAAGGTCTATGGAGGGGGCATCCTCGGAAAACACCCGCATGAGACGAGTGGGGACGGCGGGGTTTGCAGATTCGGCAGGTGGCACGGATCTCAAGGTAAGGATGTGCTTGGAGCTCCACCAAAACCTCCTCCTCCATAATTATGGGGCTAAGCCAAGTGATCATGGCAGTGAGGGTTGGCAGGCGACAAGGGGGTTGAGGTTGGCAGGAGGAAGAAGGGGAAGAAGCAGGGCTGAGGGAGGCGCGAGGTCCAAAGCGTATGATTGGGATCTTGGAGAGGATGTCTGTGTGGAGGGTGGGGCTAGGAGAAGAAATGAGAACGGAGTCCCTACAAGAGTTGAGGATCGAGATAGGGGCACCGGGGTAGTATCTGCAGGGAAGCATGGTAAGATTCCAGTTTTCCAGAAGGGATTGGTCAGGATTTGTAAGGATGTATTTGTAGGTGGTGGCGAGGCACAGGACATCCATGGCGTCAAGGAGGGGGAGAGGTGGAAGTGGGGGCGGATGTTTTTTGGGAGTGGAGGAGGTATGGGAGATGCTAGGGCCCTTTATGTCTATGGAGGAGGATTGAGTGAGTGACTGGGATGTGGTGGGGGGTGAGAGGTCACGGTAACAGCGTCGGTGCAGAAGCAGGTTTGGTGTGGACCATGGCCCTCCGAGCGATCACCCAAGTGGCGGTCACTACATCTGGTGTTGAAGGGGGGGAGGGGAGGGATGGGACTGGGAGTGGGCATGGAGGGTTGCTGAGGTGTGGTAGTAGCAGGGCATGCTGCAGTAATAGCGGCGGTGAGTGGGGCCTGGGCCCCGTCCTGCTGGTGGTGGTGGTGGTGGTGGTGGTTTTGGTGGGTGTGGGGGTGGGGTTGGGGGTGGGGTCACGTACGGGAAAGGCGCCGAAACGGCTACCAGTAGCATGTAATCAGTAATCTGCCACTGCAGTTTAGTACATAAATGACTAGTGGTGGGCTATCGAACATGAGTGTCTTCAGACTACATTGTTTTATGACATGCAGATATGTATCCTTGCAATATGTAATAGCATAATGAATGTATTTAATAGTAATGAGAACAATATACAGACCTCTACAACATAATCCTTGCCACTACCTTCTCCCCTGACCTGTAGAAAACCTCCCATATCCTGATGTTCTCCAAACCCAACAACCCTCCATCTGATGCCTCTTACTATCATTCTATGTGTCTCACCTTGGTGTTAACCAAGCTCTAGGAATCAATCCTTACCCAGTGCATCCATCACCACATCCACCGACACCACCTCCTCACTAACACCCAATGTTGCATTCGACCTTCCTTCTCTGCCGATGACCAACTCCTATGCCTCACTCATCTCCTCTCCCTCCAGTTTAACTCCTGTTGCTCCGCCATTTTTGTCTCCCCAGACCTTGAAAAGGCCTACGACTACGTCTAGCACGCTGCTCTCCTGTTTAACCTCTAGACCTATGCCCTTCCTGTCTATATAGGTCTGATTGTCTCCTTCCTCTCCCACTGCCCCTCCTATGTTACCATCCACAATGCCAATTCCTGCAACTTCTACCCCTTTGCAGGTGTGCCCCAGGGCTCTGTTCTCTCCCCTCTCCTCTACCTCCTGTACATGGCAGATATGCCCCAACCCCCCCTTCCAGTACACCTCCTGCAGTATTCCAATGACACCACCTACCTTGCCCTCACTCCTACCCTTCAATGGTCCCAACGCCTTCTCCAGAATCACCTTGACCTTTATGCTGCATGGTGTAAACAGTGGCTCCTGAAAATCAATACTTCCAAGACCAAAGCGATCATCGTAGATCATACCAGTCACTCCTTCCAGATCCTTGATTTCTCCCTTACCATCTGCACCCGTCCTATCCGCCTCTTCCCCACCCTCACCTACCTGGGCCTCACCATTGACCATCACCTCATCTGGATCCCTCATATCTGCTCTATCAAATCCAAAGCCCACAACCGCCTCTGCTTCCTCAAACTCCTCTCTGGCCAGACATGGAGGTTGCACCCCTCTACCATCTCAACACCTACAAATCCTTAATCCATCCCATTCACTGTTATGCCAGTCCTACCTGGATATCTGCCCTCCCCCCCCCCCCCCAAATTCTATAAATCCCTCCAGATCCTCGAGCACTATGCACTCCTCCTTGCCTTCCGTATATACCTCCCATCCCCCAAGTGGATCCTCTATGACCTGATTCCTTTCCCCCATCTGCTCCTTTTCCTCGAACATATCCGAGTCCTCTACACCTCCCACTGACTTGATCCCCCTCATCACCTGGTTGCTCCTCTCCTCTCCAATCCCTGCCCTCTGCCGCACCTTCACTGTTGTGTCCCCCCTACCCTCCACCTCTACACCCTTCATCTCCTTCCCCAAGGTGGCTTCCGTCGACTCCCCCTCCCAGATGATGCCCTCTCTCCCACCGTTTATCCATCCTATCAACTCTGATGCTCACCTCCCCCTCCCTTCCTCTGTCCTATTCCCGGGCTCCCTTTTCCCCCTTCCATCCTGTTTTTCCCCCACCTACCCTCTCTCTGCCTCCTATCTCTTCCCCCAGTCCTTTTGCTATCCCTCCATTGCCTTTCCCACTCCTTCTCGCCTCCTCCCAACCGCCCTCTTTTCTATGTCCCCTCCCTCCATTTGCCTCTCCCCTTTTTTCTTTTCCTCTCCTCCCCCCATGTCCCCCTCATCGGATCCGGTCTCCTGCTTTTTTAACTTTTGTGTAGGCTGTAGAGTGGCACATTGTGCTGCTGCAGCCCCCCCCCCTCCCCCTTCTAGGGAAGAATCGAAATCCAATAAAGAAAAGAAAAAAGACATATAATTGTGTCGGCTCATTTTATGTTGACGTGGTGTAAAGCCACAATAATATAAGTAACATGCTTACGCAATTACATTTTTCATTCTGTGTAATCGGCCGAATATCAAGATACACAACGATTTTGTTAAATAATTTATAAAAGTTCTATATTTTTCAGCTGCACTTCATAATTGTCTAGGGCCGAACTTTCGATCGTGAAATAATGTGTTACAATCACTGGTGTAAATATGATGTCTTTCGTAAAAATCTTTAGGATGAGTTAAGACCACGACTCCGCTTCAAACCCTAGCGTCCAAAATCACTACCTTCTCTGGTTTCTGCTCTTGAGGAAGAATGGGCTTCTATACAGGCGAAGGGTGTACACATGCCATATTAATGAACACTAATAGGTGTCCAGACCAGTCGATGAGACAGTGTACTTCATTAAAACCTCCATTTTCCTTCGGATTTTTTGCAGGTTTATTTTTGTCCGGTTAATGCGGTTAAAAGTGAATGTCAGTACTGGACTTCCATTTGTATTAATGGCACTGAAGTTGTTTTTCTTTCTCCCATGTAGTTTCTACCTCGGAATTGAGATAAGTCTGCTGATATATACATGTGGCGTATTGCTTTATGGTTTTATGCATAATTGGTCTTCCTTAAAGGAGGCCTAAACACTTGCAGCTGTCGTATTTTATCACAGGTTCAATTATGTTTGTATCATTCATCTCAAGCCCTTTGGATTGGACCTTGACGTTAGTGTATATCCATTGTCGTTAAATTATCCATGGCAAATGGAATACATACATTTTCCGTAATTACAGTTCTATTGCTTGTAAGAAGTAATTCATCGAGTTCCTGTTAAGGGATTTTAATGTCATCCAATACATCAGATGACTTATAATATGACTTAAACTGCTACTACTTTCGATGGCAAACGAATTTTTTGTTGAACTGAGTGTTGATGAAAGTAGATTGAATGCTAAACAGAATCTTTAGGGAGTGAATGCGTTTCCTTGGAATATACGTCTCCTGACGCTAATTTTCCTTGAAATCATCGTTCTGTTGTTGCCTTTTGGGTGTAAATGTATCTCCCACTATTTCATCACAATTTAGTGTGTGTTGATGATTGAATTACTTGTTTCATAAATTAGAAGAACTACAGAAAACCACATGTGTGAAACGGAATCAATTTGTTGTTGTTGTAATCAAAAAACGCCGTAAATTATTAATTACGGTTTTTATCTGTTGCTTGCTCTAGTGGGATGGAATCTGTGATCATCTGTCCTTTTTAGACTCAAGATTTCTTCCCACAACCTCTCTGTTGTTCCGCCAGTGCATTAATTTCCATCAAGTGTCTATAAATCATTTTGCTTACGCGCTTCATATATTGTCCGCAAGCACGTGATAAGGTGTTATCTGGGGGTATCGTTGCATTTTCTCTTTTTGGTAAAGGATATGTGATGCTCTCCTTTAGATATATTTCTATAGTCTCTGCCTGTTCACTGAAACTATGGAGATACTAGGGCAGACATGAGCTGAGCCGAAGCGTTTGAGCTCACACTTTGATGGTGCTGATGTCTCAATGTCAGAATCTTGCGATGGCGTCGGTTGGTGGCGCTAACAGACCAGTGTGGCTTCCTTTACAAAAACTTGTGGCAACAAGTTAGTTCCATGTTGTGGCGTACTTTGTTGACAGAACAATTTAATTTACTTATGCCTCCGGCGCACTGCAACCGACTAAGTACCACACAACGAAAATCCTAGCCTCGCATGTTAGCAGACTGTACCTCGTTTCCACTCACGAACACAGCTCGTCCGAACAGACGCAGAAGGAGTGAGCAAGTCCTGTCAGAGGAAGTTCACGCCAATGTTCTTTCTTTTGCAACGAACCCTACTTCTGACTTTTGGAACGTTATAGACTCTGTCCTGCCATATGCCAGTGATACCGATGTACGTACCTGAACAATATGGATATAAGGAAACATAATATAAAGAAACAATATTTGAAATAGATTTACATTAAATACAAATTATGGAGATATAAAACAGATAAGTTGAAGAACCAGAGGCTGTTGAGAGTCTCAAAGGGAGCGCTAGGCTACGGCTTACTGAAACGGGGGTAAGGAAAACAACAGAAGAAAAATGGATAGCCTTGAGAGATGAAATAGTGAAAGCAGTAGAGGATCATATAGGTAAAAATACAAGGCCGAGGAGAAAGCCATGGATAACACACGAGATACTTAATCTAAGTGACGAGAGAGTAAAATATAAAATTGCAGCAAAGGTAGAAGATAAAAGGGAATACAGACGTCTATAAGCTGAGACTGACAGGAAGTGCAAACTAGCAAAGCAGGAATTTCCAGACGAAACATGCTAGGCTATAGAAGTATGCATGTCTATGGATAAGTTAGATGCACAATCAGGAAAATTAAAGAGATCTTTGGAGATAACACAAGTAGCAGTATGAAGAACAAAAGTTCAGATGGCTATCCAATTCTACATCTACACGGATACTTTGGAAGCCACCGTACGGTGCGTGGTCGAGGGAAATTATAAAGACAGGTGGAAGGTGTGAAGTAATGTGCGAATTGTCGCGCCCTGAAAATATGCAGAGTTCAGAGTTGCAGTTGGGGCCGCTCGGCAAGCTGGGGCTCGTCAGCAACCGCACGGTTCCGAACACTAGCCGCAGCAAGAGGGTCCAGGCCGACCGTGTGGCTGGAAACTCCATGTTGACACTGTGTCGAGGACTGTGCTTTATGTCGATGAAGGAGATTTGTGTACTAGGAGTGCCAAAGATGGCAGACTTTGTGAAACTATAATGGCAGACATTTCACAGTTCATGTAGAAATTAATTATAGCCAGAGAAATCATGATACCTTAAGAAGAAACATGTGCATTACCATTATTTTTACACGACGATTCTCATCGTGTTATCAGATTTTCAATACCTTTAATAGTTTAAACTTTAGTATCGGACTGTAAATTATACAAGTAACACCCAGCGACGAATTTCCAAAATCTAAACGGCTCATCCTATTTTGTCGATCGACGTGTTTTTAGAAAGCTATTAGTGTAAATATAAACTGGTATGAATTACAGGCATGTAACTTGAATAGTACATGAATTATTGGAGGTCAAAGTGGCCGATTACTATTGATTGCGTCAGGCCATAAGAACTCCACAGTTACAAAAAACGGTATCAGCATGCTTCTAAATATATTTATTCGTCTATGCCTTTGTTTATATCCTATATATACTATTCATGAAGAAATTGGTCAAATATTTACAGTGTTTTAGAAAGTACAAAGACATTAGGCTACTGGCCTACTCTTGCTTCTATTCCTTTGCTATATGTTTAGTTAATTTGTGTATGCATTTAATAATGTGTGTTAGAGCGTGTTTATAGTCCAGTGGTAGGAATATTTATTTAATTTCAAGTTACTTAAATGTAAATCCAGTATTTCGTATACGTTTCAATGTGTCTGTGAGTGAGCGTTGACTTGGAGACACGGCGGAAGTGCTCTAGCCAATCACAGCGCTCGTTACAACGGTGGGCGACTACCGAAGTCAATGGAGGGGGTACTGAACAGGACGGCGCGACGGACGGTCGCACAGGACACGGGGGAGTGCTGGACGGGAAGGTTCGACGGACGGTCGCGGGAAATACTTTGAGAGTGTCGGGCAGTTTGCGCGTGAAATATTTCGTACTGCCGACTTGTGATCTTGTGAGATTTCCGTGGCTTCTGCACTGAAGACGTAGTATGCGTATAGAAATGAATATCTCACGAGCTGTGTTGTTGTTCATAACTCATTACGTGAAGTAGGATCTATTGTTTCCCTGTTATTAAACTTATATTTTATTTAATTGCTGAACCATCGACAGCAATAAGTGTTTTGCAGAAATAAACGGCATTCTTAAAAGTGCTTCTGCTATCGTACCCATAATTTAAAGTCATTAAAATAGGACCTTAAGATTTTATTAATTGCAATCTTCCCATTATAAATTTCTGTGTTACATTCAAAATTCGCAATTGCCGAGTGATAGGAACCTTCGGCCATTCGATTCATGTGTCTATTCACATTGTATACTGTAGACTCAGGGGTATTTGGCATGTAATGCGGAAACTACGTATCCCACGCCCTAGACAACGAAACCAGCCAAAACTTTTAATATTTTAACTCTGAGTCTGAGGGTACGTAGTTGAGGGCCACATTTTTACTTGAAAACCCGCGAAGAGATACATAGAGGCTATAGATAAAGCAAACAAACTTGGAGATAATATTGTAGAATGAGATGAGGAAGTAAATGGCGATGAGATGGAATATGTGACACTGCACGTAGAATTTAACAGAGCTCTAAACACCGTAAGTCGAAATAAGACCCATGGAGTAAAAGATATACCTACAGAATTACGGAGATCCTTACACGAGACAACCATGACAAAACTATTCCACCCTGTTTGCAAGGTACATCAGGCAAGCGAAATAACACCGACTTCAAGACGAATTTAATAATTCCTGTTTCAAGGAAGGTAAGTGTTGACAGGTGTGAATATTACCGAACCAGCGGTTTAATATTCATTTCATTTTACTTATTTGTTTTTTATTTATTTGAACTGATTATGGTCTTAAGGCCCTCTCTTACATCTGACCAGGTGCAACACATACAACAGATACTGAAAAAGTTCCAAATAATAATAATAAAAATAATAATAATAATAGTAACAATAATAATAATTGTAACAGCAAATGGCATTAGGAATGGTATAGATTAGCTTAGTACATGGCCATAGTTAGAAAATACAGACACAAATTATTTACAGAAGACTGAAAAAAGTTGCTGAAGCTGACCGTGGCTAAGATAACTTTGAGTTCCCGAGAAATGTAGGAACACGCGAGGTCATACTGACTCATTTCAGGAGATAGATTAACTAGAACATGGGATTATATCATTTGCAGATTTGGATAAAAATTTTAACAATGTTAACCAAGTATACTCTATGAAAATTTGAAGGTAGAAGGTGTAATATACAGGGAGCGAAAAGTGATCCAGAAAAATAAAACAAGGTAAGTGGAATGTGGTCGAATTCAGTCAGGTGAAGCTAATATAGTTAGATCAGGAAATGAGACACTAAAAGTAGATAATACATTTTTCTATTCATGAGCAAAATAACTGCCAGTGGCCGAAGTAGAGAGCATACAAAATGAAAACTGACAATAGCAAGAAAACCTTTTCTGAAAAAGAAATCATAAGCCAAATATAAATTTAAGCGTTAGTGAGTATTTTCTTGAGATGTTTGAACGGAGTGTAGCCTCGTACGAAAATGAAACATGGACAATAAACAGTTCGGTTAAGAAGACAATATAAAAATTTGAAATACGGTTCTATCGAAGAATGAGGAAGATTAAATGGTATATCGGATAGCTAATAAGGTGATACTGAATAGTAGTTGTGATAAATGAAATTTATGTAACAACTTGACCAAATGAAGAGATCCCTTGCTAGGACACATCATGAGTCATCTCAGTTCAGTAATGGAAGGAAGAGTGGACATTAAAATTTGTAGAGGGAGAGCAAAGTTTGCGAATAGTTAGCAAATTCAGATAGATGTAAGTTGCTTTGACTAGCGTGGAGATCTGCATGAGACCAGTCTTCGGACTGAAGATCGCAACAACGAACAACGAAGTAAAAATATTCAATAATGAAATAATCGATTATTGGCTTGTATTTGGGTTAAAAAAAATCATAAAACAGTCTTAACAATTTTGTTGGAGCATTATGTGCTTTACTAAGATACAAAGCACACGCCAAAGTAATTTATGGTAAAAAATGAACCTTTTTTTTTTAAATATATGAAACACAAAACCGACAAGGCTCAACAAATAGTGATTGCGGAGAATTGGCCTTTCCAAGAGCTTAGAGAATTTTTCTAAAAAAATTTCTTTGTAATTCCTGTCAAATTCCAAGCACCTTCCAACCCTCACATAAAAACTAGAGGAAAACTTTATATGTTTTTGAGAATTTTCCGTACAGTTTTCACTTTTGAGATTTGCGTAGAATTAGTATATGTTATAGAATTGCTAAATGTTTGTGTCTATTGTATATGAAATCTAGGAAACAACCGTAAGAATCTTTTGAACGTCGGAATTGATACTGCACTAGGCGTCCATATGTGGTATGATGCGAAAATACTAGTATGTACAAAACTTTTTGAATAAAGAGAGAGTATAATTTTATTAATTTACGCATTAATGTGTTACCTGTCCTTAATACCCACAAAAACGTACTTTCATAGTGTCTCCATAAATGCTTGTACACTTATATGTAGAAATCGAACTCGCTGCTTTTGGCTGTCCCACTTCATGAAACATTCTGACAATAAAAATTTTCAGATTATTTTATTCACTGCACATCAAGCACCTTCATAACTTTCAAGAACTTTGGATTTCTCATAACTGTCCTACATTAAATGGCCCTCGAAAACTTTTTAAGGCGTGCGTTGTTGCACCAAACTTTTTGATATTATTCAAGAAAGAAATACTAGAAACAGTGAACACTACAGGGGTTTTTAAGGTGCTGCGAACTAGATGCCAGCAAACAAATCCGTTTTTAACCGAAACCAACTACGTTGTAAGAAGGAAGTTATAGTTTAAATATACAGGGAGTCAGGGTCAGAAGAGCAGATATTTGGACCATTGGTATCGTAATATGTACCCACTTCAATGTGTTAGTTGTTTTTCGATGAGCCTAGCGTTCTTCCCAAAAACACTTCACATAATTTACTAAGTAATGTTTTCTGCACAGTCGTAACTGTACCACCAAATGGAATAGGCCTGTCAGTATAGTGTAACCGTTTTGCGTCCACTTTTCCACTCTTCAGCACCTGACCTGCTGCCCGGGGGGAAGACAGCTTTAATGGGTTGGTCCTACCACATGTACTTGGAGGTACTAACCAACCCAAACACATACTATTCGTAACAGCTATAATTATTAGTCTGCAAATAAAGTAAATACTGATGTAATGTTGTTCAGTACCCCGTACTAATAAAAATATCTCTACTTATACCCCTAGCACCCTGTATATCTGCAAGAAATGGTAATAGTAAAGCTTACTTTCATCCACATGGTACTCTGATAATACGTATCTACCGTCATGTCTGTAACATGAAAGTTTGTTTTGGCGTCTACCTTCAGAGTATCATCATCGACGAGGCTCATAGTGTCATCGGATAATGGCCTCGTATGGTTAGCACTGGGGCCGAAATTCGCACTGATCCCAGTGAATGTCAGCTCTGACGTTTCAAGGTGTCTAATAGTATTTCACCTTAAGCCATAAGTCAAAAGTTATTCACAGTCTTGTATTTTCCATTGTTTACTCATTAAATTATAAAACTGTTTCTTCAGGGATGTACTGGGGCCATCCAGGAAGTAACATGGTAAGTAGTGAGGGGTACATTAATTCACGCAATAGGCCACTGCGTTCAGAGTTGCGACAGCTAAAAAGCCACGTTGGTTCTCTTTCACTTACAGCAGACATTGAAACTGAAAAAGCCGCCCACCCCCACCTCAATTGTGAAATTCGTTCTGTAATACGGTTTTGAGTGGTACAAAATCTCAACGCGGTCGAAATTTACCACCAAACTTCTGCTGTTTACAGAGCGCCTGTGATGAGTGAAGGTTTCTGTCACCACTGGTGTTGTTTGTTTCAGTGTGGAAGAACGAATGTTCGTGATGATAGAAATCGTCGTCCGTCTGTAGTCACCAAAGAAATTCTACAGAAAAATGAAGAAAAAATTGTGAAAGCCTGAGTTGTAAGATAGTTAAAATGTTGAACAATTGTCTGTAGATTAATAGGCGTGTTTTTTATGTGATCATGATCAGACAATTAGAATACGATAAGTTCAGCGATAGTTAGATGCCATAACACCTTTCTGAGAATCATAGCACTCGACAGACGCTTCTACTGTGGGCTTCGCTGCTTTGCAGAATGGCGAGGCATAGTGAGCAGAATCGTGACAACAACAAGCAAAAACAGCAGTCAACTGTGTGGGGTCTCAAATCAAAAGCTGGACGTGCGATTCTGTTTGCCAGATAGTTTATGGCTTCCGTTTTTTGGGGTGTTAAAGAAGTATTGTTGGTAAAATATTTGGGCGGTGCGAAAACAAAACTCGCTAGAAATCACATAATGGACGTTTGTCCAAACTGTAACAGCCAGACAAAGAGTGATAAAGGAACAAAGAGAGTGTCAGTGGCAGAAAATACGAACTCACAGTATAAATTCAAACTTCTCTGCATCCTCTTGATCTATATACTCTTAATAATAATAATAATAATAATAATAATAATAATAGAATACCAATCAATATTTAAGTACATTATATTCAATGTTTCCTGAATAAAACTTGGAAATAAAAAAAACTGCAAAAGAACGGTCATATATCTTATGAAATGATTTGTCTAACAATAAGAAATATAGTATATTGGAGAAACATTTATCACACGTTTCAGTGGTGCTAGAAATCGCGTACAGAAAATGAGGTGTCGATTGAGAATTTAAAGTTCAATATTTAAATTAGGGTTTTAGAATTTTAAAGAGTACAAGAGAATATTTGTCTGTTGGAATTTCACTCAGTGGTCTCCTTACCTCACTGATGTATGAGCATACCAGCTGCTGTACATAGTTGTGAGTGTCTCAAATGGTTCTTTAATTTGTTTTATTTCTTATTTTTAGACACATAGTTTAACAAAACATATGACATTGTTTTTTCAGCATTTATTTCAAAGAATGGTTCAAATGGCTCTTAGCACTATGGGATTTAACATCTGAGGTCATCAGTCCCCTAGAGTTAGAACTACTTAAACCTAAGGACATCACACACATCCATGCCCGAGGCAGGATTCGAACCTGCGGCCGTAGCAGCAGCGCGGTTCCCGACTGAAGCGCCTAGAACCGCTCGGCCACAGCGGCCGGCCAACATTTATTTATTTTTTAGTCAAATGGAAGATGGAAGGACAGTCTGTTCCGAAGTCTATCCTGAGACATTAATACTAATAAAAGAGAGAAGAACCGTTCAGAACAAGCGACTAGCCATGTCACGCTTATGCCTGCATTGTTCGGGCACACACTGCCCTGGAAATACAAGGAGTGTTTCGGTAGTTCAAATGGGAGATTTCTGAACATCCGCTTTCCAGAACAGACTTGGCTCCAAATGATTTCCACCTCTTCATGCACATGAAAACGTAGACTGGTCCCAAATCTTTGTCTTCGATGAAGAATTTCAAGAGGCTGTCACGAGCTGGCTGCAGCTTCAGGTGACATAATTTTACACAAAAATCGTTTATCAGCTCGTTAAGGTGAATGATAATCGCTTATACGTAAACGGTGATCTTGAAAGGAAGTAATACAAAGATATATTTTTAATTTTCTTAAGTAGCTGTAACTATTCCAGTACTTTATTTGTAGCTTAATTCAGAATGCGTTCTCGATAGTCCTCGTACTTGGCGGTATAGTCTCCAGATGTGCAGCTGTGCACGAAGAGGAAACGTCCGGTTTTCTCTGAATACAAGTGTGCTCCCCGTTGAGGAGCTTCGCACGCCGTGTCCGTTCTTGAGAGACTTCTGTATTGTCTTTCAAGAGATCGCCGTGGCGGAAGCCACGCAGTGATTTTGAGACACCTACTGCCCGCCCCGCCACTGCTTCCCAAGTCGTAAGGTTTAGCTCTCGTCTTCTGCATCTGTGCCAGGTCCCTAATGTCAACTGGAATAGCGCACACCGCACTTTCCTCGTGTCGTCATACTCTAATTACCGGCGAATTCTGCAAGGAAACTGATGAGGTTGTTTTTGCACTGGGTCTCGACAACCGACCGGCCGTCTAGGGAAGGTATTGTCTACAAACCGACGCACGTGGGGGCAGAAGTACGTTAGGAAGTCACCGTTCTAGAAGTGCATTTTTCGGGCAGCGAGCCCAGGGGGGAGGGGAGGATGAATCAGAGGTTGTAGTCACAAAGTTTTAATTCTCACCTTGGAAAATCGAGATATGACCATGAAAAGTCGTGATGATGTTAGACCTCTTCTATACATTCACCCTACAATACGACACTTTTTATACAACTGTTCACGGAACGTTCCACCATGAGAATAACTTCGTCGTCGTCATTGAAACACCCGGTTTCTTTATCCGAGTAAAGAGAAATGTCTTGCTGGGTGCCTTCCCAGGAGAATGCGGGAGGTGACGGAAAATTTGATAGCCCAAACAAGCAGCATTAAGTGACTCTATACTGTGCACCATCACCTGGCCCGTTTCCGTGAAGCAAAAATTTTCCCTTGGACACCCTCCAGCAACGATTCGTCTTGACTGCCTCCGTAAATTCGGCAGGAAATTTCGGTAGTATGCTCCTGTTACGGTTCACACCTTACGAGAATAATCTGTTAGTGGTCCGCCCCTGGTAGCTGAGTGGTCAGCGCGACAGAATGTCAATCCTAAGGGCCCGGGTTCGATTCCCGGCTGGGTCGGAGATTTTCGCCGCTCAGGGACTGTGTGCTGTGTTGTCCTAATCATCGTCATTTAATCCCCATCGACGCGCAAGTCGCCGAAGTAGCGTCAAATCGAAAGACTTGCACCCAGCGAACGGTCTACCCGATGGGAGGCCCTAGTCACACGCCACACTATGGCAATCGCAAAACGCAGTCAGCATCACCTATCCCGATGATGACTGAGTCTTCTCCTTTTCGGCAGTGGTGAAATCACATTCTTCCTATGCTCGGTTTGTTCCGTTCCCTCGAGGTTATATTGATACGTTGCGGTTAGGAGACTAAAGAAGTCATCTGGATTGGCCGGACAGAACTGCAACATTTTCGCTGCAGCCTCAGTTCGGCAGGCTTTCCAACTGCGTGCGAGCAGTCGTGGAACCCAGTGGAGAGCGACCTTTCTAATTTTCAAAACCTTGTGCAAAATGACGGAAACTGATCCATGAGTGAATTTTACTTTTTTATCATGAGCTTGGCTTCAATCACCAGAGTCACTAATGCTCTTACGACTTTCAGTTCTTCAGAGAGAGATGCTCTGAAACGTTATTCGTCACTGAGATGTGTTTGACCACTGCAAGTGTCAGCTCCACCTAACCACTGTTTCATGTGATGGTCCACCGTTACCGTAAACATTCACATACCAGCACGATTTCTTGATGTAGACCTCTCTGTCCACACTAAAACGGCTGTGCCACCTAACCACTACGCAATCTGATCAAAAGTATCCGGACACCACCAGATGGCACGAGAGGAGCACACACTATCATAGAAGGAGGCAGGGAGTATTGTAGAGAAGCTCTAACAGGAGAATGGGTCTGTCAGGGGACGTACGTGACTTCGAACGTGGAAAAGTCGTTGGAAATCCCGTAGGCTGTCTCCGCAATATCGTTTATTCCAGAATCGCTAGTCCCCCCAGTTTCACAGGAGAAATGTGAAGTTAGGAAGGTGGGATATGTTATAACGAAATTAAAGCTGTGCCAACAGGTAGTGAGTTGTGCTCGGTTAGCTCATATGGTAGAGCACATAGTTTTAATTTACAGGGAAGTTTCAAATTTTTGTTTGTTTTCAGGTACAAGTCTGCTGTCTTGAAACACATTTAAGTGGGAAAGAACGCCGCACCAAACCTTGCTGAGTTGGTGTGGGCATATGGTAACCGGTAGCCATCAAGTGCACACTCTTTTATCAAAAGTAGCTGGAAACCTGAGTAACAAATTCACCAGGGACATTTCAACTTTTCTGAAGCTACCCAAGTCGAGTGTTGATGACGTGACTGTGAAGTGGAGTCGCCAAGGAAGAACCACAGCTGAATCAAAGCCAGACAGAGCTCATGTACTGACGACAGGGACCGTTGAGCATTTCAGAGAGTGTGGAAGAAATCACTCGTTAGGTTCAAAGTACTGCAGCAGTCCATCTAACACTACGACTGTGCTTAGGGAGGTAAAAGAATAGGGTGCAATGGTGGGGCAGGTCCTCATAAGCCACACATTTATGTAGTCAGCGCTAAGCGATGCTAAAGATAGGAGTGGTTTGGAGTGATAAATCACCCCGTGATAATCCTATGGAAGGGTTTTGGTTTGGAGAATGCGTGGAGAATTTTAATAGTCACTATTTGCATTTCCAAGATTGAAGTACAGAGGAGGTGATGTTAGGGTTTGGGAGTGTTTTTCGTGGTTAGGGTGTCATATACTTATTGTGCTTAAGAAAACGCCAGTTGTTAGCATATGGATGTTATGTTGACGAGTTGCACAACAGATTGATCTGACAAGTACCCTTTGGCCCCTGCAAGAAGCAGTTTCCACCCTACACTACTACAGAAGTCAGACAGACGCTCCTAACGTACCAAAAAGAAAGGCCTGAAAAACTTTCAGCAATAAATATCTTCTGGAGTCGTCCGCTGTAAGGAAAGGGCACGAAAATATTCTATTTTCTTACGTAACTAGTGGGATACTTGGGTACTTGAGTATTGCTAGTTAGTGTAAGAAAAACATTAAACGAGCAGAAAATATTATTTATTGAAAAATCTGAGAAAATCGAGTGAAACTTTTATGTATAAACTGATACACAACTTTCTGGGTTCTTTCGGAATAGTAGGTTACCTCTTATGTATAGGAAGCCTGTTAATTAAATTTATACACAAAGTGTGGGAAAGCTCTTTTATCCCTTTTCTATAAGAATGTTTCTTACTCGGCAGAATGGATGAGAGCCCCGTCTACTCAACTTGAATAATTATCCGATTGAATTTTTCGAAGTACGGTCGAGGCTGTCACGTGAGAAATGTAATGGAGTGACGTGATGAAGTATGTTATTTCTAATGGAGGAAAGATGGGGCTCACCTACGCCGTAGTGCACAATACCGTGAGCTGCGACAACTGGTGCCTGCATCATTCACCGCTTAAAAATAACAAATCTATCTATTTCTGTCTGGATTGATCTTCGCCAATCGAACTCTCTCTACACCTTGATAAAGTCAAGGACTCCTATCTGCACCTAGTCTAACTATTGGCGTGGTATGCCGGTCAGATAACCAGTCCACCGCGATACCACTCAATGTTCGCTCGCAGGCGCTAACTAATACTCTGTCTGTGTTCACATTGCACATTAAGTGTCGTGGCCAACACAGTGAACAAATGCTTAATTGCGAGCGACTCAATATAGAGTATCACCCCGATTCGCTAGCAACAGAGGTGCTCTCTCAGTGCACTACTGAGTATAGACTTTGTTCCATGCTCTCTGCGTACACGCACGAGCGCACTTGCTCCTGCTACGTGTTCCCACTTTGAGAGCATCACCGGGATGACCCTCTCCACACAAAAGTCGAAAGGGTATAATTATCATCTGCTGCCTTTCCCTCACTCCTCTGGCTCATTGCGTCAGAAATAGTCCGCCAATCAGCAGTATTCTTACAAACAGGAGAATGGCGCTCCATTTAAGCCGACCCATCCGGAAATATATAGCATCTGCGTTAGGTGTATACTGTCCACCTGTGAGAACTCTGAAACTGCTCACTAGGTTCGTCAAAAAATGCGTATGCTGGGGCTCTCCCAAACAATGCAGAGGGTTTTGCTCTTAAGGTGAATAGCAGGCCATTATCCCTTTTCTCTGGCACAAACTGTTTTGGTCCCTGGGCGGTTGGCCAGCCAGCGCAGTTGCGTGCTAACTCACCCTCCTACGGACTTTCCAGCGAGCTGGTTGCCTCCGCAAAACAAAAACTCCTGTGGCCTTAAATCCTCCCTCCCCATGAACCGTGGACCTTGCAGTTGGTGGGGAGGCTTGCATACCTCAGTGATACAGATAGCCGTGGCATAGGCATAGGTGCAACTGCAACGGAGGGGTATCTCTTGAGAGGCCAGACAAACGTGTGGTTCCTGAAGAGGGGTAGCAGCATTTGCAGTAGTTGCACGGGCAACAGTCTGGACGATTGACTGCTCTGGCCTTGTAACATTAACCAAAATGGACTTTCTGTGCTGGTACTGTGAACGGCTGGAAACAAGGGGAAACTACAGCTCTAATTTTTCCTGAGGCCATGCAGCTTTATTGTATGATTAAATGATGATGGCGTCCTCTTGGGTAAAATATTCCGGAGGTAAAATAGTCCCACGTTCGGAGCTCTGGGCGGGGACTACTCAAGAGGACATTGTTATCAGGAGAACGATAACTGGCATTCTACGGATCGGGGTGTGATATGTCAGATCCCTTAATCGGGCAGGTAGGTTAGAAAATTTAAAAAGCTAAATGGATAGGTTAAAGTTAGATATAGTGGGAATTAGCGAAGTTCGGTAACAGGAGCAACAAGACTTATGGTCAAGTGAATACAGGGTTATAAATATAAAATCAAATAGGGGTAATGCAGGACCAGGTATAATAATGAATAAAAAAAAATAGCAGTGTGGGTCAGCTACTACAAACAGCATAGTGAACGCATTATTGTGGCCAAGATAGTCACTAAGCCCACGACTACCACAGTAGTACAAGTTATATGCCAACTAGTTCCACAGATGACGAAGAGGTTGATGAAATGTATGATGATATAAAAGAAATTATTCAGATAGTGAAGCGAGACGAAAATTTAACAGTCATGGGTGACTGGAATTCGATAGTAGGAAAAGGAAGAGGAGGAAACGTAGTAGGAGAATATGGAATGGGGGTATGAAATGAAAGAGGAAGCCACCTAGTAGAATTCTGCACAGAGCATAACTTAATCATTGCTAACACTTGGTTAAAAAATCATGAAAGAAGTTTGTATACATGGAAGAGGCCTGGAGATACTCGAAGGTTTCAGATAGATTATATAATGGTAAGACAGAGATTTAGGAACCAGATTTCGAATTGTAAGACGTTTCCAGGGGAAGATGTGGACTCTAACAACAATCCATTGGTTATGAACAGTAGATTAAAACTGAAGAAACTGCAAAAAGGTGGGAATTTAAGGAGATGGGATCTGGATAAACTGACAGAACCAGAGGTTGTAGATAGTTTCAGGGAGAGCATTAAGGAACGATTGACAGGAATGGGGGAAAGAAATTCAGTAGAAGAAAAGTGGGTAGCTTTGAAGGATGAAATAGTGAAGGCAACAGAGGATCACGTAGGTAAAAAGATGAGTACTTATAGGAATCCTTGGGTAGTAGAAGATATATTGAATTTAATTGATGAAAGGAGAAAATACAGAAATGCAGCAAATGATGCAGGCAAAAAGGAATACAAACGTATCAAAAATGAGATCGACAGGAAGTGCAAAATGGCTAAGCAGGTATGGCTAGAGAACAAATGGCAGGATGTAGAGGCATATTTCACTAGGGGTAAGATAGATACTGTCTCCAGGAAAATTAAAGAGACTTTTGGAGAAAGGAGAACCAATTGTATGAATATCAAGAGCTCAGATGGAAACCCAGTTCTAAGCAAAGACGAGAAAGTAGAAAGGTGGAAGGAGTATATAGAGGGTCTGTACAAGGGTGATATACTTGAGGACAATATTACGGAAATGGAAGAGGATGTAGATGAAGATGAAATGGGAGATATGATACTGCGTGAAGAGTTTGACAGAGCACTGAAAGACCTAAGCCGAAACAAGGCCTTGGGAGTAGACAACATTCCATTAGAATTACTGATAGCTTTTGGAGAACCATCCCTGACAAAACTCTACCATCTGGTGAGCAAGATGTATGAGACAGGCGAAATTCCCTCAGACGTCAAGAAGAATATAATAATTCCAATCCCAAAGAAAGCAGGTGTTGACAGATGTGAAAATTACCGAACTATCAGTTTAATAAGTCACAGCTGCAAAATACTAACACGAATTCTGTACAGACGAATGGAAAAACTGGTAGAAGCCGACCTCGGGGAAGATCAGTTTGGATTCCGTAGAAATGTTGGAACACGTGAGGCAATACTGACCCTACGACTTATTTTAGAAAATAGATTAAGGAAAGGCAAACCTACATTTCTGGCATTTTTAGACTTAGAGAAAGCCTTTCACAATGTCGACTGGAATACTCTCTTCCAAATTCTGAAGGTGGCAGGGGTAAAATACAGGGAGCGAAAGGCTATTTACAATTTGTACAGAAACTAGATGGCAGTTATAAGAGTCGAGAGTCATAAAAGGGAAGCAGTCGCTGGGAAGGGAGTGAGACAGGTTTGTAGCTTATCCCCGATGTTATTCAATCTGTATATTGAGCAAGCAGTAAAGGAATCAATAGAAAAATTCGGAGTGGGAATTAAAATCCATGGAGAAGAAATAAAAACTTTTAGGTTCGCCGATGACATTGTAATTCTGTCAGATACAGTAAAGGACATAGGAGAGGAGCTGAAGGGAATGGACAGTGTCTTGAAGGGAGGATATAAGATGAACATCTACAAAAGCAAGACGATGATAATGGAATATAGTCGAATCAAATCGGGTGATGCTGAGGGAATTAAGTTAAGAAATGAGACGCTTAAAGTAGTAAATGAGTTTTGCTATTTCGGGAGCAAAAGAACTGATGATGGTCGAAGTAGAGAGAATATAAAATGTAGACTGGCAATGGCAAGGAAAACGTTTATGAATAAGAGAAATTTGTTAACATCGAGTATAGATTTAAGTGTCAGGAAGTCGTTTCTGAAAGTATTTGTATGGAGTGTGGCCATGTATGAAAGTGAAACGTGGACGATAAAGAGTTTGGACAAGAAGAGAATAGAAGCTTTCGAAATGTGGTGCTACAGAAGAATGCTGAACATTAGATGGGTAGATCACATAACTAATGAGGAGGTATTGAATAAATTGGGTGGAAGAGAAATTTGTGGCACAACTTGACTAGAAGATGGGATCGGTTGGTAGGACATATTCTGAGGCATCAAGGGATCACCAATTTAGTATTGGAGGGCAGTGTGGAGGGTAAAAATCGTAGAGGGAGACAAAGAGATGAATACACTAAGCAGATTCAGAAGGATGTAGGCTTCAGTATGTACTGGGAGATGAAGAAGCTTGCACAGGACAGAGTAGCACGGAGAGCTGCATCAAACCAGTCTCTGGACTGAAGACCACAACGCCAACATCGACTAAATGGAAATATGTAAAATTGACTCTACCCTGTCGAGTGTGGGCTCAAATGAAACGTCTTGATACGCAGAATACGATGGTGAGGTCGGAATATGTAAGAAATGAAGGTCAGGAGACCACACCACTTTACACATTTACCGATGGATATAAACACATTTTACAGCACTGTGTACTACGTCTCGCACAAGAACAGTCCACTCTGTCATAAAGCAGCTTCTGTGAGAAGATGATTTCTGGATGATAACATTCCTTGAAATGGAATGACCCATATAAAAGCCAGACAAAACCCCTGATGTATCTCCTTTAAGATTAGTTACAATACCGAATTCGCGTCAGACCGCAGCGTGGAACATCACCACCTTTTCCGGTTTCGGCTGTTGAGGAAGAATAACGTGCCATTCCTCCACAGACATTCAGACACCTTACTGGAAGTGTCACTAGTACGGTTCAAGCCATAAACCGATGTGTTCACTAATAGGTTTCCAGATACTTTTGACAAAATAGTGTGTACATGATGGCGACTTGTTACCATACGCCTACACCAACTCAGCAAGGTTTGCTGCAGTGTTCTTTCGCACTCAAATGTGTTCCACGACAGCAGACTTGTACCTGCAAACAAACAAAAAACTGAAACTTCCTGGTAAATTAAAACTGCGTGCTACATCGTGACTCGAATCCCGTACCTTTGCCACTGGCGCGCATGTGCTCTACCATATGAGCTACCCGAGCAGAACTCACGACCCGTCGACACAGCTTTACTTTCGCTAGAACATATCCCACATTCCTAACTTCACATTTCTCCCGTGAAACTGGCGGTACTAGCACTCCTGGAATAAAGGATATTGCGGACACAGCCTACAGGATTTCTTCCAGAATAAATTTTTCACTCTGCAGCTTTTTGCAGGAGTGACTGTCCCATAAGTTTCGCAGGAGAAATTCTGTGAAGTTTGAAAGGTGGGAGATGAGGTACTGGCGAGTAGAGCTGTAAGCAGAGGTCGTGAGCTGTGCTCCGGTACATCATTTGCTAGAACACTTGCCCGGAAAATGTAAAGGTCCCAGGTTCGACTCCCGGTCGTCCTCACAGCTTTAATCTGCCAGGAAGGTTCGTATCAGCGCACACTCCACTGCAGAGTGAATATTCATTCTGGAAATAATACGTTAATCACGTAACTTTATTGCTCATTAGATGATAATTAAAACTTTATGGTCACTCTCTGTACGATGATCCATTAAGGACTCTGTCACACAGACGGCCGTGGATCGAGATGCAGAGCGCTGAAACGATTCTCTTTACATTCGCTGTCGTAAGGAACGTGTCGAGCATCGTTTTCAGCACACTGTAGCTGTCGCGTAAGCTTGTCAAGAGAATCGCAGGGGGGGAGGGGTGGTACAGTGGTAGGGCGGTTGACTGGTATTCGTGAAGACGGTGTTCAAATCCTCCTGCTTTCGGCCGGTGAGCGGCGAGGACGACCCTTCCGCACAGTCGCGAGCGCGCGTAGTTTGTTTACTTTCTCGTCAGAACTAGTACTCGCTTCCGTCGACATTGAATCGCTATGGCTCATTCGTACAGAAAAGCTACCATCAAAATCAGCTTCCAGCTCGACTACGCAAGACCATGAGCCTTTGAAATCAAATGATTCATCCGTGACGAAGTTAAAATACCACCACAGCACATCATCGGTCTCCACCTATCCATCACAAGTAGCGTCGTTTACGTCAAGATGGTCAATGACGAGTTACGTCACGCAGTTTGTGAACAGATATGGGAACACTCTCAAGTTCAAACACTCCGATGGTCACATCGGGGAGGTTACCGTTGACCATGCGGGACTAGGATTACGCACACTAAGAGTCTTCGAACTCCCGTTCGAAGTGCTACCGGATGTAGTTACCTCAGCTTTCTGCCCGTACGGGAAGGCAGTTAGCCACTTGGCCGAAAAATGGAACACCGTCGAGACATATCAGATCCTCAACGCTGTCCGACAAGTCAAAATTGAATTCAAGAAACACGTGCCATCCTACTTAGTCAGAGGTGGATGTCGAGCAATCGTAATGTACGATGGACAGCCCGTACTTGTTCTGGTTGCGGCGTGTATTCAACGTCGGGATATACAATTTCCATTGCATGATACGTCACCACCTCCTAAGCTCAAGGCCCTCCCCCTCAATCACGCAGGGGTAACTCGCTCGACCGTCACGGCAGACGAAAGACCACTTGGAAGACAGGAAGCATTAGAATGCACACCTGTCGCCAGTCCTGGATTGACCGACAACATTACGGAGTCCACAGAGATTGCAGAAAGCCGCCCATCGACTTCACAAGAAGATTCGGTCGAGAGAATGGAACTCGACGCTAGGGTTGTGCCGACCTCTTCTTTTCTCCCTGAAGGGGATGCGATGCGGGAACCACGAACTCTTTCGGACACAGAAACCCACGTTCTCGGTGACCTTTAAGACATATAAAGCAACGTCGCACACCCTCAGACGA
This sequence comes from Schistocerca cancellata, assembly GCF_023864275.1. Classification (NCBI taxonomy): domain Eukaryota; kingdom Metazoa; phylum Arthropoda; class Insecta; order Orthoptera; family Acrididae; genus Schistocerca; species Schistocerca cancellata. The sequence goes on from NC_064629.1 coordinate 926,100,330, forward strand.
TTGCCTCCAGTGGACGTCTTCTCCAGTTGACGACCGGACGGCCAACGAGACAAGAAAACTGTATGATACGGGATCGACCTCATCTGCCACTTTGTCTGGTTTCGAAAAACCCGTTTCCGCTCTCTCGGACAAACAGATCACAAGCACAGCGCCCGCCATTTGTACACAACCGCAAACAACTGCGGATTCACCCTTATTCACTCAGGTCACAAGTGTTCTACCGCAGCCACTGTTAACTTACGGACCTTGGGCGGATGACATTGAAGACTGTGGTGGATGAGGAGAGGGGTCTCTCCTCCCACACCTCGGCCCCTCACGAGTAGCAACAAATGGCGGCACGCACGCGGCCTGCAGATTACAGGCCCCACCTTTTACGGCGACGCTGACGGCGGCCCCCACTGCAGGAGACGATCTACAGACCTATCGCTTAGCAACAATCAACATTAACACCATTCGGACACGTACGAAGTTGTCGCTGCTCCAAGACATGCTCAGTGCAGCTGACTTTGACACTGTCCTTCTCCAAGAAGCCTTCGTCGCCCATTTCTCGGGTATGTATGGCTACAAGGCCAATGTGTCCCACGCCTCGCCAACTGACAGTGGAGTCGCAGTTCTCCTCAGAGAGGGCCTCGAGGCGGACGAAGTCCGATTTCTCGCCGACGCTAGAGGAATGGCCGTAACGGTGCTAGGCGTCCAGTTTATCAATATACACGCCCCCTTCGGAAGAAACCGCCGCCGCGGCCGATCGCTCCTCTTTACAGAAGGAATAGCACCATCTTTTCAGGAAAGGCACCATGATCTGGTATTAGGGGGCGATTTCAATAGCACCCAAGCACCTAAAGATCAGCTGCCACGCCATTCACCGTGCCCGAACTTGGGACACTCATCAGGATATCCACCTGGCAGACACATGGGAACATGTCTGAGGAAATCGACCGGGATACACCCATTTCACGAGTCACTCGTCCAGTCGCATCGATAGGATTTACGTCTCCCGTTCTCTCGTGGCAACAGTGAGCGACACGGAAGTGTAGCCTGTAGCCTTTTCTGATCGCCAGGCCTATATATGTGCCGTCACCCTTCGTCGCCAACGGGTGTGGCGCAGGCAACATCCCTGGAAATTAAACCTTGCTCATCTCTCTTCTCCGGGATGTCGACGCTCCATCGAAGACACGTGGAGTTCGTGCGTCCGCCGCCTCCCGACGTATCCTACATCGATCAGTTGGTGGTTAAACTGCGCCAAGCCGGCCCTAAGGAAAACGTTTATTAAGTATGGTCGTGAGACCGCTGCTTGGAGGCGGCAGACCCTCGATTTTTATTTCACCGACCTTCGAGAATGTGCCTCCTTGCCACCCACACCGGTACGACAGATGACAGGCACAGATCGTAGCCCATATGCGCCGACACCTCGAAGGGACGATCGTCCGAACGCGAACACATGACAGACTCGCATCGGAACGACCCACAACGCACCACGTCATTCGAGAAGGTAAACTGCGAAGACGGGCGCTGATAGAGGCCATCACCACTGAGGGCGGCCGTCACCACACCACACAACGCGATATTGGTGCAGCTTTCTTCGACCATTGCGCACGACTTTATTCTGCTCAATGTTCCGACCCGACGACGGTGACAGGAGTCTCACAACTGGTTTATGGCATTGTCCCAGAGGATTTACAAAGTGAATTATTGAACGACTTTATGGAAGACAAAGCTATCGACGTCATAGGTAAAGGAGCGGCGAATAAGTCTCCTGGCCCCGACGAGCTCCCTGTGGAACCTCCCAGTATTTTCTGGCACCCAAGTTGACAGACATCTGTCGGGAGCTTATGTCCCCCACAGTGCCGCTCCCCGCGACCTTCGTAGAAGGAATAATTATACCGATTCACAAACCTAAAGGTGGGGCTCGAATACCTAATTACCGCCTGTTAACACTCGTGAACTGCGACATGAAGATCTTCACCAGCCTATTAGTAAACCGTATACGACCGACCATGCCTCACGTCATCTCACCAGATCAGGCTTCCCTAGGGGGTATCAATAATATCCACACAGCATTGTGTCGATACCGTGACATACTAGCCCTAGCGAGGGCACGCCGCATCCCAGGAGCGCTGGCATCACTAGATTTTAGCCAAGCTTTTGATCGAGTGGGTCACACGTACCTAACGTCCGTTCTCCAACACGTGCAGTACCCACAGCTATTCACAGACGTCGTGATGCGCCTCCTCTGAGGGGCGACTTCCAAGGTGCTCGTTAACGGGCGTCTCACGCAGTCCCTTCCGATTTTCCGATCCGTGAGTCGAGGCTGCCCCTTGCCGACCTTACTCTATGCTCCGGCACTGGAACCGCTCCTCTGTGACCTCCGTCAACGCCTCACAGGACTCACCTTACGTGACGTCACGTTTCGCTGCACAGCATATGCAGACGACCTGGTTCTGGTGCTCCGCAAGGGCGACGATGTAACCAGAGCACTAGAATGGATTGTCACATACGGTGTGGCTTCAGGCAGCTGTCTCAACGTCACCAAATCGGTCGCCATGGCCATAGGAGACGGGATGACCCCAGCGTGTGCCATCCCCATGTGGCACTGTCACATGTCTCGGAATAGAGTTTCACGACGACATACGGCGCGCTGCGCCCCTTAACTACCGCTGCTTATTACAAAAAATTCGAGTACAGATCTTCGACCTCGACATTCTTCAAAGGACACACTTAGTCAATGTTTACCTCGCATCGCGCCTTCCACACACAGCTCTTGCCCTTCCAGTACGGTTACTGATTGCTCGACGTCTATTAGCGGTATTCGGAGTCTACGTCAGTTGAGGCCTGCTCTTCAAAGTCAGTTACGAGTCGCTGACACTTCTTCCAAAAATGGCTCTGAGCACTATGGGACTCAACTTCTGAGGTCATTAGTCCCCTAGAACTTAGAACTAGTTAAACCTAACTAACCTAAGGACATCACACACATCCATGCCCGAGGCAGGATTCGAACCTGCGACCGTAGTGGCCTCGCGGTTCCAGACTGCAGCGCCTAGAACCGCACGGCCACTTCGGCCGGCACTCTCCTTCCAGAAAGGGGAGGTCTTGGCCTAGTCCAGGTCCACGACAGAGCTGTGGCCCTGTTTGTCAGCTCGCACATAAAGCAGTGGCGCCACCACTCGGAAAGTTTGACAGGTTTGCGCTGGAGTCTGTAGCTCTGCCCTCCATTATGCCCCCACTGACGACGCAAGACATACCCCCACCCTTCTGCTACTTCGGGAACTTTTATATTGAACACAGCTATGTCCGTATCGCAGTACCACTGACGAAACAGGCGTTCAAAAATGGCTCTGAGCACTATGGGACTTAACATCTGGGGTCATCAGTCCCCTAGAACTTAGAACTACTTAAACCTACCTAACCTAAGGACATCACACACATCCATGCCCGAGGCAGGATTCGAACCTGCGGTCGTGGCGGTCGTGCAGTTCCAGACTGAAGCGCCTAGAACCGCTCGACCACTTCGGCCGGCCGAAACAGGCGTCGGTGCGGGATATATATCATGTCCAACAGCAGAGGCGCTCGCCAAACATCGTGGAGGCCAAAAACCCTCAGGTTAATTGGAAGGTGGTGTGGCGGACGATACACGAGGTTGCACTGGATACAGACGTCCGATACACATTGTACATCACGGTCAACGGTAAACATATCAGCCGATCACGCCTCCACAAGATAAGTAAGGCGGAATCGCCTCTATGTGTGGACTGCGGAATACCGGACACGGACGAGCACCGTCTCACATGTGGCGCGGCAGAAGATGTATGGCGCTGGGATCGACAAATTTTGTCGTATTTTCTACGACTGACTCCGGAACACACTACACCTCGGCTTCTACTATTTCCGAAATGAACAGTATTTCCAACGCACCAAAACCAATGCAGTCATGGATCCGTGGGCATGCGGTACAATACTTATTTCACGATGGACCTAAAGATGTATTAGACTTTTGCAACTACCTACAAGAACGTCATTGCAATATCGTACGGAACCCAAAATACGGACAACATTTTTCTAATTACTTAGGGAGTGCCCTACGCGACCCTCCACGCAGCTGATTCATCAACAGGTAGGAGAAGATACCCAATGAGTGAGCTGACAAGACTATATCCGATTATCGGTGGAATAACATACGACATACGTGAAGCCGTACCTGGATGATGAAGCGTAAGGAGAGTAGCGACACACTCTTCTGCATCGCGTACGGAGCACTTTTTTTTCGTTTTACCCATATATATTACCACGGTGTAGGAAAGTACTGAGATATTGTTTTGTTTAGTCAGAGTACGATGCGGTGGTAGGTGCATTTATTCTTGTTGTGATATAAAGTGAATACAAATTACGAATATATTAAAATAAGTAAAAATAAATAAATAAATAAATAAATTCGACAGTTAATTTTCCCTTACTATCCATGATACCTTGCCGGGTGAGGGAGACACTGTGGCCAGGCCTTGGGTTACGACCCCTGCCCATTCTGCCCTCTCCACCCTCCCTTCCATCCCACCATCCGAAAAAAAAATCTATACAGTCATCTAGATTTTATTTATTCGTTATTTCACTATATCCCTTAAGGCAAATGTCGGGATAATTCCGTTGAAAGGGTACGGTCGATTTCTCCCGCCATGCTACCCCACCCCAACTTGTTCTCCGTCTCTAATGACAGGACGGGACGTGAAACGCTAATCATAGATAGCAACCCGGATAGTTACGCAGTCCTGTTTCCTTGAATGAAATCATTTTGCTAAGTTGATGACAGATACAATACCTCGGTAGCTACACAAATGAAAAAAATGGTCTCAACAATTGATTCATTTATTGGTATTTATTGTTATTTGTAAATAACAGTTTGTTAAAATTCTGATAAAATATTCCATATTTTACAACAAATAAAATTTTTGTACTTACCTTGCATTCACAGCCATCTCCTCGTTCGTAGTTACATGTTCCCTCATGTCAGCTGTTATAAATTGAAAGAACGGTTTCGGTATTGTACGTCAATGACTAGCTACAGAAATTGCCAAATTTCTCAGTATCTGTTCGAAGTGTCTCCCGGAAGTAATGAAAAGCTCCTAAAATTAAGTGATAATTATTTCCGGGGTGGAACTACTTTTTCCTTTTCGTATTCTGCATTTATTCGTACTGAGAGCACTCTCAGCAACCACATTTATCTTTTATGGAACCCTCTCGGACAGCATAGTCTGCATCTGGCAGTCGCAGCGGACGATCACGCGAGTGTGTAATTGTTGTGCAGTTACCATGTGTGCTCGTTTCGTTAGCGTCTATCATTCCTCCCAAGTGCTGTTTATGTGTATCTTCGCTATTTCGGTAACGTAAAGGGAAAGGGAAAGTACAACTGTAATGGAAACATACTCGAATTTTGAAAGGAAATCGAGCTGCCGGCAGCCTCATAAATCCAGCAATGGATAACTAGCAGTATCAGATTTACTAGAGATCAAGTAGATAGTATATACTGAGTAGCCAGAACATTATGGCCACCGACCTGCTATCGCTATACACCCTTCCATCCGATAGCAGCGCCGTAAGCTGGGCAGACTGGTAAAATAGGACAGGCGGCGAACTGTGGCGAAATTAACATCAGACTTGAATGGAGGGCGGAATAAAAGTGTGTCTGAACACACGGTGCACCGAAAACTCCTAACGATGGGCCGACAATCCATGTCTGTGCCAGTGTTGGTTACATCGGCACCTACAACTGAAATGGGCACGTGACCATCGGCACTGGACGTTGTCGCAATGGTAGGGCCTTACATGGTCTGATGAAACGCGATACCTTCTTTATCATGCCGACGGGAGGGTGCGAATCCGTCGGCTTCCAGGGGAACAGGTCCTCCACACCTGTAAAGCTGGCAGCGACTACATTATGCTATTGGGAACATTCATGTGGGCATCCATCGGTCCAGTGGGGCTCGCACAAGCCAGCATGACGAACAAGCAGTATCGTACACTGGTTGCAGACCAGGTACACCTCTTCATGTCAGTCAAGTTTCCCGACGGCAGGGACATTTTTGAACATGATAATGCGCCGTGTCACAACACCAGGAGTGTGATGGAGTGGTAGGAGGAACATAGTGACGAGTTCCAATTGATATCGTGATCCCTCAACTCGCCAGGTCTGAATCCGATCGAACAGATCTGGGATGTAAATTAGGTGACTTGTGTGTGCAGATGTGCTGCCAACTCCCTCCAGCGACCTACCGAGACCACATTGCCAAAGTTTGGCATGCCGGCTATTAGATAAGTTGACAATATCTTCTAGCTGATTAGTGCACAACTCAATAGTACCGAGTCTACGGTTTATTTCAAAATTTGTTGTGACATAGTTTACGAACGTGTTGTTCGGAAGTGTTCTTTGAAACGGTACTGACTTCCCGTGGCCAAGTTTTCTGCCAGTACAGTAGAGGGCAACCTGACTAATGGGAAAGTGTTTACTATACGAATTGAAGTGCAGAACAAAATCATCAGACAAAAGGTACAACCTAACCGTGACATTCGTGATATTCGAAACGGGGTATGGACTGACCATCGCCCTTTTCCTATCCTCAGTAATATACGACCAGTAAAAATGGAGGTCCAAAAGCTATTTCCACGCGTGATAGACATAGCGGGCTGTCAGTGTTATGTAACGTAGCTCGCAGTGTGTTTCATATGCAATCAAACCGACCATGTTAAGAAGGACTAACCGAGACGAAAATTTCATATGGAAATAAATGTTATGAAACGCCAGCCTCCGTTATCCGATCTGTTAACGGACACAAACAGAGATTCAGATGTAAACAGCACCGACCCAGTTAGGAACGATGAGGATGCTGTTCCTGATTCCTCTGACGCAATCAGTAGCTTAGCACACAACAGGGACGGAAGCAACATCTCCAAGGAACACCTATTGTTTCTTACCAACAACACTGCTTGCAGAGAAGCGATCTGACATTGATAACAGGAAAACAGTGCAAGCAGCAACTACTCGGAATCAGTCTAACCATATACTTGTAGGTGAGGCTAACAATGCATCTAACACGAACACTAATGAAACACGATGTCATGAGCCACATGATATTCCAGGCGCAAGTGCTAACATGGGGTGGCAAAGCCCAAAAACCATTCTCATCACTTCCCAGACGGAAGCAAATCAAATCGCAGCGTTTTATGCTTCAAAATGGTTCAAATGGCTCTGAGCACTATGGGACTTTACATCTGAGGTCATCAGTCCCCTAGACTTAGAACTACTTGAACCTAAGAACATCACACACGTCCATGCCCGAGGCAGGATTCGAACCTGCGACCGTAGCGGTCGCGCGGTTCCAGACTGAAGCGCCTAGAACCGCTCGATCACCAGCGGCCGGCGCAGCGTTGTATGCGGAATCGGTAGCAAACTCTGAAGTGCAGAGCAATATCTTCCCACATAAACACTCACAGAACAAAAAGTTCAATTAGCAGAGCAGCTTCAGATGGAAGCATCTGAAACTCATGATCTAGGACTATATATTGACACACAGAACAAAAAATATCAGCGAGTAGCACTGAAGAAGCGCAATTGTGTTACAACCAGGAGAGATAAAACGCCAAATTGTAACATGTGTGCAGAGCTGGAGCATATGATCACAAAGCTGAATGTGAGGGATACCTGGGAGGTTACAAACGATGCGACAATAGCCTACAACCACGTAACCAGCACCTCGGCAAGTAGAATTGATAGGATCTATGTCTCACGAGATACAGCTGTTAATGTCACATGTGCTGAAATTTGGCCGGTAAACTTTTCGGATCACTGTGCCTACAGAACCAGAATTAATTTGGCAAAACAACAGACCTTTCGTAGAAGCGGCTATTGCAAACTAAATACCAACTTTCTCAGAGACGTACAATTAAAAGAGGTGGAGAGATGGTGTTAGGGACATGGAAGGCCTCCATAAGAAATACCCCAACCAATTGCAGTGGTTGGTGGGGAACCTGAGACGCTGCTCAGCAGCAGGGTTATAACAAGCGTGAGTGGGAGAACCGAACTGAATAAGTCATTTTTCTTTGCCTTAGAGAACTCTGCCAACATACAGACGAAATACACAGTAATAGTATACGAATACTGGAATACTGGAATACTCTCTTTCAAATTGTAAAGGTAGCAGGGGTAAAATACAGGGAGCGAAAGTCTATTTACAATTTATACAGAAACCAGATGGCAGTTATAAGAGTTGAGGGGCATGAAAGGGAAGCAGTGGTTGGGAAGGGAGTGAGACAGGGTTGTAGCCTCTCCCCGATGTTATTCAATCTGTATATTGAGCAAGCAGTAAAGGAAACAAAAGAAAAATTTGGAGAAGGTATTAAAATCCAGGGAGAAGAAATAAAAACTTTGAGGTTCGCCGATGACATTGTAAGTCTGTCAGAGACAGCAAAGGACTTGGAAGAGCAGTTGAATGGAATGGACTGTGTCTTGAAAGGAGGATATAAGATGAACATCAACAAAAGCAAAACAAAGATAATGGAATGTAGTCGAATTAAGTCGGGTGATGCTGAGGGAATTAGATTAGGAAATGAGACACTTAAAGTAGTAAAGGAGTTTTGCTATTTGGGGAGCAAAATAACTGATGATGGTCGAAGTAGAGAGGATATAAAATGTAGACTGGCAATGGCAAGGAAAGCTTTTCTGAAGAAGATAAATTTGTTAACATCGACTATAGGTTTAAGTGTCAGGAAGTCGTTTCTGAAAGTATTTGTATGGAGTGTAGCCATGTGTGGAAGTGAAACATGGACAATAAATAGTTTGGAGAAGTAGAGAATAGAAGCTTTCGAAATGTGGTGCTACAGAAGAATGTTGAAGATTAGGTGGGTAGATCACGTAACTAATGAGGAGGTATTGAATAGAATTGGGGAGAAGAGAAGTTTGTGGAACGACTTGACTAGAAGAAGGGATCGGTTGGTAGGCATCAAGGGATCACAAATTTAGCATTGGAGGGCAGCGTGGAGGGTAAAAATCGTAGAGGGAGACCAAGAGATGAATACACTAAGCAGATTCAGAAGGATGTAGGTTGCAGTAGGTACTGGGAGATGAAGGAGCTTGCACAGGATAGATTAGCATGGAGAGCTGCATCAAACCAGTCTCAGGACTGAAGACCACAACAACAACAACAGTATACGAATAAAACAATCATAGCATAAATCACATTATTACAGAGGAGCAAGTTAGAAGCTCTTGAAGTGAGATAAAGACAGGACATAATAGTACAAGAGGAAGCTGTCTCCCTTAACCACCTAGTCCGAACAACAGACCAAGCTCAGTACAAAATAATTGACGAACTCAAAACATGAGGGTAGACAGTAGCCCAAAAGGATCTCATAAGACACAGAATTACACTACTTTACCGTTAATTGTATACGGAAGTGGAAACAAGACGAGATCTATAAAGCTTGGTTTCTGCAAGATATCAGTGACATCCTAAGTGACCTAGAAAGCAACGCTCTCGGTGACATTCACAACAGAGGCAGTATTTGAAGTCCAGTCCAGAAGTCCGAGAAAAAATTGCCAGGTTTAATTGGACTACCAGGGGAATCCCACGTCACTGATTGGTACTTCCTTAAAGACGAACTCGTTAGCGGATTTAACGACGCTTGGAACATCCGATAACTCACTGCAAGTTTCCAGGAAGGACTAATTTCTAGAACCGAAGAAATATCCACCAACAAACATAGAGTCTTTGAGGCCAATAACTATGATGAATGCAGATTACAAAATTCTGGCCCAAACTATTAACTCCGGATTAAAGTACGTAATGAAAAACTAGATACGAGAACACCAGATATGCTCAATACTTGGACGGACTATCATAGGTACCGTTAACAACTACTGCAACAAAGTAAAGGACATCTGCAAATTAAAAGCCTCCATAATTTCTTATTGGCTACTCTAAAGCATTTGATGGTGTCTCCCATAGTTTTCTATTGAAGAAATGTAGGTATTTGGAATTAGAAATAAGTTCAGATAGGTCATCAGTCTCTTGGTAAACGGACCAAAATGAGTAATAATAATTAACGGACAAATAACAGGACCTGCTGATACTGAGCGATCAGTGCGACAGTTTTTTCTTCTAACAATGGCACTTTTCGAAATCGCGAAGGAGCCATTGTTGAGAAAAATGAAAAGCGCGATCATGAGTTTGACGTTTTTAGGGTTAAAAGTTGTGTGCCGGGCATTTACCGACTACATGAGCGTATTTTTTTCGGCACAAGATCAGATAGCATCCGTCAAAAACATTTTCGACAGCTATTCCCGAGATACTGGAACCATTATCAACCATAAAAAATCTCGAATAACGAACCTTGACAGTGGATTATGGTTAGCCGAACTACATGGGATGCCTGTAGTGACGAAGACCCGAAGTATAGGGATCGACCTCGTATCAGAGACACTAAAGATGGCGGTTTGCAACTGGCGTTCACTATTGCACAAAGCTAGAGTCAACGTTCAAGTCCGCTCAATGTGCAGTCTAAAACATGCAACAAAATGCAAAAGTGTAAACGGCTGTATCTTAACCAAGGTTTTCTATATTGCCACGCGCGTCACCAACACCAAATTATTGGGGGGACGACTCAATAGATAAGGTATAAATCACAAGGGTTGATACAGTTAGACCGTAAAACCACTTTCTGAAGCATTCTGGATGCCTCAGGCTATATATTTCAATTACACTTAAAACCCCTAAAGCTAGCCATTTTAAACCTGGATTAAAGCGTATTTTTCGATGAACTGATGGGAAAAAGTCATACAACATTAACATTTAAATTTATCGGCACTGTGTGTATGATTATTATATATTATGCCCCAAACAACTGTGGAAACTATTTCAAATTGAATAGTTCTCCAAACTAAATTCTGCTTGATTTTTACTGGAAATGTTAATAAACGGTCTAGGACTTACACAATTTTTTAGTTTTATTTTCCAACATTAAAACTGCTTTTAAAAACACAAATGGAAAACTATGAAAACTAATGATTGAACTTGAGTTTATATTTTACAACTTTTCTCTCTAGAGTGTGTATTAGCGTTTTGTTCTCAGTGAAAATAAATACTCAGCATCTCACATATTGTAAACGACAGTGCAAATCATTGAAATAGCTATTATCATGAAATGGTGGAATACTTCGCAGTGGTAATGGTCCTACGTTCTTTCCTTTAATACTAGCTTCGTCCATGGAAAAGTGAAACAATAACAGAAGAAGACCTTTACATTTTTAAAAACCGTGTTAGTTTGATTATTAAAACCAGTTTAAGAAAATGAAAATAATTCAACAGAAAACACAATGTATTTTGTAGTTCAAACTACAGACCTATACTTTTAAAACATGAAGAACACTATAGACCTATTACTCTATAAAAATACGCTCCAAACTTTCACATTGCTCAAGTTTTCTTTTACTGATGAATATGGGCGAAAGCGCGATGGATAAATTCCTAATATATTATAAACCTTTTTATAGGGAAGAATCAAGGAAAAATAATATTATAGAACATAATAGGTCATGTGCTATATTTAGATCAGTTAAAGGAACACTTCCTATAAACTAGGTGCTCTACTACACTGTTGTGGAACATTGAGTAAATTGGAATGCATTTCGTAATAAATGTTTACTTACCACAATTCATTTGCCTTAAAAAAAAAAAGACAGTATTGGTGAATTGCCTCGAACTCAATTCGTAGCAATTACTCTTGACATCAGCACTGACAGTAACTTTATTATTGTGCCGATGTCGAGCTGTAATTAAATGTCGCGGTGCGTTCGATTATTATCCATCTGCCTTCTGGCTATACTTCCTATAAACATCCAGCAAAACCAAACAAATTCGTCCTTATCCACCTCACTCCTTCATACAAATACAGTTCACTAAAACTTAGAATACTGCATTTTGGTGAATAATAGTGAATAATTTGATTTACTAGCTAGTAAATCCTGCAAACGACTAATTCTTATTGCACAAGGGCTTTTAGTACGTGTATTTAGTAAAGTTAGGGTAATTCGTTCAACGGTGTCATTTTTGTCGACAAAGTCCTAAAAAATTGAAATTACTTTTCATAAATATTTGGGGAGGGGGGGGGGGGAGGGGTACGTCCTTCTTGTATATATGTCGCATCCATATGCCAGTCCCGTCAAAAGTAGTTAAAGGTATCGTGCCACACGTCGTGTGCCGAGGAAATATG